>NC_080090.1:68347596-68662953 GCF_950005125.1 Chionomys nivalis
AAGAAGGGATGGTGTGCACTGTCTCAGCTTTTCCTCAAAGAGGTGCATCCTTCTAGATGGAAACAGTGACATTCTTCCCTTCCCACCCACAGCTGCTCTTAGCGTTAATGTCAAGTGGCGTTTTTGTCTATAGCAACACCATCATGCTTTTGCTTCTGATCTGAGCTGTGCTGGGGTTTGAATGAAGAAGCCATATGTGATCAGTTGACATGTGTAAGAAGCACTTTCAGACTGTTGTCCCCTTTTTTAAGAAAAACATTTCCCCAAATATCAGTTTTTATTGAAAAAAATAAAAAGATGAACCTAGGATATGATGTCCGGATTGTAACAGGGAACATTTTATTTTTTCCTAACAGTGTATTATATACAGCTCCAAAAGGTTGTGTAGGGTTTGTGTTATTTAAGTAGCCATATGAATTCAACAAGAAACACCAGGAAAAGCTCAGAGATTTGTGGCAATGGACCAAAGAGAGAACCAAGAAGTCATCAGATTCCCTTGGTGTTTCCCCGGAGACTGAACCGGGCTGTGGAGACCGGCTAGGTGTCAACTAGTCAGAAGGCACTTTCCTTTTGTTGTTGTTGTTGGTGGTGGTGGTGGTGATGGTGAGCCTTGTTTGGTTGGTGCTTCTGTGCATGGATGGGAGATGGCAAGGATCACAGCCATCATAAGACTGAAGCAAACCTAGCCTCAGCCTGGCTTTCTCAGTGTCAAGGTCAAAAAATAAATGCAGAGCTGTTGGCCTGGTTTAGGGTGTGGCTCCCAAGACAAAGGTGTTATGCCCCATGCTCACCCTGTGTAATTATACTGTATATGTAGAGACTAGATTTATATTCTGCAATGTAAAAAAAAAGTATATATATATTTACCTTTTTTAAAAAAGACAGTGGAAATCCTAAGTGGATAAAACATGGCCTCATTTATTTAATGCCACTTTAGTTGTTTTAACTTTGCTTCTGGGCGAACAGCTGGATGTTGTTTCCAGCTGCTCACACGCTTGTCTTTTTGCATCTCCAGCATCTGTTTACCTTTTGGTTAAACTAATAAACTGGTTTGGGGACTTGGTTGGCATGTGCTGCCGGACCCGAAGGGCTTGTATCTGGAGTGTTGTTAATTGGGTGGGTCCCGGGCTCCGGGCTTGCCAGCATTGGTTCAGAAGCCTTTTCTGAACCTACCAGACAGAACAGAGGAAGAGCGAGTGGCAGTGGCTGTCTCTACTGTCAAGGGCTGTCAACTGAGAGAAACGAGATGGTCAGTGGTGCTGCTTTGTTCCATTGCTTTTCTCAGGAGCCAGGCACCAGGGCTGCCCTTTAAAGCTGTGAACCTGGGGTGAGGATTTAAGGTAGGCCTTGCTATCTCACCTAGAGCCTTTCTCAAACACAGTGCTGCCACCGTCTGGACAGTCGTAAAACTGTTGGTGGTCAAGGAAATCCTCCATGGAAGGGGATGTCATCTCAGAAGGCGTCCCATCTCAGCTGACTACATACAACACAGTCTCCTTGTTCTTATATTGTCACCCAGAATTACTTTCCTACAGGTTCCTATAGTAGGAGGCCGCTTGTTTGTTCCTAGCTGCCCAGACCACCCAATAATCACTCAGAAACTATATTATTTGCTATGCTGTTTGGCCAATAGCTTAAACGTATTGCTAGCTAGCTAGCTCTTACATCTAGGATTAACCCATTCCTATTAGTCTGTGTATTGCCATGTGGCTGTGGCTTACAGGGTAAAGTTCCAGCACTTCTGTCTCCGGCAGCAGCTACATGACTCTGCCTTCTTTCCTCCTCTATCTGCTTGGAACTCCTGCCTTGCTCTATTCTGCTAAGCCACTGGCCGAAACAGATTTATTCATTAATCAATAAAAGCAACACATAGACAGAAGGACTTCCTACACCACTTCCCCATTTGTGTTTAAATAAAAAGGAAGGTTTTAACTTTAATATAGTAAAATTACATATAACAAGACAGGTATCAAGCAAGAATTACAGTTACAACATTTATATCTACTTTATTTTTTATCATAACCAAGGATAACTATAATTACAACTATCTATTCTTCAACTCCACCAAAGACTCCAGAAGAATATAATATTACCCAAGTAAACAGGAAATGCATTGTAAGCAACTTCCAAAACTCTAGAATTGACAGACATCCCACTGTCTGTACAGTCACCCAAAGTTCTTCTGTAAGGCTGCAGGCACCCACCTTCAGCCTACAGGACCATAGTATCCAGCAGACTTTTCCATGAAGCAGGAAATTTCATTCATTTTTATTTATTTATTTATTTGGGTTTTTTGAGACAAAAAAACTCTGTAGCTTTGGAGCCTGTCCTGGAACTAGCTTTTGTAGACCAGGCTGGCCTTGAACTCACAAAGCTCTTCCTGCCTCTGCTTCTCGAGTGCTGGGATTAAAGGCATGAGCCACAACCGCCCGGCTGAAGCAGTAAATTTCAAAGACAGTTCCACCTATATTGGCAGTATTTGTCAGTCACTTTCTTCTATGTCCTGCAAAATGTCTGGCAGACTCTTTCATGAAGCAGGAACCCTGAAGGACTGTCTCACCTTCTTTAGGCTGCTTCAGCAGTCATCTCTCTGTGGGTCCTGCATGTCTAGTTCATACAGCATAACATCAAGCAGTCCAGGCAATAACAGTTTCTTCTCCAAACTGCTTCCTGCTTTTTGTTGGGCGAAATAATTTTTTTAGGGGGTTTCACAGCAACCTTTCAGGGGGTCTTGGTCCATCAAACCGCATCAGTGTAGAAGGATTCCACAGATTCTCATCCTCTGTGGAAACAAAAGAAGAACCTCTTTTCCAAAGTAACAATCCTTAGACCCAAATTATGAAGTCAAGATACCTTTAAAATTATATATGTCAGTTTAGCTTAGCAGCCCATACAACAAAATGTCTCACTGTACTTAGCTCATTCACAGTCAAAAACTATAAAGAAAACATGATATATACATGATCCAGACTCTCTGTGTATATTCCATCTTTATGTGGCTTATTTTTCTTTACTTTTACTTTTTCTACAACTTTAATATTTATTTTATTATCTTTAATCTAAGACTGTACTCTTTTATATTATAGCTATCTATACTCTTTTTCCTCTCTCAAGTCTATGTACATTTATCCAACACTGTGACACATTTAGAGGTCTTTTTCTATCTGAATTTGTCTTTATTGTATATATATATAATTTTCTGACCAAATGCTAAGCAGGCATGGCTAGGACCAATTCTGCTGTCCCCCCATTGGCTCTGCCCAGTCCAACATAATGGAGGCATGTTTTCTGCCTCTGAGAGCCATGCACGCTGCTCACAAACCCAATTTAAGTGCTCGGCCTCCTGAAAGAGCCAGAGTTCATGCTGGCAGCACAAGCCAGGAAGCTGCCACTTCTTATGCTGAGTCAGCAAGCCTTCTCTTAAAGGAGCCACGGCACATCTTTATATGGCTTATTTGTTTTCACTCTGTTACTTTTTAATATTTATTTTATTATTGTCTTTAATATATAACTGTACTCTCTTTAAAGATTTTGTTTTATTTTTAAAAACCATTTACTTCCTTTTGTAACTATTTCTTGTCTCTCCCAAGCCTATGTACATTTATCCAACACTGTGACCCATTTAGAGGTCTTTTTTATCTGAATCTGTCTTTATTATGTTTCTGTAATTATTTTCTGACCAGAAACACTCTTTTTTTAATGCTGAGCAGATGTGTCTAGGACAAACATGGCCCTTCCTGCTTGTTCTCCCCAGTTCAACATGGAGAAAGCATGTTTGCTGCCTCTGAGAGCTATGCATATTGCCCCATTTTTCAGGCACACAGTGGGTCTCTGTTGCCATTAAGCAAGTTGTAGCGCTCTGCTCACAAACCCCATTTAAATGCTTCATAGCCAGGCCTTCCGAAAGAGTCAGCCATTAGTGCTGGTGAACCAGGAAGTTGCCATTTTGAAATCACATGGTTTCTTTGTTTTGTTTTTGCTACCGCTGAATCAAGAAGACCTCTCTTAAGAGCCCACCTGAGAAAATGATGTTACCAAAAGGCCATGTTTAACTCTGTTCTCTTGTGTCTAGGATTCCTTTCCAGGCTTTCTCAGGTTTTAGGTGGATTTATTTAGCCCCACGTTGGCACGCCAGGTTCCTAAACCCTAAAGGAAACAAGTGGGTATTTTTAAAGGGAATTGATAATGTGGCATGACCCCTGGTATTATGTGATGAATTTTTCAAAACCATTCTAGAAAGTGAGCCCCCCCCCCCCCCAGTAGACATCAGTCTTGGAGAGTTTTGCCTACATTCATGTCTTTAGATTGCCTCTCTGAAACACTTTCAAGTTCACATAGGTAAGCCTGCAGGAGGCTGCTGTGCTGTGCTGTGCTGTACTCTGACCTCTGTAGGATGGAGGAGCTCCTGAGACTAATTACAACCCCAATAAAAGAAGTTAATTACATTGCTGTTTTCCTTGAGAGATGTCGGAAATGAAATGTCACCGGAAGTATTTGTTAAGCTACCTAGACTAGACTGAAGCGACCAAGCAACCTCAGTAACTTAAACCAGAGATTTTCTCTTTCTTTTCCGTGAATACAGCAGGAGCCAGGCAAGTCTCTTTAGCAGTGACCCAGGACTCAGTACCTCCTGCTTTACAATTCTGACCGACATGGTGCTTCAGCCATCATTCATGGCCCCATCACGGTGAGGCTCCATCCTGCGTCTGTGGTCAGGGGAGGCAAAAGACAAACACCTGAAGAACTTGTCGAGCACTGATGTCTCTTTCTAGAATGTTCCATAGCCATTGTAGACAGTGTTTAGAATAGATGGTGAAGACCTAAGAGCGGGCGGCATGGGGCAAAGGAGAAGCTGAAGACAAGTGATGCCAAAAGGAGGAAGTATCAGAAAGAATGATTTGAATTTGTGTAAAAGGCAGAAAAATTCAACAGAAGCCAGTCTATTTTAGATCATAAACGTCAATTACTATTGCATATAGGCCCTCCGTATCCCTGCCCAGAAACCTGTAACCTGTGTGGAAATACTTTGTTTTACTTAGCAGTTTGATCTAATTGAAGCCATACCCTCAAGTATTCCCTTCTCTCCCTTCCCCCACCCCTTTTAGTGGGTCTGTTGATACAGGATTTCCCTTTCTGGGAGAGCCTAAGCTCTCTTAGCCTCTGCTTTCATGGCCAATATCCAAACCCTCTACCTCAGCTTTTCATGAGGGATCATCACAATCCCGCCACCATTTATCACCAGAACAACGCCATGTGTCACGGGTCCGGTCACGTATTTAAACACATAAGTGAGTGCCAGGATAGCGTTTTAAACAAGAGCTGACTGAAAATCATTTTTGTGATGCTTCCATGCTTCCTCTCAATAAATAGAGGTGCCAAATTTGAAATGGAAGCAGCCTTCTAAGTGACTGTTTTCTCCCACACACCCACAATCCTCATTTATATGACAGCAAACAGCCAAGGTTCCAGGAAAATCTTGTCTGAGAATGTACACTATGGTGTGTGTGTATTTGATAACTTGTTGAATAATTAGTATATCATATATCATGGATTGGAGCTACAGACTCCCATCTATCAATCAGAGAGAGAGAGCTCTCAGACATTTTGTTGGCCCTGCAGTTTGCTGTGTGTGTGTGTGTGTGTGTGTGGTGGGGCACAGGGGGCAGAGATCTGACTCCTAAGGAGACTGACTCCCTGCCTGCTTACCTCCTTAGACAAGTTGTATTATTTACCTATTGCCTTAGCTGCAAAGTTCTAATTAATAGGCATTCCTACCCCTTGAGGTTTATCCAGTGTCGAGTGAACACATGTGGAAAAAGCTCTTCGCTTGGGCGCACAGGCTCAGCTGGCTGAGGAAAGGAAGCCCCAACATTCTTGAGAGGGAGAGCAGCCCAAATTCCAGGTGTGAGATGGGAAAATCTTCAAGGCAAGCTTCTGTGTGTGGAACAGCACCCTGGGAAAAGCTTAGCCTGCCGCTGCCTTTGGGAAAGACTGACTCATGAGTTGGAGCATGCCTGCAGCTCCTACAGCTTGTTTCTTGGCTGTGGCCCAGAGAGACTCATGAGGACAGGCATACCAGCTCTGCTCAGACTCAGTGGCCAGCCTTCAGCCTGTGCAGTCGGGGCTTTTGACAGGCAACCTGAGCCCTAAGCTGGGCGTCCCTCAGAGGGTACCCACCTTCCTGGATGCCCTCTGCAGGCCTGTTATACAGTGAGAGAACCTCATTCAGTAGAAGCTTCCGTCATTCCTGTGTCTCTTCTTTGAGTCTGATCCCTGCATCTGTCCTGCAGGAAGGGGCTTTGGCTCCAAAGGCCCTGTTGTCCAGAGGCATACATATGCCTGAATCCAGGCTATCGCTATAAAGCCATTTCATAGCAGACCTAACCCCATCTCGGTAGCTCCCACTGTGGTAGGCTTCAAAGAATAAAGTGGTCACTTTAAGGACCAGGCTAGTAACAGCTCAGTTAAACCTCCCCCTAGCGCTAGCTTCTACTTGCTTCCTCCCCTGTCCAGCCGGTGCACCAGCATCACTACCTCCAGACATGACATAGCATCTTCTCATCTCCTCTTGTACTTCTGTCCCAGAATCCCTCTGGGTATCAGGACTTTGCTCTTCTGGCTCCCCCTTTCCTCTTCATCCATGCACATCCCCATTCCCTCAAATTTGCTCGTCCTTTTTTGTTTTGTTTTCCCTGCATGGTCAGGTTGGACACTCATACAATCCCTGTCAAGTTTTCATGGTATCAGGCTGGCTTAGAATAGCGGTCAGAACCTTCAGGCTCCCACACTAACACTTGAACTCCGGCCGGCCTGTCTGCTCCGCACCCTGCTTTTCCTTCCAGAGGGGATGCTTTCTCACAGATTGTTTTCTAAGCTGCTCTGAGACAGAGCAGGAGGCTGTGCAGTCTTCCAGGAGTGAGCTTCTGGACACCTCTGGGCTGGGAACTGCATGGAGGAGCTCTCTGCAGGCTCCCCGGGGGCTTTTGGAGCAGATGTTTTTCAGACCGTGGAAGCGCTCTCACATGGAATTTGACTCGCACACCCCTTTCAAGGGAAATGAAGCTGAAGAAATCAGGGAGGGGCCTAAAAATGTAGTTTATTCAAGAGTAAAAAGAATTGATTCTCAGCAGATTCGTCACTCTTTCCACCCCCACCCTTCTCAGAGCAGGGGAGGATGACTTGGGTTGGGAGCAGTGCGGTCAGTGCAGTGAGAGCAGCCCAAGCAAGACCATTTTAATTATGAACATGTACAGTGGAGCACACACACACGCGCACACATGCACGCACACACATGCATGCACACACACACGCGCGCACACACACACGATGAGGAGAGGAAATGGGAATAAAGGAGGGAAAGACCATAAGGGTGGGAGAGAGAGTTTTTAGTGAATTCGCAGAGCAGAATAATTTTGGCCTCCAAAATTTTAATGGCATACTGACATCCTGGGATCCCTCCCAGTGTCTAATACTTTCATCAAAATTTCTTCCTGAACACGAAAGCAAGTTCATCTTTTCCTGCCCTCATCACAGAGGAGGCACCGTTTTCTGTGTAGTGTTTGGTAGCGTGACAAAGCCACCACCGTTAGTTCTCTTCTCTGTGTGGGCCAGCAGAAAACCCACTAGGCTTTTCTTCCTTGCCTCAGATACCCTGCGTGGAGGAGGCTGTCATTGGAGGCTCACAGGGGACCCCATAAGTCCTTTCTCCTCCCTCTCCATATTTATGAGAATGTCTCTGGGGCAGCAGGTTCTCAAAATGTCCCTACAAAATGCAATGTGGCCATACTAACAGTTTCCAGGACTGTCTGTCCGTGGGTCTAACCCATTACATTCCGTTTTCACAAACACTTGCGTACCTGTGACATTATTTTGTTCTTATTTAACTCCATAGTGAACTGACTTCTTGTCCTTGTCAGTCAAGGAGATCACTTGTGGCTCAGTCCCCATGTCCCCCTGGTTGGAAAGAGTACCACATAAGTACAACCGTAAAAAAGCCTCCTGGAAGCCATCTTTGCTTTAGGTACTTGCTCCAACCATAAGTGAGAAACAGTAAGATCAACGGGTTTGTACCTGAATGGGAAACTTTCTGACTTCAGGCACAACTTTATTCCAGAACTTTCTGCACTGTCTGTCTGCCAGGAAACAAATCAAGCCTTAAAATCCCAGAATCCCTCCCCCAAACAGAAACCTCTGTCTCCAGGATCAGAAAGTAATCAAGCTGGCTTGCTGTCATTACCTAATCAGCCCTGTTCCGTTATCACTCCCAACATATCCTCAACTTTTCCATCCCAGAGACTCTCCCATTAGCTCTACATGGATCTTGGCCTCCTTTCATTGTGCCTGGAAAGCATCTCCAACTGCCACACCCTGTCCTCCTCCCTCACCATCCCATAGACCTCCTTAGTAGACTCAATTCCTCTGGTACCCTATAGCCCTCCCACCGCAATATCTAAAATACAGCTACCTGCCTGCACTGCTCCTGAACTGATTGGACTCCACAGTAGAGGGGACCTGCACTTGTCTCCACAATATTTTCATTTTCAGAATGAATTGCCTGAGGCCAGGCAATGCTCACACATGGTTCTGGAGACTTGGGGAGGAAGTTTGATTTTCCATTTTATCTTTGAATAGTTGGATGGACTCGTGGCAGCACAATGAAAGATGGGCACTTTCAGTTCCCTGTGGGGGAGAGTGCTGTCTTGAGCATGCACCACGATTCACGCCAGCTCACACACGCCTACCCACCTGTCCAGAGCAGCTCCCACAGCATAGCAGGGCAGGAGCTGCCCTGTCTCATTTGTCGTGGGGAATCCCACGGCAGTTCATGGTTCTCTCTGGTTTTCAACATCCCAGCACAGACATGCAAGTCCCAGTCGGCAAGGGTTTGAAGAGTCAGAGAGGAAGCATAATTTAGAGATAAGGTTCTTGTTTAGTTTTTCTGACGAGCTCAGAAGGCAGATCATCACTTCCCTGTCCTGAAATAGCACAGTAAGACAGACCTGGACGTGGGATGCCCCCCCCCTTTCAAGTTTCCAAGGGATCTGAAGGGATGTGCCCTCTGCAGACTACAGGTGCTAGCACACACAGTACCCCCCACCCCCCACAGTGCCCAGGTCGGGCTCCTCTGTCAGCAGATACCAGCTTGGATCCTGAGAGGAATCAAGATGGGGTTTAGCTTCTCCGGCACCAAGAACAGCTCCAGGGCCAGAGCAAAGTCTGCACTGAAGCAAAAGTCACAGCAAAAGTCAGATGCCCAGGTTTAAGATGCGGTCCCAGGGAGGCGGGACAAACTATGAGGTCCAGGAACCTCTGGATTGTTGAAGAGTGTAGAATAATCACATGAAATCACATGAAAGCATTACCAGGGACCCAGATCCGAGTAGTCAGAAACACAGGCTGGACAAACAGACAGATGTTTATTCACAGTCGGAAAGATCCTAACTTAAAATTCTAGAATTGAAACGCAATATCTTTTAAAAATGGAAAGTCTTAAATCCATCAGACCAGCTGACAGGGCAAATGGGAAAAGTTCTCCACTAAAACAACAAGAACAACAACAACAACACCGCAAAGAGCAACCCAGTCTCTCCCCACTCCTAGCGCACCTTCCACCCTCTAAAAATAGCATAGTTAAAGCCAGGCATACTCACGCACATTCAGATTAGAGACAAAATACCAAACACCCAAGGAGGCCCAGGGATTGCCTAAGGTTTCTCAGGAGCTCTCCAGCGCTCTTCCTTTGTTCTAGAGGAGAAGAGGCAAACTGGAGCTGGCTAAGCCTGGCTTCTTGGCTTCTCAGCTCCAGCTGACCAGCTGGTAGGGAAGGCCGACAGAACCAGGAGGCTGAGGTGAAGCAAGGTGATCTCAGACAGGGCTGTGAGTCTGGGCACCATGACACAGTCCAACGTTGCACCTGACATAATATTAGTCTATGAAGAAATTAGGAAGGCGTGTAGGGGGCCATCTTTTGAGAAAGGGTGTCTAAGATTTTTTGGCTTAGAAGAGTTGCAGATTATCAACTTAAACCTATTGTCCAGATCAAGGCCTCCCACACTCCCTGGAGAATAATTTAGCATTAGCCTCTTTTGCCAGCGGTCTTCCCTGCTAAGACCCTGCTGAGAAATCCAGACAACTAAGATGGTTGGACCCGCCTTACACTGCAGTCCCCCAACATGGGATGAGAGCCTGAGACACCGGTTTCTCTGTCTCATCTTATAATGTTTCTTACAAATTTGTAAAATAAATAATCCAGAATACAATGACAATCCAAGATGAGGGCGATTGTGAGCCTGAAATGTGTTCTGCCTCTTAACAGTGACATATTAAATCACACCTGCAGTCCATTCCCAGGGAAGGGAGTGACGCAAAGGGCGGGAGGGGCTGGAGCAGCGGGGGAACCCCGCACAGGGCTGGAACCACCCCATTCCTTACGTCGTATATATTACCATTTTCTTTATAAATAGTACATATTGGACTCAAGAAGCCACAATAAAAATGCCAAAGATTAAGACATTCCCCTCATAAATATCTAAATATTACAGCCACATGGAAGCTAGGCATGTTAATGAGAGATCTAGCTGCCATGATGGTCAAGAGCCACATCTCAGCCCAAGCCAGCTACTCACTCCACTGGATAAGGAGGCCAAGAAGAAAGCACCCACTCTGTAGTAGGCGCATGACAGAGCTCCTTTCAATAAAAGCCAAATTAATGATTTGATTTCCCCACTCCCAGGCATTTGTTACATAGGCCAATGTTCAAGGTCACATAAGATAGACCAATAAGTATAGTTTAGATGGCTTGACATTCTCAAGGTCACATCTGTCACAGAAAATGGACCGCTCAAATGAGTAACCAGGTCCAATGGCTTGTCCGCCTTGACTGCCCACTTACTGCTCTGACAGCTTGGTGGTGCCATCTCTTGGACAAGAATATGAGCTATTGCCACATCTGTGTGGCGAACAGCGTTCTATGGCTGGTGAGCAGAACCGGGCATTTGAACTGCAGTTTAACTTGGCCATTCCAGTAAAGGTATCCCAGGGAATTTGGTTTCTGATTTCTCTGTTCTTCACTATTTAAAGTATATTATTTTGATCAATCACATGAAATCACTTTGATTAGATGACGACCATCTCTCTAAAAACAAAAACAAAAACAAAACAAAAAACCCAACCAACTAACCAACAAACAAAAAAACCTGGAAGAAACAGAAGAGCATCCCTTTAGAAAAGCCATACAGTGGTGAACCATGTAGACACTACTCCCGGGAGCTTTCAGAGCTCGTCCCTTGAAGGCGCAGTGTCCAGAGAAGTCGGCGGTGGCAGTGCTTCTGTATTCTTGCTGTGGATGTGTCCTTGCTTCCGGGACTTCCAGGAGTGTGTCCTGTCCCAGTCAGTGGCCACTGTCTCGTTGTCCCAGATGGTTGATGTTTCTGTGTCGCTCAGATAGCCAGGCTGGCCTGTGTAGTGTGTGGGGTAGATAAGCAAAGGCTCCGCGGAGAAGGCTTTCAAGTCCCTGGGTTCATAAAACTCCTTGTACGCGGCTCTGCAACGAGAGGTGCAGGGGCACATGAGAGCGGGTGCCTGGGGGAGCAGGGGAGAACCCTGAAACCATGTGGGTTCTTTCCCTGCCTTGCAAAGTTGTATCAATTGTAGAGGATCTTACTACTTAAGGCTTTCAGAAGATCTGTACAAACAAATAAGCAAAAAGGCCAGGCCCAACCTGTTCTGTTGTAAGTGGGTAGAAGACTTGAGTGAAGGAGCTTCAAGTCTTGCTCTAAAAGGTGAACGTTAAACTCTGTTGGACTCCTAGTGATAAATAAACATGGTCAATGCACAACCAGTGTCCTGTTCCTGGATAACAAATGACAACTGAGACCCCGACAGCAGCAATGGGGTGGCAGTGGAGGGACATCTTGACCTTCCTCCACGGGCTTCTATGAAAGTTATGTGGAGAATACATACTCAGGATCTTTGTCTGTGAGAGAAGTAAACATTAATTAAATAGCTACTAATTTCCCTTCTGTTTCAGGAGATAATGGTTTGACTCTGTTTCCAAGGGTTCAAAGGTAAAGCATGTCACATAAAAGATGACACGTAGCTGGTTCCATCGTTACTGATGAAACAAAATGAGCAAGTTGCATCATGGGAGCCTCAACAGTAAAGTGAAGGTCAGAGTTGGAGATCACTTGGATCTGAGAGAAGGAGCCGCAGTTAGAACCTGGTCTCCTACTCCACTCATGAGTTTAGGAGACACTGGTTGAGCAGCTATTGCACATACGCCTAAGGACCCAGGAGGTCTAATTCCTAAACGGTGTGTGCCCGAGAGACGGGTGGCCATGGCAGGAGACTTACACCGGATGCTTGTTGTACATGATTGGCAGAAACTCGTCCACTGGCAACATCTTCCCAAAGGGATCAGCTCCAACCAGCTTCTGTGCTCCCTCCAAAGAGATGGCATAGCCCAGCGTCCAGTAGGAGTAGTCAGCTTCAACCAGATTTACAACGTTGGGCACCGCTTTCTCTGGCTCTTTGACTTGCATTCTTTTCCTGCCGATGTAACTGTAAGGGAATGGGAATGAGGAGAAATGTTCCAACTTGGCATTAGGACACTGACTATTAGAAGAACAGAGCACACATTTCGTTTGAAACGATATTTTAAAGCCTGGACTCTTGTGTCTTGTGATAATGTCTACTACCACAGAGAACTTTCCGTCAGGATCCATCACTGCTATTGGTCCTCATGAAGTCAGTTCTCCAGCTCCATTCATCAGCACCCCAACTACTCAGGCCTAGTGGTCTGTCTTTAAGCCAGAAAGGGAAGATACGAAGAGATGAAAAAATTGCTTGGATGATTTCCCAAGGATGATATGGGATTTCCAGCTGTGTTTAGAGAAGTTGGAAAGGAACGAAAGAGGCCAGATGTGGGAATCTTGAGTTTGTTGTTTCACGCCCCCAGACTCTCAGCCTTGGATGCTTTCTGTACCACTTCCCAAGTGCTGTGTGAACGGAATAGAAAAGGCTGTGGTAGACAGAGTCAGCAGTAGAGCATGTAGAAACCCAAGAGGAGCCCCAAAGGGCTCCTTCTGGATGGGCTGAGTGACAGCTCTGAAAGCCTTCCCCACTTCACACTCTGCCCATGCTCTGAAGAAGGCACAGAGGTGTGCAGAATGAGAACGTATTCCATCTTCAGCTCTTCTGGGGACCACACACACAGTCACAGTCATTTCAGACTGAAGAGTCTGATTTCTCGTGTGTAGTAGGAAAGAATCTTTCAGTAAATACCTGAAATGTGGCTGCAAGGGCCGAAGAACAGAGTTTATAGTCTTACTATTTTAAATTCTAATTTAGGTTGTGCCCCAATGGACCCGCCTCCAATACAACTCCTACACTTAAGGCTCAGGGAACATCATGGCAGAAGAGGAGGCAAGATTGTGTGAGCCAGAGGTTATAGGGTATCTGCCATGAGATTGAATGCCCCAGGAATGTGGGAAGCCACACCCATGGAGTCTCCACAACATGGTGGCCTAAACAAGACCCAAATGAGGATGGCACCAATAGGCATGCCAACATAGATGGTTTCTACCCTAGATAAAGAACTACAGTTAACTAAAGAATACCCAGAGCAGGAGAAAGAGTCTCCCCACCCCAGGGAAGAACCCCCAAATTGGATATCCAATACCAAGTGGTCAGCCCTGAAGTATATACATACTCATAACATTCTACAGACTAAACAATATCTATATTTAGATATTTAGGAATAAATATATTTATATAAATATGTAACAGCAATTAAAGAAGAGGAGGCAGAAGCCATGAATTTGAGAGAGATCAAGGAGGGCTACATAGTAGGGGTTGGAGAGAGGAAAGGGAAAGCATTGAAATGACGTCATAATTTCAAAAACTTCAAAAGGATTTTAAAAATAAGTTACAATTTTGATATTTTAGCTCTGTAAAATGCTTTTCTTCCTGCAAAGCAAGTTTATTATCTGGTAGGACTACAGTTGAACAGTTAACATTTTATTTTCTGGGTATAAATGTGTTCTGAGTGTAATTATACACAGGCCTTAAAGATAGTACAAACACCATAAACTATCTCATTAATGGTTAAAAATATTGCTTACATGCTAAAATAGGTGATATTTGGATATATTTGGTTAAATAAAACCTATTTTACCCCATTTATTTTTAACTTTCAGTGTGTTCAGAAAATCTGAAATAACATATTTGACCCACACTGCATTTCTTACTGAAGGAAACTCCCAGGTAAGTCCAGCCACTGTCTAGATTGTCCCGATTTATTCTTTTTTTCCCTGGAAACAACAAGCTAATCACGGATGGATGATTAGCTTTTATGTTTGGCTGGAGCAGTTCTTCATTAAAGCAGCCAGCAGTTCTCTAAAACGTGAATCTGTGGCGTCTTAGAATACTCTTTCTCTCCTTATCAGGACAACTGTCCTTCCTTCTCGGGTCTGCTGGTACTCTGGCCTGAGAATGCACCAACCATGCCACACACAAAGCAGGGCTCTGTGCCGAATCTGCTTTAGGTGTCCTGGACCGCGTTTTCCATGATTATTGAGTGTCAGTCAAAGCTGATTTTCCGTGTGTCACGTGAGCACAGCGTAGCTTCCAGTCTGTATGGGCTTGAGGTTTTACCACAGGAAGGGCTGAAGAGCAGTGACTTCTGGAGGCTTGACCCATGACCTCAACAAACTGTTTAGGATATGGATCACATGGCTCAAGTCCGACAGGGGAAGGCCTCTTTTTATTACATTGTACTGGTTTTTGCAGTCTAGTTCCTATGAGTTAACTGGGCCATTGCTGGGTTTCCTTTTAAGCTCAGAAAGGGCCATTTTCTGTAAAAACAGGTGTTCCACCAGGGTCCAAAATTATCTTCCCTGATGAGGATGGAAGGGCAGGGAAAGTTGGGCTGTTCCAAATGAGCGGGCTCTGATTTGACAGTATTATCTTGGGTACACACCTGGGGACCTTGGGGTGTTTCTGCCTCACTGGAAGGATCAGAAAGCATTGATTATTTCACAAAGAAAGAGAAAGAAAAGGAGAGAAGGGGAAGAGAAAGGGAAGAAAGAAGAAAGAAAAGATGTTAGCTTCGAGGCAAGAGAGGAGCATTAACTAACATTAGCTCTGAGCCAGTACCCCTCCAGGGAGCCTGGCTTCCTGCCCCCAGCCCAGCTGTCAGTGTTTGCCTTTGTTAGACAACCTCCTCCCAGCAGAGGAGCCTTCTTCAGAGCCTCCCACACCCACCCTGTCAGGGACTGCACAGGCAGCCAGGTCCTGGGAGCTGAGCTTCAAGTAGAGTTAGCCCTTTAATGAATGCCTCCCTCTTCACACCCTGCCCATAGGCCTCTTTGCTTTGCAGGTGAAATTTCCATTGTCCTCCCAAGAGTCCTCAGGGCTTCTCCACTGCTTGGTCAAGAGCCCCCCCCCCCCCCAAAAAAAAATCTCCTGTAGTTCTGTAGTTTCTTACCTTGGACAGTAGGTGGAGGAAAAAACAACTGCCCAACCTCTCTCTACTTCTTATTTCTAGAAACATCTGTGGTGTGAAAACCACGGAAATGGCAGGAAGCTTGCGTTGGGTCTCCTGCCTCCTGGGGAGGTGGGCTTTCTGTACCTTGGCAAAGACTGCCTTTGTATGCTGTCTAGTGACTCACATCAGTTCCCAGTCCAGCTGAGCCTTGTCAATGTCATCCATCAGCTTCATGAGCTTCTTCTTAAACTGATGCTCAAAACGCACATCGTCCTCAATGACAAGTGTCTTCTCCAGGTCCCGGTCAATAACCTGTAAAGGGCACCGATGGGAGAAAGACTGTATGAAAACTTCGATATGCATTTTCATTTGTGAAAGCTCCTAACTTGGATCCAAGAACATGTCTGTGGACAGCAGGATGTATCGATGATGGTGGCATATTTATAGCACTGAGGTCAGACGATCTACAACTCCATCAGTGTTACAACAGTAGCAGTCTGGCGGGTTGATGTCTCTCATATGCAATACTGAAGGGTCACATGTATTACAGTACAGTTCCAGTCACATCAAGGAAGGTACAAAGGCAGACCATACCATAAGGATGGTGGTAGCCTTTGGGGGAAGAGTGACCAGAAGGCTGTGAAGAGGGGGACACCTCCAGCATGTGTGTCACCTGTTTCTTGATGCCAGTAATTATTAATATGGGTGTCTTCCCCGTGTGCGATTTCATTGACGGTACCTTAGGATCTATGTACTTCTACTTATTTCTGTAACATTCTATTTAAAGCTTAAAGAAACAAAAGACAAACAAAAAAGAAAAAAAACTGGATCATTCAAGGAAACACCAAGGGGTCTGTAGTTTGGTTTTCTTTTCCTTTTTGTTATTTTCCTTTCTGGGGGGAGCTGAGCCTTATTCATGGACCCTGCACTCCAATGCCACCTTCATTAGTGTCTGGAAGTGTAAGGCACAGGGTCAGGATGTGTCTCTGACTCTTCTTACCCATCCTTCCTGACCCTGCCTCGCATGCCTTCTGTGTGACTCTTGCATGAATTCATTTGATAAATGCTATCATGACAGACACACACTAACCACTCCTGTTTGCGGTGGAGATGACCTAAGAGAAATCAAGTCTATACAGTGTGAATGCCTTCACCTGCCACCACCCCACGTCGCACTGAGGCCACCGTCCAAGTGTCTTTGTTGTGGGCCTTGGGCGATGGGATGTACAAAACAAGAGCAAGTCTCAAGCTTGCTTCTGAGGCAGCCATAGGCTCCTCTCACATCCCATTCTAAGCCACCTGGAAAGTTCCATTCTCCCTCTTCCTCATCACCAAACTGTCCCTCTAAGTCATTAATTACCTCTTTCCAGACAGAGAAGTGGCTAAGGAAGCAGCCAATTTCACCCCGCGTTAGAGGCCTGGAGGAGTAGGGATCCCGGTACCCTGGAAGCATCTCAATGTTCCAGGCCTTCAGCTGGCTTGTGTTGAGAGCCCTGCGTGATAAAGAACACACATGAAGATATCTAAGTCAAGGTGTCCCCACTCCAGTGGGGGGGGGTGGAGAGGAGGAGGAGAAGGAGGGAGGGAAAGAGAGAGAGAGAGAGAGAGAGAGAGAGAGAGAGAGACTGCATGTTTCCTCTGAGCCTCTGTATACATGGAGAAAGTTTTCTGTAATTCTCTTGGCGCCCTCAGGGCTGGTTTGCCACAGTAGCATCCCGAGTATGATGATGGTAAAATGGCTCTTCTACATGCGTGCATCCCTCCCAGTGCCCAACATGTTTTGTTTTGTTTTGAAAAAGTTCTCTCCTAATGAAGGAGAAACAATTTATAGGCCCATTACATCCCGGAAGGGCCAAGAGCCAAAAGTAAAGAGAAGAGAAACCATGCTCATGTGGCATTCCTTTGGACCTAAAACTAAAACAAGGTCCAATATAAAAACAACACAGATAAATTTTCCAAATGATGGAGTGCCGGCCTCTCCATAAAAGGAACGAGGCACCAGTGAGAATGGCCGCCATCAGTTTTCCGAGACTCCGGAAAGTAACTAAGGTCCCACAATAATCCTCAGAATAGTGTTAAGGCAAACAGCAGACTCTCTTTAAGCACAGCTGGTTTTGTGGGTTTTATCTTTACCTTAATTGAACTGTTTTCTCCCCAATCCTACATCATCCTTGACAACCAGGCACCTCATAAAACCATGAGTAGCCGTGAAAACTGGGGTGAAATGGCCACTGAAGTGACAGGGTGGAGGGGTCTCCCCAAGGACCTGTCCCTAGGACATCACCCCTACTCAAACCAGGCGTCTCCAGAAGCCCCATTCTCAGGGCCTGTCTTTATTTGACCAGACTGTGGGCGCGGTCTCTGTGAATGGTCCTCTCCGCAGGCATTTGTCCAAACTCGCTTTAACATCAGCGTCATCTGGGCAGCGTTACCAGTTAGGTCTAAGGAGAGGCTACCCAAAACAGTTCAGAGGAAAAACCGAGAGCTAAGATGTTTATAATACTGGTTTTTGAAAACCTTTATTATATCTCTGAGAATCTGGGAGACAAAACTATTTATTCTCAAAGCTGTAAATTTTTGCAGAAAAAAAAGTTCCAAAGCCCTCACCTCCTGTTTTAAGCCTTCAGAAGCCAGAGAAAAGGGTAGTGACGACAAATGTATTAGACATGGCAATCAGCAACAAGGAATTTTAAATAATCCAATTATATGCTGTCCACAAGAGACGGGATTTAAATTCCAAACACAAATAGGTTGAACGTAAAAGTGGAAAATGATACGCGATGAGAACAGCAGCCATAAGAGAGATAAGGGGCTGTATTAATATCAGAGAACACACATCTGCAGGGAGAATATCTTCTAAAGACAACAGCGTAGGACTTACATAAGACAGATGAGGGGCTGTATTAGTATCAGAGAACACACATCTGCAGGGAGAATATCTTCTAAAGACAACAGCGTAGGACTTACATAAGAGAGATGAGGGGCTATATTAATATCAGAGAACACACATCTGCAGGGAGAATATCTTCTAAAGACAACAGAGTAGGACTTATATAAGAGAGATGAGGGGCTATATTAATATCAGAGAACACACATCTGCAGGGAGAATATTTTCTAAAGACAACAGCGTAGGACTTACATATAAATAACACTTGACTAACACTGCAATCCAATTAGACCTAACAGACATCTGCAGAACACTCCATTCAATGATAGAAAGACATGCCTGTGTTCAAGTGTCCCTGGAGCATTCTCCAAGAAAGCCATGTGTGTTAAAGCATAAAGACCACAGAGACCATAAATCAAACCTCTGTATATTAAAACGACACAGTGGAATGATCAATAACAATGGAAATTGAGAAATTCACAAACCCACGAAATTAGCACACTTCTAAATATTATATGGCTAAAAAGAAATCAAAAGGGAAACTAGAAAATATTTTGAAACGAGGGAAAATTCAGGATATAGCAACTTAAGAACTTTATAGCTGTAACAATCTAATTAAAGAGGAATATATGTGACCTAACCAACCATTTTTTGAAAACTAGCAAAAGAAAAGCAAATTAAACTCACATTAAATAGGAAATAGAGAATAGTGCAGCCTACATTAGAATAAATAAATTATAGAAAAGAAAAAAATGCAGAACACACACACATGCCTGCTTATTTGAAAAGATCAATAAAAACTGACAATCTTTTACCTAGACCCATAAATAAACAAAGCAAGTAGTCTCATTTACTATTAAATTACTAAATTCAAAAATGAAAGAGCAGGTATTCTACTGACCTTATAAGAAGTAAAAAGGGCTATATTATAAAAGTTTGTTTGCCAAAATTAAAAAAAAACTAGATTAAATGAGCATATGTATACAAAGGTGAAATTACTTAAAAATAAAAAAATTTGACTAGATCTAAAACAAGGAAAAAAGGCAAATTAGTAATCTGAAATTTTCCACAAAGAAAAGCCTAAAGCCAGATGTCTAAAGAAGAATTAATACAAATTCTTAACAACCTTTTCAAAACAAATAGAGCAGGAGGGAACCAATCCCAAATGATTCTATGAAGCCAGATTTATTTGAAGCAAAACTAGAAAATGACAGGCCAATATTCCTATTAAGATAGATGTAGAATCTTCAAGAAAACACCAGTAAGTAGAATCTAGCAACAGAAGTGAGGGATTGTGTGCATGAGCAGGTGAAACTTTTTTCCAGGGTACAAGTGTGGTGTGAAGATGTAGCAATTTCAGCATGCCATGCTGATGGACAAGAAGCTATGTGATCACCTCAATGGACGAGGCATCTGACAGCAATGTTAAGAAATTACAAAAAAACAGTAACAAAAGATATACATCATCACCTCTCTGAAGCCATGCCTCTAATACAGTACTCAACAGAGAAAATCTAAATGCTTTCTCCCTGAGATCAGGAATATGATCTTCTGACATATGACAAAAATGTCAGTTCTCATCATTTCTTATTCAGGCAATAACCAGGGCCATAAGGCACAGAAAGAAAATAAGTGCTATCCAGATCAGAAAAGAAGAACTAACACTTTCTCCAATTGTAAATGACAAGGTCTTGCCTACAGAAAAACCAGAGCAATTGGTGTGTGTGTGTGTGTGTGTGTGTGTGTGCGCGCGTGCATGCACACACACACATACACAATTAGAATTGATAAATATGGTTGCAGAGTCCGTGATAAGGATACAACATCAATAGTGTTTGTATACATTTGGCAATAAATATTCAAAAATTAAATTAAGGAAATTATTTTATTACCATGCCATCAACAAATGCCAAGGGACAAATTTAACAATGTAAATGACTTACAAACTGAAAGCAACAAAACCTCCTTCAAAGAATTGATGTAGATCTAGTAAGTGAAGCAACTTGTTACAATTCCTGGCACTCTTCAACTGATCTGTAGATTTAGTGTAACTCCAATCAAAATACAAATTGGCATGTGTGTGTGTGTGTGTGTGTGTGTGTATTGTGCGTAAAGCAATTAACACTCACAGAACACCAGGCACCTATGATAGGGAAAACAGCCTTGCGAAACAACAGCAAAAGTTCAGGACTTGCACTTCCTTACACACGAAGCTACAGTCATGAAGTCAACACGGAACCAGCATAAGGATAGATCTATAGATTAATTTAATGAAATTAAGAAGTCTCTTACATTTATGACCAGCTCATTTTTGACAAAGACTCTAAAGATTCAGAGGGTAAAGTGCAGTTTCTAAAGAAGTGGTACAGAGAAACTCAAATGGCCATATGCAAACGAGAAGGGAATCCCTGCCTCACACCATATATAAAACAGCTCAGCATGGATCGAAGCCTTAAATATAGGAGATAAAACAGGCACACACCTGTAAACCCCAGCACTCTGGAGGCTGGGGTAGGAGAACAGTTAAGTTCTAGGCAGCCTGGGTTATAGTCAGTTCTGGGTATGTGTGACTTTCCTGTCACATTCCCAGGAAAAAAAAATGGCCACTGTGATCAGACCCGGAGGAATCTAGGTGTCTCACACAATGAGATACATAGACCTTTATCTGCTTGGTTTGTTTTCTTCAGATCAGAACACAATTCCAAATACACTCCTCCTTCTCCATGAGAGGAAACTGGAAACCACCACAACCCAATGGCCAGAGACAGGGAAATCCCATCCAGTGGTGTGAGGGTCAGAGGTCACTGGCGGGGCAGTGAGTCCTAGACCCACTACGCAGGCTGGAATGAGCATCCCGGCTGCTATGGGCATCCTTCTCAAGCCTCTGTCTTCTGTGGCCCACAGCCTTAGAGGAGCCTCCCTCCAGGACCCTGTGTACCCTGCTCCAACCACTTCTGCAAGGGGACAAGTAGAAAACTCACTTCCCATCCACGGCCTCCACGATCTTGACCTCAATCTCCTGTTCGTAGAGCGTGCGCAGCATCCTGTCCCGCCTGTCCTTCCTGCGTTTGAGGTTGATCATGAAAATCTGATGTGGGAAGCAAAAGTGGATCAAGGTTTATTTCAGGTTAATTGAAACGCTGAGCAAAACTAATGTCAGGGCCAGAGGGGTTTGCAGGATAAGGAATGGGAAGAGAGCTATGCATTGTATTTCCTTACTAGGCTCGTGGGAGCAAATGCTACTTATCAAAATGGAGCTGATTTCTAAATGCAACCATCAGCAGTGGCCTAACCTGTGGTTTCCCCGCTATTCTCCCTACTCTTGAGAAAGTAAAGTTAAAAAAATTACTACCCGAAAGGCCAAAGGTGAGTTAAACTGCATGCATACAGCGCTGATGGGGAAGAAGTGGTTTGCCAAATGGCTAAATCAAAGCAAGTGACCAAACGTGTCGGTATACTTGTGTTTTTAATACCGTCACTTGCTGTCTGTCCTAAGCCTCAGTCTCCTCATCAGGAACTGGGATCACTGTGGCTCTACCCCATGAGTATGTGCTTGGTATCATCACAATCCACATCGTAGGTAAGGGAAGCCTTACATCTTCCAAAAATTAAAGAAAAATCTGAGTATCCATATAGTGCTTTTAGTCCTCAAACTTCCAAGATCACATTTTCAGAAGCTTGCCCCCCCTCCACTCCCCGCTGAATTCTTCAGCTCTCCAGAGCTAAGAGGAAAAAGAAAGTGAAGAAAACGAGGCCATCCCCTTGGGGGTTATCCTTGACAGACGGGAGAGTAGTGTAAAACACAGCTTTGGGTGTGATATTTGTATGGTGCTCTGCAGAGGACACCTGCTGGCTTGTGCAGAAGGGAGGATGTGTACATCAAGTTTGTGAGTGGGGGCTGAGTGCCCCTGTACCCCTCACATTGGCCTGTCAATGTCTGATTGACAGCAGTACTAATACATAGTCACCACCAAGGCCACGGAAGCCCCGTGAACACTGCTGCAGGTAAGCTAGCATTGACATTTGCTTATGTACTTATATAGTGGGTATGGTATAAATGCATGGCTGTGTGTGCCATGGCGCAGGTATGGAGGTCAGAGGGTCCCAAGGATCAAACCCGCGTCTTTTATTTTGGCAGCAAGGACTTCCGTCCGCACAATTATCTTACCGGTCTGTAAGTTAACATTTGAATAAGGGTCTCTTGCTACAAGCTATAATGAACTGATTTGGAATATTAAACGAATCAAAATTAGGAGATGGTAGCTGCCAGCGGGAATTTATGTCACAGCGAAGGAGAAACCTACAGGAATAGGGCAGAGGACACTCATTTCCTCCTGATTAAGCAGGGGACGTGGCAGGGACATTCAAACCCTCTGGGTGACCCTGGGGGAAGACATTTAATGCCTCTGGGTCATTCACTCTGCTATCTAGAAAAGGAGGGGTTTGAACAAACCCACCCCTTAATCCCTGTACATTTGAAAACTTGTTTGTATCTGTTTTACAATATATCAGATTGGGGCTCAGATAATTACTGTCTTGAGTTTTGGCTCCATGATCATCCTGAATACAATTTTAAATATATGTTTCAGGAGGATCAGAAGTTATACTAACTAAGCTTTCAGTTTTCCCTTGCAAAATAGTCTCATGTCTGTTCACACACAGATTCATGGGAGCAACCGAATCCTTTAGCAACATCTCTGTGAGATGGGGGCTCGGCAGGCGCATGGCAGCAGGATTTAACTTCTGGGTTTACCTAACTGGATAATTATTAATAAAACAAAAAATATTGGCCATGATTGCTGTGTGTGGTAAATTTGGGATTTTATAACTTAAAGCACTGGGTTCTTTCATGCTTCGTTTTCTCCTGTTTAGAATCCCGTCAAGGGCCATGTACTGTTCCCGGGTTTTACAGACGTAGGAAGGAAATGGCATATCCCCTGCGCAACCACAGAGTCACCTGGGGTCACCCGAGGAGACAAAGCAAAACAGAGCAAAATAAACAGAGAAGCATCCCCAAAAGTCCCCTGCAAACCAGAGGCCTCCTGTCGAGGAAGCTTTTAGTAAATAATAGTCCCGTCCTGGGCCCTGCCAGGGCAGGGGCAGTGAAGTGAGTAGCCACGAAGGAAAAACACAGACAGTTCGCTCATAGCAAACAGAGCAAAGAGCTGAGTGCCAAATGCAGCCAGACACAGCAACCAGGTCACAGCATGGGAGGACGGAAAAGGCCTCTGACACCCCTTTTCCACAGCCCATGTCTGCTGCAGACAGAGAGATGATTATCCCCGGCTGTGGAAAGTGCAGTCCCTGCCTGCCTCACCTTCTAGGGCTGGCCTAAGGCTGCCCAATGCGGAGCCAGATGGTCCTGGTTTTGTTTCATTGGCTGTGATTTGGTCCTCACAGAAATAGGACACCAGGAGAAAAAAGGGAGATCATGAAAGACACTTGAGCGCCCTCTCCTAGGGGAGGAGAAAAGTCCAGAGCCCCATGGGATGAGAGCTGCACTCAGTCACAGCAAGTGTGTGTGTGTGGGGGGGGGCAGCCCACCCTAAAGAGAGCCCGCCCACCCCAAGGAGAGCCCACCCCAGGGAGAGGCCACCCACCACATCCCACCACAGCCAAGTAGGGCCCCCCCACCCCTGTGGTACTGGTCAGCTCACCCTTGAAGCACTGGTCAGTTTTGAAAACTATTTACTATTTACTATTTTTAGTAAATAGAATTAGACTCAATAAGGTCTATTTATACTTTGCCACATTTAAATTCATCTCTCCTTTTTCTGCCTACTGTGGAAATAGCACAATCACTATTTGATATTCATGAAGTACCCATTTCAACTTGAAAGTCTAGCTTCAAGTCAGTTTTGTAGAGGAAAGCACAATTCCTGCTTCTTTAGCTCCTTGGGATGGATGTGTTTGGGGACACAGATGTTAATGTTCCAATGTGATAAGGCCTTTTGCTCCTGTTAAAGTGTACCGAGTTCAAAGCACAATGCTTGGCTTAAATCCAGAGCCTCTGGAAGAATTCTGTCTCAGTTTGTGGCCTCCTGGAATGTCACAGCTCCAGACCACAGAACTCCTCAGTACTGACCAGCAACCACATAAGGGGCCGGGAAGGGTTCTGCGACACAGACTCGCAATTCTGGCCCTGCAGACCGTCTGTTTACACACTGCCAAGAACAGCGCCTCTGTGTAATCTGCTCCCCTTCCTTCCTTCCTTCCTTCCTTCCTTCCTTCCTTCCTTCCTTCCTTCCTTCCTTCCTTCCTTCCTTCCTTCCTTCCTCCCTCCCTCCCTCCCTCCCTCCCTCCCTCCCTTTCTTCCTTCCTTTTTCTTCCCTTCCTCCCTCCCTCTGTTTCTCCCCTCTCCCTCCTCTTCTGCCTCCCTCCATCCCTCTTTCCCATCCTCCCCTTTCCCTCACCACCCTCCTTCTCTCTCCCCATTTCCCTATCCTCTTCTCTTTCTCCTTCTTTTCTTTCCCCTCCCCCTTTCATTTGTGGTGCCAGGAATTGAACCCAGGGCTTCATTCATCCTGAGAAAGGGCCCTACCATTGAGCTACCCACCCACTTCTGCTTTGTTGTTTGCATCCTTAGAACTGCATGGCAGACGTGGCCCTAGGAAACTATCGAAAGTTCCTGCCTGCCAAGAGACAGAATTTTAGAACTTGCTTCTCTCTTCATTTGTCCTTTGATTCTGCCCTCCAACTTTTCCCATGGAAGAAAAGCAGAAAGGAAACAAAGCATAGAGTGTTCTGGAATAGTTTTCCATCCACTCACCTATGGCAGAATAAAGTTAATGTCTCCAGAACATAAAATATATTTACCTTATCCTCGAACAGCAATAAGAAGTTCAGTAAAATACATAGCAAATTCACATTTGTGACTAAATAATTCTTTTTGATTCAGTTTTCTCCAGTCCTCCTTTGTGAAGATCAGAAAAGAGAATGACAACAGACCCAAGTCCTCGGGGCCTTCCCAGTTGCCAAGCATGCCGGCTTTGTCTCAGACATGTTTGGTCTTCTTGTTCAACATGAGCACACGTATGCATGTTCACACACACACACACACACACACACACACAGAGAGAGAGAGAGAGAGAGAGAGAGAGAGAGAGAGAGAGAAACAGACACAGAGAGAGACTTTCCTACCTCATCAAATCCCATCTTGTCTGGATACTTAGGGACAACTGACACAAACTGGGAAGGTTCCATTGGAGGACGGTCAACTGGAAGGCAGAAGAAAGGGAGCTTTGTTAGAGGAGGGTCAGGGACCGAGACCCATGCTTGACACCAGGGTGGGGACAGCTGTTCTGCAGTCCCCTCAGCGCCGTTAGTTTCTTCATCCCACACCCTGTCCAGATCCTTTCTCTCATCTCATCCTTGTCTTCTCTTCACCAGTTCCAACCAGTTTGTGTTCCTGACATCGCATCAAAGTGCTTCTTATGAGAACCGGTGGCAGAGCTCTCTTTCTCTTCCTCCTCTCCTTTCTTTCCAGGCTCTCACTCTGTAGCCCAGGATAGTCTGGAACTTGCTATGTAGCTCAGGCTGGCCCAAAACTCTTGAGTCTGCTGCCTTAGCCTGTTGGGATTCCAGGCATGGGCATCTGGGGTGGTGTTCTAGTCTGACATCACTGAGGATCACTCCTTCATCCTCATTTCACTTGGTCTCCCAAAAGCCTTTGGCTCTTTCTCAAAACATACCTCCTTATTAATTCTCAGCTTTCTGGCTGTCAGTCTGCTCTGGGGATCTGTCCTCCTTTGTTTTTCTACATGAGGTCACACTGTTCCTTGGCTTCAAATATCCTTGTGGTGCTAATGATTCTCAAATGTCTCTCTTGATGGATTCTCTTCCTTGAATCCAGAGATTCACATATCCACTTATCTCCTGGTCTCTCTACTCTGATATGCAATAATATTTCAGGCATATACAATGAAGTGAAGACTTTTTTAACTCAGTAAGTTGTATGGACCAAAACATTGGAGTCATCGTTCCTAAGTCCCTTGTTGCTTTATGGACCACCTCCAAGCCTCTGTGAGTACAATGGGCTCTGCCATTAGCATGTACATTAAACCTGTCTGCTTCTCATTACCTCTCTGCTACAGCTCAAGTCTCAACCACTAACATCTCTCAGCAGGAGAAATGTATTAATCTTGTACACTCTAATACCCACACCACAGCTTAAGTGATCTTTCTAAACACATAAATCACATTACACCACCCGATGGGTTCACATTGCTCTTAGGATAAAATCCAAATTCCTTGCCGTGGGCAGTGTGTTCTGCATCCATCCATGACTTCATCTCCCTCTACCCAGCTCCTCATTCCCCACCATGTTGGTGTCTGGCCCTGGGACTCTCCCAGGATCTCTCCTCTCTAATGGTCTTTATATGTATTGTTCTTTCTGCTTGAAATCTTTCCCCCAAAGATTCATGCAACTCTTTCCTTGACATATTACCTATAACTTTGATAGACTATAAGTTCTTGATGGCAAGGTTTTTGCTTGATTTGTTCATTGCTGTATTTTGTTATTATGTGAAATTGTGTACTATGCGTGTATTGAGTGAATATTTACAGCCTGACATTTTTTCCCTAAAGCCTTCATTGGTACTTTAGGATGGATATTCTACTTTTTCTGTACTATCTACTTAAGGACCATATCAGTCAAGCCACTCCAATCTTTTTAGCTTTATTTACTCCTAATATTTTAGCCCTCTTTCTTCCAGGATGGAAATTCCTTGTCTGCTCAGTCTCTTCCCTCACCCTGTAGTGTCCTGCCA
The DNA here is from genome assembly GCF_950005125.1 of Chionomys nivalis. Classification (NCBI taxonomy): domain Eukaryota; kingdom Metazoa; phylum Chordata; class Mammalia; order Rodentia; family Cricetidae; genus Chionomys; species Chionomys nivalis. Next base: position 68,374,736 of record NC_080090.1, read on the forward strand.
TATCAGTTCTCTTGTTTGAGCTACCCACTTCTATCCAGGACCAGAGGCACCAGGGTTTCACATGACCACACAGGTCACGGTAACTTTTCTCTGTTCTAAATTCCTATTGCCTTTGATCTGTTGTGTTCGCAGCACGCTGTACTCTTGGTGTCTTTCAAATATTAGTCCTGTCTCCCCAGTTAAACTGTGATCCTCTGGAAACTTAGGGTCAGCTATAGAATGTTTTGACTTTCTAGTACCTTTGTGGATTGACTCTTATCGCAGGTATGGATCCCACATCTATTTATTATTTATTATTATTTATTATTATCTATTTATGTTCTAATGATTCAATCATTATTCCTTTTCCTTCCTTCCTTCCTCCCTTCCTTCCTTCCTTCTTTCCTTCCTTCCTTCCTCCCTCCCTCCCTCCCTTCCTTTTTTACTTCTTTCCTTCCTTCCTTCTTTCTTTTTTTCTTTCTCTCTCTCTCTCTTTTTTGAGACAGAGTTTCTCTGCACAACAGCTCTGGCTGTCCTGGAACTCACTCTGTAGATCAGGCTGGCTTCAAACTCACAGAGATCTGCCTGCCTCTGCCTCCCAAGTTCTGAAATTAAAGGTGTGCACCACCACAGCCAGCTTCATTATTTTCCAGTAACATGCCAGATGATTTCTATTGCCTTGTGAATATCCTGTATGGTTTAATTTCTCATTCATTTCTATTTAGAGATTTTACAGCTATGATTTCAACATTACCAGTATTTTATCCTTCCTACATTGGCCTTCCATCCACAGTTTTGCATTATAACTATCAAGCTTTTATCTTTAAGTGGAATAAGGCATTAAGAGTCAAAGATAGGTTAGAATGAATACCCTATAAGTTTATTTTTAGACTTCCTGAGGTGCCTGTGGGTTTCCAATTGATTTAAAATTTCAATTATGCCCCGTGTTATAATGTTCAGGATGTGAACTCTTAACAAAGTTAAAACCAGATACAGTAAATGCAAGGATTAAACAAAATGCCATAAATGCATCCCTTAGCGTGTGCGTGGCCATGTGCAAGGAAAGCATAGTGAAGGGTGGGATTCCCAGGCTCTTGTCACGTGGAGTCCACCTGGCTAGAAAAGGGATTGTGCGTATTTGGAAGGTGTAATCATTAAGATCTTTATTGATCATGCGTACGAGAATTTTCCTCATGCTCAGGTCTGTGAAGAAACACAAGAGAGCACAGGTCTGGTTGGTCACTCTGTGAGCTGACATCTACTTGGGAGTCAAGACCGTCAGCCATGAAATAGCAATAATAAGGGTTGGCACTTTCGTGAAGTGTTAAATGGAGACATAACAATTGCTAAATTGAGCATAATAATTGTCACACTTCATTATTTTGTGAAACTGATTATAAATGTTTACATATATATGAATGTAGTTGTCACACTTATTTTGTGAAGCTGATTATACATGTATATATATATGTAATTATCATACTTCGTTATTTTAATTAGCTGATTACTCTCAATCCTGCAAAATTGTTATTGTCACTTTACAAAATGAAAACAAAGCAAAAAACCCAAAACTAAAGTGATTCTCTTTTTGTAAGTGCCAGAGCCTGGGTTCAAGATGTTTTTTCTGGCTCCAGGGACAATGCTCTTATCAATACAGTTTTCCTTCACTTATTTATTTATTCAAATGTCTGGCCATACACTCAGGAAACATTTATCTGCTCCCAGCTGTATGCTGTGCACTATGTGAAATGTCTGAGATACAAGGCAACAAGATACCAAATTTGTCTCCTAGAGCCTGGGACATGGGAAAAGAGGCAGAAACAACATATAGTGAAGAAACTCACAAAAGTGGCGCTGGGGAGATGGGAGATGGTTCAGTAGGAAGGGACTTGCATGTAAGAATGAGGACCTGGGTTCAGATCTCAGAACCCAGGTCAAAAGCCAGGCATGATAGTTCGTTCTTATAACCACAGTACTGGGGGCTGGGGGAGGAGAGACCCGCCGAGACAGGCAGGTTCCCTGAGCCACTCACTGGTCAGGCAGCTCAGCCCATCAGTGGACTCGGGGTTCAATGAAAAGACTATCTCAAGGATAAGGTGGAGGCTGACAGAAGAGGGACTGGTCCTCTCCCTCCACGTGTACACATTCATATCCATGTACGCGCATGCATCCATGAACACGCACACTGTACACACACGGAGGGAAGGGTCTTGAAAAGGATTCCTAAGGGTTGGTCCAAGAAATGCTGTCAGTGAGTCAATCCTCATTCTGTCATTAACTCTCCTGGTCCTCCTCTCAGTCATCAGCCAGTAGCGAGGCAGTGAGCAGTACTCTATGTCCTGAGACTAACACGGTCAAAGGGAGTTTAGAGGTGAAGAGAATGGAAAGCAGGTACTCACAGACAGCTCCGTGGGTCTACAAAACAAAGTTGTGGGCTTTTCCTTAACATTTCTCTTTTGTTCTAAAAGCCTTAGTCCATTTAAAATTCCTATAATCATCTAGACATTGGAGATTTTCCTATACATACCTAATGTTGCTCATTTCCCTGTGGCCAACTCTTGTCTGCATCTTCTCACATCTGTAACCTGATGTCTATTACTAGATTTTAAAAATTATTTTCTACTTCTGGAAGCAATGCTTTAGTTCACATTCTAATTATCCTCTGCCTAATTTTTCACGAATGTCCCAAATTTTCTTTTCAGCTCTGGTGTAGAGCAGCACTCACTGTTGGGTCGTGACCTATTTGTTCATCCAGTTTCACTAGAGTGACCTCCCGAAATCTGATTTTCAACCTGACATCTCTTAGCTCAAATTCCTTCAAAATTCCCTTCCTTGCAGAACAGGCCAATGTCTTCTAAATCATTAGAGGTTCTCTGCTTGGGCTCCTGGCCATTTTCCAGCTCACTTCTCACTGTGTCTCCTACCCCACCTCCGCTGTGACAGTCACAGAAGGGACTCCTGTTGGGGAGCCACTGCCAACACTCTCTCCAGGACTGAAGGATCGGTTGCCTTGTCTTCTTCGGCCACCAGTAAGTTAGCTACTGATGACCAAACATACCGATTCTGAAATTATGCTAGACTCAGGGACAATGACAACACAGAGCTTAAGGACATGGGTGGGATTTGGAGATCCCAAGTTTGGTTCAAATCTCAGTCTGCAATTGATGGAGGTGGGTCTTGTATTTATCTGTTGTTTTTATTGGTTAATTAATAAAGAAAACTGTTTGTCCCTGATAGGACAAAAAATTAGGTAGGCGGAGTAGACAGAACAAAATGCTGGGAGAAAGAAGCCGAGTCAGTGAGTCGCCATGATTCTCCCACTCCAGACAGATGTAGGTTAAGATCTTTCTTGGTAAGCCAGCTCGTGGTGTTACACAGAATATTAGAAATGGGTTAGATCAATATGTAAGAGCTAGCCAAAAAGAGGCTGAAACTAATGGGCCAGGCAGTGTTTAAAAGAATACAGTTTCCGTGTAATTATTTCGGGTATAAAGCTAGCCTTGCGGGCGGCTGGGTGCCAGGAACGTAGCCTGCCACTCTTATTACAACATGCAATCAGTAGACTGATAGAACCATCTACACTTGAATTTCTTCAACTTTATTTTGGGGAAAATAGTTCCTCTTCATGGAGTTGTTGTGATGATTATTGAGAGAGTATATGTTCCAACATAAGCTATTGATAAGTTGACGTTATAATTGCTGTTCTTGTGTTAGTGTACACACACAGACAGACACACGTACACACACATATACACACACATACATATATACACACATACATACATGACTTTTCCCTAGACCTGAAAGAAGTATCTTTCCCATAATCTTATAATTAGAAAGTAGCAAGGAGAATATTAAAATTATTGTCCTGCATCCCGAGTCACTCACTCATCGCTTCTATCTGCACATGGATGAGGTTCTCGATGTCTTCCTGCAGTGTCTGATGGGGCTTCAGAGGGATGGGCAGGTAGCCATAGTGCTCTTTGTTGCAGAGGTACATCTGGATGCCTGAGGATATGAAAGAGCAGAGTCAACCAATCAAAACCCACAGTGTTTAGTAGGAGAGGAGACCGGACTGTGGCTGACACTGAGTTCAACACCGAAACTGAGCAAATGTCTTGTTTCGGGGGAACTGACTAGAGAGCTTCACAATATTCTTTTATTAAAAATTTGAAATGCAGAATTGGGGGCTCTTAAGAAACCCTGGACCATCCTTCGGTCCAGAGGAAATTGGTTTTTCTTTCTGAAGGACGAGCACATTTGTGGCCTGAAATGAATGCTATAAAGGCATGAAGCAATCAGACAAGAAGGAGGAAGTCTCATTCCAGAGAACAGAACAGAACAGAACAGTATAATCTGCCTACAGGAAATAATAAGAAGATGAGGAATGAAATCCATATTTGACATGAAAGCACACAGGAAGATCCTGTAAGGCTGACAGATTATTAAAGCTAAATCCAAGCACACAAACACAGTTAAGATACAAAGGAAATTTATAATTCCCCATGATTCTTCTTGGTTTTATTTTTTTTCCTGTGCTGGCATGGATTTGGAGTGACCAATGAACAAAATTCTCAAAAATAAGTCCATAATGGGACGAAGATAACCCTTCCTATCAAATCCTATCAAGAAGCTGCAGTATGGCAGAGCTAGCAATGCCATAGTTCTCTTCCATTCATTTCTAGTATTCATAGCCCCATCAGTGAACTGGGGGAGCTAGAAGGCACCTCTGTTCAGTTAGGAATGGGGACTCAAGATGGTTTCACAGCTGATTTAGTTACGAGGACAAACCTGCCAAGCTTGGGACCATGTTCCCAAGCCTCTGATGTGTTAATTGCCACAATCATCAGTGCTTTCCTGAGGAAATTATCCACACTGTGGCATTTTCATTTGGGGCAGATGAAATTTCCAGCAGTCAGCTACATCACCCACCAAGCCAGGTGAGGCTGTCTTATGTGATTAACAGAAAATGACAAGGAGAGAAAAGGGCCTTTGTCCTCTACCTTTCCTGATTCTGGTTGGTCTCACTAGGCCCTGTCTTTCTTCAGTTGAACTCACTAGCTGTGTTAGTTGTTTACACGGAATGTCTCTGGAAACTACAAACCAGAATGTGACTTTTTACAAAGTTGTAATGAACTAAGAAAATACAGAGCTGGGCGGTGGTGGCGCACACCTTTAATCCCAGCACTCGGAAGGTAGAGGCAGGCGGATCTCTGTGAGTTCGAGGCCAGCCTGGTCTACAAGAGCTAGTTCCAGGACAGGCTCCAAAACCACAGAGAAACCCTGTCTCAAAAAATCCAAAAAGAAGAAGAAGAAGAAGAAGAAGAAGAAGAAGAAGAAGAAGAAGAAGAAGAAGAAGAAGAAGAAGAAGAAGAAGAAGAAGAAGAAGAAGAAGAAAGACATTTTCAGACATGAAATGCAAGGTAAATAAAATATTTACCTCCTACCACACTTTTTCAGGAAGTTACTAGATGATGAAGAAAGAGGAAAAAGAGGAGGTGAGTAAGAAGGAGAAGGAGAAAGATCACCATGCACAAGAAACACTCAAGACACAAGAGAGGCGATGCAGGACAGAAGCAAACTCAGTCCCCAGTTGATGGCTGTGATGGCTCTGAGATCAGAGTGTATCAGAAGATTTCAAGACAGATATCTTAGAATCTTCTTATGTGCACAAGGGGACGGCTGATAATTATGAATACTCTAAGAGTTTGAGAAAATAATGAGTTTTCAGTTGTTTTAGTAATGACTCTCTTTCTCACTCTCTCTCTCTTTGTCTTTGTCATATCCCTCCACACAGAGGGGGAGAGAGAGAGAATTACTAAGTTTGACAAAGGAAAACTTTGTAGGGATCTTGGTGTTTTAGGATCATGTGATTATAATAAAAACCTGCAGCATCTTTTTAGAAGATTTATTCATTTTTACTTATGTGTACTTGTGAGTGCCTATATGTATGTTTGTGTGCCCCATGTGTGTGTGGTACCCAAAGAGGTCAGAGGATGGCATTGATCCCCTGGAACTGGAGGTATGCGCAGTTGTGAGTCATCGTGTGGGTGCTGGGACGCAGAGCAGCACATGTTCCTAACTACTAAGTCACTTACCCAACACAACACTTGGCATATTAAATTACATGGAGAGGACAGGGTATAAGGAAGAATGTTTTTCCACATGGAAGGCCAGAGGGAAGTGAGCTAACTTATCATCTTCTATAATGGAGAGTTGATTTGGGGGGAAGGGGGCTAAAAGAAATAGAGAAAATAAGAAGAAAACGGGTGCAGACTAAGAAACAAAGATAAGCATGCTGGACTTCTGTGCCCATCTTCAGGAGTGGCACACCGGGAGTACTCATTGTAATAAACCATAGGCCACTGAACTCTCTCAACTCATGGATAATATGATAAAAAAGGAGATATGCTGATAATTAGAGAAAGCTTCTGCGCGTATATTGTAGTAAAGTTTCTGGTGAACCTGTGGGAAGGAGAGGAGAGCATTCTGAGGAAAGTGCTTTGTTTTGCTTATGAAGACACTGAATGCTTTCCTGAGCTCACATACACTGAATAGTGAAGACTGATAAATAATCTCTTTCCCTGTGACGAAATATTATACTCGGGCTGTTATTGGTCCAGGACTACCCAGTAAGTCCTTAGTACCAAATCTTTGTCTCCAAGAGCCAGTTCCAACTCTTTTCTCCCCACTGGAGCTTACAGCTTAGTCTAAAGGGCATTAACCTTTGGGACCACCGTCCCTACACCAGAATGCACTTATGACTGCCACTAATGTCCCAGAGGTAGATGGGCCTGCCCTTTGCCCACATTACTTATTTGGCTCACAGTGGGGTATTTGGAAGCTGCCTGCACAGGACTCCTGTGCCCACCATACACAAATCTGATCCCTAGCTACGTGGGAGCTCAATTCTTGCCCCTGGCCTCATCATTGCCACAGAGACTTGTCTATAACCCTCATGGTCCTGCCTGGTTCAGAGAGACAATTTGCTTCTTCTGGTACATTTTTTAAATTATGTTCTGATGGATAACACACATCCAGAGAATTTCGGAACAGTGGACACAAAATAATACCGGCTGTTTTTCACCACGACTCTGTCAAGAGAGAGAGAAGTGTTTTTCTCTGAACTCAAATGAAGAAATGAAGAACCTTGAGATGTGGCCTAAGTTACAGGTTCCTTCATACTTCTGAAAACATCAGTGAAACATGACCTTAGATTGCACAGCTGCTAAGCAGTAGCCTTCAGTAATCCTCTCTTGCCCTGTTTGCATCAGTATCACCAATCGGGTCCTCAGTGCTCACAGGTGTCAAAAACTTAGTTATGTTTCCACAGCTAAGGATGTGCGCTCCCCAGCAATCACAGACACAGTGCCGGACATAACTGTAGGACTTCTCTCCTTTCCCACCTCTTGTTTTCTTTAGATAATCTGCCAACTGATAGAGAACAGGGTATCTCTATCTGCTTGTAATATTCCACGAAGATATCTGGGAAGCCTGACAAAGAATGCATAAAGTTCTGGTGAATAGGCCATACAGCAGCAAAGATGAAAAGTTCCAGTATCGTCTGCATCAAGGCCTAACACCTGGGTATGAGTTTAAAATGGATATACCATCATTTAATCCCCGGGTTGCAGCCATGATCTGTTAGGCACCGGCCATCACCATAATCACAACAGCTCATTTCTTGGAACATCTTTGCTTCATATTCTGAAGCAAAGACTTGGCAGAACTTGCTGGAATAGTAAAAACTCTGCCTCTGCTTCTGGCCCTGGAGAAGTTGGAGTAAATCATTCATCAAGAAGCAGCTCCTGCTAACACGGACACAAGAACATTCGTACAAACTTCCAGACCAGATGAGTGTCCTTTCCTTCACATAAGGCTCCCTGAATGACTACATCTGACCAAGGAGTCTAAATTCTTCTACCAAACAGGAAAACCAGCCTTATAATTTCTACAAAATATTCTCCTTCTTTTCAGCCACCCCAGCGATTGGGGCATCTATGGCGTGTGTGCACTGCAGCTCGGGTCTGTGTTAGCATCCACATCTTCTAGCAATCTCCCCAGCTGCTGAGGAGCTTTGCAAAATCATTTTCACCGTAACTTATGTAACTACCATGAGTTTATTTCGCCTTCTCCTTGGTTTCTAAACTTGTTTTGTTAGAGGCTAAATGACAGGCCCTGGATGCTGTCAGGAAGGCCCGAGGGACTTAGGAGAGCTTTGCCTTGGCAAAGCCGTGAACCTTCCTGAACTCTTGTTGTGACTCAGTCTTCCCCAAGGGAATGGGAAGAAGGAAAAAGAGAAAAAAAAAGAAAGAAAAACAAAACACCTTTCCTTCGTATTGACTTGACTTTTTCAAGAAGCCCACACAATCCAGTGGCCATCTTAACTCGGCAGGTACTTAAGAGTGGCTTCGCATCGCCTTCCACAGAGATGGAGGCTGGGACTGCTGGCTACTCCACTATCTGTTCCCAAGAGTGAGAGAGCTGGGGTTTATGACCACACAGAATAAAGATGACATTCTGAGCCCCCCTCCCAGTTAGGAAGTGACCTCTTGCTTAGTTTCGGCAAAGGGGACATGCATGGAAGCGCTGCGTTCAGCTTCTGGACTGCACTCTGATGGGGCAGAGGCCATAGTCTAGTTTCTGCCTTAATGTATGGAGCATCCCTGGTGCTGAGGCTGGATCCTACAGTTAAGGGCACCGCCTCCTGCGTTATGACAGGATAGTGAGACGGAGTCTGGGCTGCTAAGAACTGAGGGACGGAGCCACTACAGCACGCAGATTATTTCTGAGAAGAAATAGTTCCATTTGTGAAGCTTGGAGACTTTGTTCTAGGTTCCAATTTAGTAATAGGATTCTTGTAATTAGCAACAGCAATCCCATCAGCTCTAGCAAGCCAGTGAGATTTTTCAAGACTCTCATTATCACCATCTTCCCATCAACTCAGATCCTTCCCAAAAGGGGGGAGTCTTTTTTTTTCTTTTTCTCTTTTTCTTTCTTTTCCAAGACTTTCACTATAGTTTTTGGAGCCTGTCCTGGAACTAGCTCTTGTAGACCAGGCTGGCTTTGAACTCACAGAGATCTGCCTACCTCTGCCTCCCCAGTGCTGGGATTAAAGGCGTGCGCCACCTGTGCAGAACCAGCTCTGGCTCTTGATCTTGGTACTTAAGGACTCTGGCTTGGTTACTACAAACAGTCCATTGCTTCTCACAGACTTGAAATTGAGAAAGAGGCATTTTTCAACATGCACAGGACACGACACAGGAGCGTGTCTTTTGTAGTGTTTCTATGGTAGCCTACAGCCATGCACAAAGAGTACCTGCTTGCCTGCTGGAGAAGGCAAAAACGATGATGTCATCAAAGGTCCAGGTGTAGTCCTGGTGTGGGGGGTAGAAAGCCAGCTTGGTGGAGGCCTCTTTCCTGAGGTCAATCAGGAAGGTGGAGTGGACCATGGGGACGGGGAAGCAGCCCATCCTCTTCCACTCTCTAATCTGAAGGTAGTCTGGTGTCCGCTTATAGAAGCCCTGGAAGACAGCAAACGGGTGGACTAGGTCCTCTCCTCTGAAAGCATCGTCACCCAGGCATCACCGCTCAATAGAAATCTCCAGAGCGTCTCCATTCTCCTTATCCTGAACTAAGAATTTCTAAATGAGCCCCAGAAATGGATCGGCATTTAAAACACAGAGGGGTTTTGATATTGGTTTTGATATCAGGAACCATTTTGATCCCATTTCTGTTGATTTGATAATTTCACCAAGTGTAGTAATATAGGCTTATGGTTAGATATGAAGGATTGATATTAATATAAAGGGGGTACAGCAGACAAGTATGAACACATCCTGGTCCTTGAACTCGGGTCCTCTGAGTTCAAGCCTTACCTCAGCCCCTTATTGTTCATAGGTGTCTCAACTCTGCTATGCCTTTTCCCTCAGCTCTGAAATAGGGACAGTCAATGCTATCTACCCCGGAGGTTCCCCCCATACAATTAAGTAAGATTAAGCTATGAAGTGCCTAGAATAATGTCTAATGTCTAACATCAAGAAAGGATCAATTGGTTTTGAAACATATATTATTTTCACATATGTCCTGGACTTTTTTTTTTGGTTTTTCGAGACAGGGTTTCTCTGTGGTTTTGGAGCCTGTCCTGGAACTAGCTCTTGTAGACCAGGCTGGTCTCGAACTCACACAGATCCGCCTGCCTCTGCCTCCTGAGTGCTGGGATTAAAGGCGTGCGCCACCACCGCCCAGTTTTGTCCTGGACTTTTTTTTAAGTGCAATTGATGGCTTGATATTTCAGTGAAATTTCAACTGCTTCACACTTTGGGGGGAGTGGCGAATTCCCCCACCCATGTTTTAACACTTCCTCCTGTATGAAAGCATGGGACAACCCATCTTCTTGCTTTGTGGTTTTCAATGACTCAGTTTGTTTTCCATCCAAATTTAATTTCATCCAACAAATACTGATGGAGTGTCTGCTGTAATCCAGGCTGAGATAAATGATGAAGAATTAGCGAATGAGATGGTACAGGATTATCCCATGTGGGATGGAGAATCTTGTGAAGGATATCTACTCCGGTGGTACTAGTCGTAAAGACCATGAAGACAATCCAGGAAGAAGGACAATATCTCTCACCAAAATACACTTTAAAGTGTGTAGGAGCTTTGAAAGGCCTTTGCAGAACATGTGGTCGGAGGTGGAGGCTCAGTGGGTCGACTGGAAAGTTATATCAGACTACCATTGTGAGGTACACGATGTGCAATGGATATACACGTTTCTAAGTATATGGTCCATCTCTAGTTGTGATGTCAGCACCAAGCACTGCATTTTCTACTTCTACAATATGCCGTATGCCTTCCACTGTGTAGAAATTAGCTGAGCTACTTACCTCACCATCGCATATGATAAGGTCAAACGACCAGCAACTGAGACGCAGAGGATGTGAGTCTCACAGTCATCCTAACCACTTGTTAGCTCTTTGATCTTAAAGCACTGGTTTTCCCTAATGCGTCAGCCTTTGGGAGTTTTAAAAGGGATAATGGGGACATTGGTTTTTCAAAGAGCTCCCTACAGACTCAAATTAATACCATTAGGAGTAATATTCTTAGGATGAGAAACTTGGAAAATTCAGGAGGACGATGATTCATTCAGTATCCCGAGAGAGAGGATGGTAAGAAAGGAGACAGAGTAAAAAGAATTAACACGCTTCTCGAAGACAGGTGGACACAATAGTTGTATCGTTGTTTCAAAAGAAATGAAGTTTATTGATAATAGGTCTTTTTCATTAGCCAGGCAACGCCAAGATGATTTTGTTTTGGATATGTTTAAGGCCTTTGGAAAGCAGGGCCGCCTTGATCTTATGAAGTCATTGGTCATTTCCGTCTCTATCCAAGTTGAAAATGGACCAGGGTGGAAGAAAGCCAAAAACAGATGAGGATCATTATAATTGGCCTAGTTTGTACAGAACTGAGTTTTGCTCTTCAAAATAAATGAGCACATTCCTCCTATTCCCTTTTAATAAGGAACGAACAGACTCTTAAAAGTTGCGGGACTGGGATCACCTCCTCCCACTGCTGTTGCTGGTGGAAAGCAGAGCTCACTAAAAATAAGCCTCAAACGGCCCTGCCACGTGGAACACTGCAGACTGTTAATGTGAGTTTATGCTAACTTAATGTTTTCCCCAAAGAAACTGAATGAACTTTCTGCACATAAACTCATTGTCTCTTTCAAAGACAAGTAGATGGTAAGAAGCACTCAAAAATCTCTTAGAAACAAGGAATATGATGGCAATGAAACAGGAATTCCTGGTCTGGTGCTATGGTGGTGCCACTGGTTATTAACACTTTCAGCAATGTTGCAAGCCATTTGAGAGGTTGGTAGATTAAAATATGTAGTAGCAAAAGTCATGTCAACCCTTACAGATCTGGTGAAAACTTCTTGTTTTTTGAGACAAGGTCTTATAATGTAGCTTAAATTAGCCTTGAATTCTTGTTTTCTGTTTCTATTCTGATTGAGACAAAATTTCATGTAGTGTAGGCTCTGACTTCCTTATGTAGTTGAGGTTATGAATTACTGACCTTCTTCCCCTACTTCCCAAATTCTGGGATTATAACATCCACTATTCTCTCTCTCTCTCTCTCTCTCTCTCTCTCTCTCTCTCTCTCTCTCGCTCTCTCGCTCTCTCGCTCTCTCGCTCTCTCTCTCCCCTGTGTTTTATTGTGTATCAGTGTGTATCAGTTTCCCCTAAGATTGAAACATTCTATCCTGCAGGGAATCTTCTTAAACAACTCAAAATAGCTTCAGGAAACCCCAGAAACTGACCAGATTCACTCAGCCCCTCCCTGCAGGAGTAAGCATCAAGCAGCTGGGAGCTATTCTCAGACTAGCCAAGCTGCAAAAAACCCTGAGATCAAACTTCCATTGCACTAGGATGGGACTCTCTCCAATGTTGAACTGCCCACACACAGGCTGTGCAGTGTGCTCCCGGTTCCCAGCTTTTGTGCACTCTCACCTGTGCTGGAGTACGCTTTGGTGATGCACCATTTTTGAGCCATTTCTGCTCCTGTAAGCAACTCTTTACCTATATTCCTTTGAGAAATCTCAATAAAACTTAGGATTCACCAAGTTGGACTTTGGTGGTGTCTGTTCATTTGGTGGTTGTCTGTCAGGGGTTTCCTGTCTGGGATGAATAGATGTATGTATAGCATCCCCCTGGGAAAAGTCTTGTTTGTTACACAACATGTGTCTGTGTATGTGCATTACACACGCACGCACACACACACATATGATGGTGTATACACATGTGTTTGAGGGAAGTGCATGCACCCGTGAACACATATGGAAGGCAGAGGATGTTAGGTACCCTGATCAACCATTCTCCTCCCTATTCTCTGAAGAGAGGTTATCTTAATGATGCTGGAGGCAGGATGGTAACCAGTGTTCTTCAGTGATCTTGCTGGCTCCACTCCCAGTAACACTGGGGTTACAGGCACATATGAGCCCATGCCTGGTCTCTTACATGGACAGATCCTCGTGCACACACAGTAAACACAAAGCCATTTCCCCAGCCCCATACTCTGGAATTCTTTATCTTCCTGCCTCCAGCCTCCTGCCTCCTGAGTCTAGGTCACCATGCCTTCCTTACTATGTACTTTTAGTAACTATATCACTATATCATCAAGTGGCTATACTGCAGTTCTTTGTATGAAAGGAGTATTTACATTATAAAACTTAGAACATGCTACAAATTAGGGTCCCTCTGCAAAGGCTAGTTATCAACTATCCATCTACTGTTGGCCTCATTCCTCATCTAAAGCCAAACCAAAGATAAAAAGAGAGACAAAATTTAGCTTTCTGGCCATAAGAACACATTTTCCCCTTCATTACATTGTTGTCTTATATGTATACATTATATTGGTGAGTTTAATTTATCTATCTAATTCACTAAGAATTAAAATAAAACACTTGGTGGCATTTACTGTAACAGATATCTAAAATTTGAGATTGTCCTATAAAAACGTATTAGAAATTCACACTTTTAGCTTTAATTTTTGAAAAGCAAGCTTCTACGTCAGTTTCAATCATCCGAACTCTATGGAAATAATTTATCAATATATATCAAAGATCACCAGAATACACTTTGACTCAGTGATTTCACTTTTGTGGTGTTTGAATGAGAATGGCCTCCTCCATAGGTCATGTTTGAATGCTTGGTGCCCAGTTAGTGGAACTGTTTGGGAAGGGTTAGGAAGTATGGTCTTGGAGAAGGTCTGTCACTGGGTTAGATTTTGAGGTTTTAACAGTCCCTGCCACGCCCAGTCTCTATCCCTTTTCTCTCTCCGCTCCCTCTTTCCCTCCCCCCTCTTTCCCTATCTCTTTCTCTCTCCTCCTACCTCCAGATCATGTGAGCTCTCAGCTTCTGCTCCAGCACCATGCCTGCCTGCTGCCATGATGATCATGGACTAACTCTGTAAAACCATAAGCAAGTCCCAAATCAAATGCTTTCTCTTAAGTTGCCTTGATCAACTTTTAGCAATGCTTGTGTCTCCTCATAACAATAGAACAGTAGCTAAGTTCCAAGAAACCTTCTTAAGGAAATCATATATAAATGCAAAAAAAAAGGCATCAACAATGATAGTAATTCTAATTGTTAAATTGCTTGAAAACAATATGAATGTTCAAATAAGAAGTTTAAGTAAATTACAAATACCATATGGTCATGATACAGTCATTACAGAAATACAAGTGTCTATCTATGGTGTTGGTATGAATGAATTCCAGCTGTGGGATGAATATTATTGGCTGTTATACTTTTTAAAATAATTTTTGTACTTCTAAGTTTTTTCCAATTTTCTCTGATATTGACATTTTAACTGCAAAATACAAGTTAACTAATCCCTAAACTGGATAAAAGGGGAAACAAAATCTGTTATACTTATTGTTAATTGAAGCTTCTAACACTAAGCTCTTTGGAATATTCTGCTGATTATGATGCCCACTGTGGTGTGGCGTTTGATGTAGGTTTGCCTCCTTTCTTGAAAGTTGCTTCAGTGACCCTGTGACACGCGTGTCTAAAGAGGAGGTGAGAAGTGGGGCGGTACTGTTGACAGGGTCCTGCCTTCAACACTCACCTCCTCAACTAGTTAACCAAAAGACTTGCCTGGGGTGTGATCCCACACCAGAAGTTAGAGTACAGGCCTCGGGACTCCAGCATGGGGGCCACAATGGTTTTGTTCTCTGCAATCATCAGGGTCAGGGTCTGCGGATTCGTCAGGAAATTATCGACATCTATGAACTAGGAGAAGAGAAAGACAATGCCAATAACTAACTCAGCACATGAGATCTGGGGTCAGTCTACCCTCCTTACTGAGAACCATTGCAGCTTGGCAGCTTTCATTCAGTTACATGAATATTAGTATTTAATCTAACTTCCCACGTTCAGCTCTAAGCTGTGAGCTGGTATTGCCACAGTGGGTACACATACAATCAATAGGACACAATTTACACATTGGTAAGTGATTTAAATTCAAGATGTTAATGGTTCCTACAGACTCATATAAATATATTCCTGTTGCCCAGGCTCAGTACCCAGGGATTGATAGGTTTTCAACAGTAGTGTCAAAATGGTCCATACAGATCCCCAGTGCTGCTACAATGTCACAAACAGAAATTTTGTTTAAATTACATTTTATCAACCCATGCAACCAAGTATCATATTTCTCAACAGAAAATTCATATTAGTACTGATTCATTTATAGAGACAGAATCAGATTCTATTGTTGGGAGCAATGAGACCCCAGATCCTGAATTTTTTGTAATCCCCTGATCTGAGTGCCTACAGTTGCATCAGGAGTTCCTGATGGCAGGAGAGTGGTTTCTGGTGGGTTTGGCTGGGGCATAGCTATCTCTATATAATCTGCCCCTGAACACAATAAAGGGGGCATTCTTGGGGAGTTCAAGGATGACCCCTGTTGCTGTCTCTCTGTCTGTGTGTGTTTGTGTATTTTAACCTCCAGCCCCCTTGCCCGAAGCTCGCAAACTGGGTGCCAGCGCACAGAGCGCAGAAACGGGGGTGCGGTGCGCGGCATTCTATCAAAGAGAAATGTTTGCTTTAACAAAGCCAAATTAATAACTTTATAGTTTATGTAATTACAATTTACAAATAATGAGAAACACATGGCAATCAATTTACTTATGAAAAATTTTATAGTTTAGCATTTGTAGATTTTATTAACATTTTAGTGATTGCATATAACATTAAATATTGTAGTACAATTTTAAATTTCCTATGAAGTCACATGTGCTGACAATGTTTCTAAAACATTATCAAGCCCATTTTTAAGTGGACAGGGGACTAGGGAGTGGCATAGATTAGAAACATTCATTTCCTGTGAGAATCGGAGTCTAGGGAAGCGGATACCAGTCAGTGTACTAATGATAACATTGGTATCATTTCTAGTGTTGCCGTGGAAAGTACGTGCTCAACAAACTCATGGAGAAAGCCTCTGTCTAGGACAGGGATGATGGCTCCAGTTTCCCATGGCAACAGACATCCTTTCCAACTGAGAGGGTTCATCAAGGATGAGGGTGCATAGACTCCTCATCACCAAGCCCTGCATTTGTTTGGATTACTCAAGCTCTCAGGACTGTGATGGAATCCCCTCAAGGACAGAAATTCTATGTGAGAGTCAAGTGGTATCCAGGAAGACGAAGAGGAGATTCCGTTTACCAAATCAGCCCACCGATAAAGGAGGCAGAGTTTCAGATGTGTTCATTTCAATCTAATTTTATCTAATCGTTTGCTTATGTCTTTAAAACTCTTACAAAAGTCATTCAGATATTTGATCTTGCTTCATCTACTAAAATGATTCAAGATCTCTTATGCCTGTGATATGAAAGCCTCGCCATCCACACGACTCATCAAGAAAGCATCCCAGAGGGGATCCGAGGTGAAGGGCAGGTATTGCAATACTTAATCGGCAAAAATTTCCCTGAACTTTTCACAGGGAAGGTGATGTCTAAGCAAAAGCATGTTTTGACTGTGCCCTGGGTATCTCTTCTTGGTTATGGATACATTTTGGAGAACAGTTGTCAAGGAATCAAGCATCTGTTTTTACCAGGATGTAGTCTGACCATTTTTCCCTCGCAGTTCGAAGGGCTGCTTGTCGCAGTTTCATGACATGGGCAAACCGGGAACTTGGCCAGTGCTTTGGTCCGATTTCATCAGGATAAGACCTAAAAGAACATACAGTCATTGAGTGCCTGGATGGATGTAGCCCGGCCCTCAGTGTTTGTAGGCATCGACTCTTTCCTCCATCACTCTAGGAAGCAGGAACAAGAAACTGGTATTACCATCATTTCTGTATCATAGATAAGCAAACAGGAACAGTGAGAAACTAAGCAATCGAGAGTCTTTATATGAAAAACATCAGTGGGTCTTCTCTTTCTCTTCCTTCTTCACTATTGCTGAGGCTGACCTTGAATTCCTACATTTAAGTATCCTCCTGCCTCAGCCTTTCAATTATAAAGCATATAACTGCTGCTGTGCCTGGCTCTTCTTCAGTGGGATTGAAGCCTTATGTAGTAATCTTGCTATTTTCTCCATTTCAAAGATGAGGATACTGATGCAGAGAGGCTAATGTTACAGTAAGTGGTACCACCAGAATTCATATCCAGGCAGTTACTACCAAAGCTTATATTCTTAGATACTTAATATATTTTATCAAATAAATGTGAAAATACAGGGTAAAGGTATGAGTTTCTTAAGAAAAACCAAAGATTTAGAGTACTTATTGAAATCTCAGTAAATTCAATGAAGTTTAATTGATCTGTCTTATGTGAGGTGAGGTGATGGAGCAGGCAAATAACATTCTTCAGATTTCTTCTGGCATTCATAAGAAAGCTGGGCCAAGACTCTTATATGGGCACAAAGACAAAGACTCAGCGAATGCTCTAGATCCTTCTGAAAACTCTCAGCGGAGATGGATATGGATGCTATCACTGCAGCTGGCCAGCTCTTCACGTTCTTGGAGGTGTGTGGGCAACATGTTTGCCTTAAGGAATAAAAAGTCACAAACACTGAGACTGTCGCTATGCAAACAATGTTCTGTAATGAATAAACTACATACAACACAGGGATTATCTGGGATGTCTTCCTCAGTTACAGTTCAAATGGAAATCAGTGGTTTTTCTGAATAGATTGCCAAAAATAATGCCTTATGAAATATTTTTTTACACTGACCTTGGCATGTCCTCTATGAAGTAAAAATCTGGCTACAGAGAACTTGGCATCTGGGAAGCCAAGTAGGAACATAAAGTCTACCTGTGTAATTTTTTAAAAGTTGGGCTAAATTCCATCAGAAGAAATACCAGAGGGATGTTTAAAAACTTTTATAGTGCTCAAACTTAATTGATAAATATGCTTAAAATATAGACCATAGATGGGGATTTTAGGTATTGTGTATATATTCACTGTGTGTTTGCATATGTATATAGTCGAGTCTATAAGAATACATTTGTTCCGCAGTGACATTTGTTATTATTACTGTACGCATTTGGCTTTCAATAACTGACTTTTCCTGTGCAGAAACCCAGACTATTTATTCATTCAACTTCCATAAATCCTAAAGTTGGAATGATAGTGGCCTTGGGAACATTTACAGTTTTATGTTTTAAATTATTTTTTATTTTATTCACTCATTTGTTCATCTAGCAAGTTTTGATTTGGTGCCTGCTGAAAACACAGCATCGAGGGAAAATATAAAGTGTTGGATGCTGCAACCCCTGCCAAAAGCTCACAGTTCATTTCAAAAAGCTTGAATGAATTGTAGTTAATTAAGGTTAGTTCAATGTATTATGTCAAAAGGATATCATAAAAAATAAGCAGGTGGGGACTGGAGAGATGGCTCAGCAGTTAAGAGCACTGGCTGCTTTTCCAGAGGTTCTGAGTTCAATTCCCAGCAACCACATCATGTCTCACAACCATCTTTAGTGGGCTCTGATGCCCTCTTCTGGCACATTCAGAAAGAGCACTCATATATATATAAATAAATCTTTTAAAAAAAAAAAAGAAAGAAAATAAGCAATCTAAAAGTAAGAGATCTTTACATTTGAAAAACCTCTCCTCTTTCTCTGTATCTGTGATTTTGGATCAGAGCTGGTTACAAAGAAAGATAAACACTTCCAGGACCTGCCTCGGTAGGAGCTGTCAGCTGGAAATAAACTCAACATTCTGGGTAAAGCATATTTTCTTTGCAGAAGAACAGAAAATATGGGAATCTTGGATGTGTTTGAACTTTGTTCTGTGTGTACTTGAGTATTTGCAATAAAGACATGAAGTTATTTCATTTGTTCCTTATGAAGATTTCCATGGCAGTACAACTGTGCTAGCTGATCCTGATGCCCAGTTTCACTGGGCTGGGAGACACCAAGGGCATTAGTGAAGTACACTCGGAGCTGTGTCTGCATGTCCAGTTCCAGAGGTGACTGGCATGTGAACCAGCTGACGGGGAAGACCCACCCTAAATGCAGGAAGCACTGCTGGAGATGAGAGGCCCATGCCGAACAAAGATAGAAAAGAAGGTAGCCAGAATGTGTGCGGAGGCTCTGTGTCCCCAGCAAGCGCTGTACTCCTAGCGCCATGGAGTTCACTCAACCTTTGACCCCTTCAGCCTCTCAACGGAGCTGCAAACCAGTAAATCTCCAGCTGTTCCCAGCCCTTCAGCTGGGGCTGTGACTTCATTTTTCTTGTCCTAAATTTTCCAACCTCATGGACTGAGAAGCGCCTGGTTTCTCTGGCTGTCGAGCACGCAGACAGACAAACATTGTTGGATTATGTAGTCTCCAGCCTGTAAACCAGTCTAAAAAGTCACAACACCCACGATATTCTCTGTATATACCATGCCGTTTTCCCCACTAGTGTTCTTTCGCAAGAGAATAAAGAATAACATAAATATGAGGCATGAAATGACTAAGACATTGCTATGTTAAGACTGAACTAGCTTATATGCTCATCGTGGGCGCATTGGCTAAATAATCACAATATATATATGACAGATACCACACAATCCAAAGTGAGTCAGTGCCTCGAAGATTGCTGGGCCATAGTCTCCAAGACATAACTTTACAAAGTAAGGTACCTATGGAAGACATACAAACTTTCACCATGATTTCTTAAAAATAAAACTGTTCACACTAGAAAAGCAATACATAAAACAATGTTTAAGATATATCCCATCATCATAATTTATAAGCTGTTGAAAACTTTGGCTGGCAGCCCAGGAGTAAGGAGGAAGAGCAAGTGGAGAAGACCCTGTGAACAGAGGAAAAGGACGAGTTTGCAACTCAGATGCAGAAAGGGCGGCAGGGGAAGTCGGCATGCACCTCCAGATCGGAGCACAGGCAGCGGGAAAGCCAGGGCCAGGGGAAGATGAGTTTCCACACTGCTACTCACTCCGGTGCATCCATCGGCCTCCACTCCACATAGTGATACTGCCTCTGTACGTTCCTCAGCCACTCCCTGAGTATCTCCGTCGTGTTATCCACATTGTGATCGGTGGCTGCCCTGCAGGACACAAAGCACAATATGATTCAGTCACACCATTAAAAAGAAGAAGAAGGAAGGAAGGAACATCCTGGAGACCCCAGATTAACTGAAGGAGAATGAGGAGTTCTGGGAGGTGGAGTAGGGAGAGTTATGGATAAAGTAATCCTCATGGACCACACTAAAAGGACATCTGAAGTGAGAAGTGATGCTTCTTGTCATCTTCGTGTTGTTAGGACACAAAGCAGGCTCGGCCAACCATTGAATCCACACTTGGTTCTATCAATAAACACAAGGAAATGCTAAACCAGCATAAGTGCAAAAACGGATTAACCCAGAAAGTAAGTTTGCTCACTAAGATGGAAACTCTGCTCCCTAATGTTACTAAGACTGGCCTTTGTTTAAGCAAAAGTTGACTTTTATTTTCATTTCAAATCAAGATTCAAATCACAACAAAATCTTTAGTCAGGACTGCTTTTGTCATTTGTATGAAGGGAAAATCACAGTATTTCCCAATGTGAAACTCAATCTAAGGTAGCTTTACCTATTTGGGACTAACTTTCCCATCTCTTACACAAAGTAGAGTATCTGCAAAATTCTTTTAAATAATATATGCAGATGTATTTCTGTTCTATCTAGAAAGTTGAGCTAATATATATATACCTAAATAATAATAGATATACTTAAATATATATATATATATACATATATACATATATATGTATATACTTATAAGATGGGCTTACAGGGCCCAGAAAGGTGGGTCAGCTATTAACAGCACTTGCTACACACTGATAAGGACTAGTGTTCGGATCCCAGCATCCATGTAACAAGTCAAGCATCCCACAAGAACCTATAACTCTGGCTCCAAAGGATCTGATATCTTCTTCCAGTCTCTATGTGAGCACATGTGATATACACATGTGTTCATACACTCAGACAGACAGACACGTACAAATGAATCCTTTTTGTAAGACAGCTTAAGTGGCTTCTAAAACCAAAACTACTTTTAAGTTATATTACAAAATAAAGCCCAGTTCCATGCTGTAGATGAGATTTGCAGCTTATTTGCACAAATTCAGCTTTAAATAGAAAGTAAAGGAAGACAGAAAGATGGAATCGGGAGAGAGAGGGACGGAAGACTGGAAAGAGAGGTACCGAGAAAGAGCCATGGGCAGACAGACACATCTGACGTCCTTAAAAGGCAGCAAAGGCCTAGAACTTATTGGTAATTCAACAGCTCCTCCATGGAGGGAGAGATACTAAGACTTCAGCAGCTGGCCCCTGGGAGCACAGCCTTGATAGGAGCAGGGGTGAGTACTCCTGCCTTATATGGCAGTGGGTTTTTGCTAAGCTTGCACGCTAATGGATTTCTTGTTATTTTCACTGGGGATTTTGCTCCAAACATAATAGAAAAAAAATGAAAATCTTTAAGACACAGAATGTTCAGGAATGTACAAGACAAAACATAGCCAATAGAGAGGGAATACATTTCTGTAAAATATGAAATAATTAAGAGCTGTGTGACTTTAAGTCATAGGTGTGGAAAAATGGAAGATGAAGGCATGCAATCAATATTTGAAAAAAATCTATTTTTTAAAATAAATATTTGAAAAACAATTTAAGACTAACTTTATTGATTTATTTTATACAAGGCAAGTGGAATGCTGCTTCAGTATTAACAAGACTTCCCAGAAGTTTCTCATAGTTTTGTAATGAGAGAAAAGAAATATCAAAAATTTTACTCTTTGTGAAAACAATGAACTACCTTGGTACAGAAATTCTGTTAAGTCTATGACGTCTAACCATGTTTCTCAATGCAAGTTTAAGAATATTCTCTGAGTTCTTTCTTGACAAACTCCCATTGCTGAACTAGAATATTATTACAATTCCAGGGTCTATCTTCAATTCTGATTAACTTAAGAGATTGCAAAGGCAAGTGAATATAATTCAAGGACAGAGGTACTAAGGAAACATCACATCGATAAAAAACAAATCAATTTGGAAAAGGCGAGATTATGGAGTTAAACAAAAGTTTAACTAAAGCCATTTATTAAAAGTTTAATTAATGCTACCACTAAAATAAGTCGTACAGATCTATGTTACAAAGCTAATTGACTTCCTAGTTCTAACCGTGTCATGGAATTTTGGTGTTCAAGGTGAATGAATGCATAAAAACATATTATTCGATAGCGAAGGTGTAAAAGCCAGTGTGACTCCCCCACTTCAGAATGGGTGTTCTAACTGATTAAAAGGTCATTGAGATGCACAGATTTTGGGTCTGGTTAGCCTTAGTGTGTGAAGTTTTCTATTTGCAAGTTGTTTTTTTTTTAAATAATGAAGTTCATAAAAATAGATAATTGAATTAATTGATGTCTTAGTAAACATCATACAAAAGCTAAGAGCATCAGTGGCCAGCTGTAGGGTGCTTTCAGATGCCTTCTTGCAAGTAATTAGAAGTAGCTCCTTTTCTCTGTGAGGTCTAGAAGGGATGGCCGCCCACACGCCCCTGTGCCTTGTGCCGTCTGGAGTGGAAGAGTTGCCCAGTGAGTGGAGGAGAGATATCCAGGAACACTCAGGGCAAAGACAGGGTTGTAGGAGAAAACAAACAACCGAGGAGGTAGGACATGGTTCCAGGGGAGCTATGGAAGTGCTTGTGTTTGTACACAGCTACAGCCAGACCCACTGTGACGGGGCCACGGGCTGCCACTGCCCTGGCTAACAGGTAGCCACAAAGAGCGCTAGGACATGAAGCCACTGTCTTGTGAAATGAAACCTGTGTAGATTCATTCCTGGACCAGAGAGATGTACAGCACACCCCCCTTCACTCACAGCGCTGTAAGCAGAATAAATCAAAACAAACCCCTCTACCACAAGATTAGCCAAAAGTTACTAGAATTCTGTTATTTTTAATTTTAAACTATTGTAGAATAATTTACTCATTTTTTTCTCTTGGCTGTTGTTTCTTTGTCTCGCAGGACTTACATTCCCTTTGTCTTCCTTGTATATGGGAGCTTTTCTTAGTCTCTTTGTTAAAAATTGGTATTAAAGAAAATAAATCTTTCTGCTCTATAGATGAAACAATCCCCAAAGCTGCCTAAATACTCACTGCTGCTCTGAAAAAAAATATAGGTATGGACTCTGCAGAGATACCCATGTGCAGTTAAAGATAGAAAGTACAGAGTGAAGGCATCCTCTTAAGAAATGCTCTCTTGGGTTGGCTCCTTTTCTTGGTGGGTAGAGTTCTCTTTGTTCTCGGGCTTCCGCAGAAAGGAACTACTTCCCAGCTGCAGCCAAGGGGGAAGTTTCCCACTGACCTTTGATGTGCGGGGTCCATCCCTCCAACAGTGAGTCTCAGAGGAAGAAGAACAGTGCTGGACCAGCCCGGCCCGTGGAGGAAGCCTTTCATCTCCCACTAAGACCCCTCTATTCCCTTGGTAATCGTCAAATACACAGAAACCCAGGCAGACAGGCCTAAGTACTGCTTTCCAGCTCTTCTGCAAATAAGTGTTTCTGTGGGTACCCAATCATGAAAGCTTATGGGTGCAGGGCTATTCAGAGAGGGCTGGGGCAGGAGAGAGGTTTCCTGAAGGAAACGTGAGTGTTCCATTAGCGGTTCTAGTTTCATAGTCCTGCAGAAAAAGGCCTCAGTAAGGGGCATGTTCCACCACAAGATTCCAGAAGGAACTGCACACAAAGACGTCCATCTAACTGTGGTATTTTTCATTAAGCCAGTGAAGCCAGCACAACATGGGTTCACATAGATGTGTGAACCCCCCCCCCCTTAGGAGAAGCTGAGCCACCCTGTTTTTTTCTCTCTCAACCTGAGTTTCTTCAAGTCCAAATAGAAAGTGAGAAGTGCCTTGAGGCTCTTATCCTTCTCTCTGTCAGACTAGGAAAGGCCAGAGGAGTAACATCCCTCAGAGACTGTGAAGAAAACCAAGGTTGTGGATTGGGATGCAACTCAATGGCAGAACACTTCTATAGCATATATGAGGCTCTGGGCCCAACCCCCAGTATCAGGAAAAATGCACCAAGCCAACGCCAACAGGAACCCGCCATGATGCAGTAGATAGCAGGACACCTGGACAGGTGTTCCACAAGTAATCTGAGGCCACTAAACCAGACACTGTCAGAGAAAACACAAACATGGTACCATGGTCTAAGTGTCCCCCTAGAATTCAACCTCAAAGGATGGAATTTAGGGTCAATGTGACAGCATATGGGGCGGGACCTTTAGGAGGCTCTTCACTTAGCACTCCCTTAGAAGGATGGGGAGTCCCAGGGGCTCCTCCTGCTATTGGAGGGTGCAGCAACAAGTTACTATCTATAAGGCAGAGGTGAAGCCTCTCCCCAGAAGCCAGTTCTGTCAGCAACTTGATCTTGTACTTCTAAGGCTCCAAAACTAAGTTTTTTGCTTACAGACAGTGTTATCTAAGATGTTTTGTTCCAGAGGCTCAAATGAAGACACATGGGTTTGCTGGAAAACCAGGTTCTTGGCCATTTACCTTTGTCTACCCTCCACCCCAATCTCTCTTACTTAGGGTAGAGTGTGTGGGGAGCTCAGACCTTGAGCTTTCCTTTTTTTTTTTTCTTTTGAAGATCAGTGTCTTAGGTCTCTGTTGCTATAGTAAACACCATAACTAAAAGCACCTTGGGGAGGCAAGGGTTTAGGACAGCTCACAACTCTCAGGTGCCCCCATCACTGTGGGAAGTCAGGGCAGGAACTCAAGGCAGGAACCAGAGGGAGGCAGATGAAGCAGAGGTCATAGAGGAACAGTGCTTACAAACCTGCTCCCCATGACTTGCTCAGCCTGCTTCTTATACTACTCAAGACCAGGGGTGACAGCTTCCCCGGTCCCTCCCACATAAATCATTAATCAAGAAAATGCCCTACAAACTGACCTATAGGAAATCTGATGGAAGCATTTTCCCAATTGAGTCCTCTTTCTGGATAACTCTAGTTTTGATCTGACTGGATGAAAATCCAGTCAGGATAGGCCGGTGGTGACAAAGGTTTCTCTTTGCCTCTGAGGTATACTGAAACCCTGGAACACTGAGAGGTATCCCTCTAACATTTTAGGGGAGCTGTGGCCTCGAAATGGCTTCAGTGCTCATGGTTAGGTCCTCTCTGTCCATCAGTGCCTCCTTGCTTATTTTTTCAGTGTTGATTTATTTTAATTTTATAAATTGTTTTCGCCTATGACATTTAAAATATAATTTTATAAAGTAATAATTAAAAGAATAAGTGGATGAACACCATATATAAACATACAATTTGTGATTAAAAGGAAGGGATAAAGCTACTCAGAACCAACATTTTCATATCCTATTAAAACTGCATAGCTGCCAATTTGATCAAATTATCAACTGAGTTATTAATTGTAATACCCAGGGAAACCATGAAGAGAACAACCAGAAACTATACACTAAAAGAAATCAAAAAATTACTATAGACAAAGACATCTCATACAAAGGAATGCCCCCACCCCCCAGACATGCCTCCAAGGATACACTGGCAACATCTAATGCTGCCCATTTGCCTCCTCTCTGGTCATGTGTCTAGTTCCTGTTTCCCCAATTGTTCTCTCCTCTAGCTTTGAAACTCAGAAAAGGTTCAAGGACCTAGAAAGCCAAAAAAAGGTAGCCAGGACAAAAGCGAGCACTCACTGGAATTCTGATCAATAGCACATGTACGATGGTTTTAGCTGCGGAAGTTCCTGGACTGAAGGGTGCATTGCCACTGGGAGGTGGAAGAGAGCCCATAGGCCATTGACGAAGTCTGTCTGTAGGCTAAAAGGGCTTCACTGATGGCAGGGGTGGGGGTTGAACTCGGATTGACCTGGTGATGGCAGGGTTGGGGGGCAGATTGCCCTGGTGATAACCAAAACAATAACAAAACCAAACCTGACAGTTCTCCTCATTCCAGAAAGTCAGTTCTTATTCCTAAATTTTGGCCCTCAAATGATAGCCAGCCTGAAATAATTAGAACTGGCTCATTTACTTTATCCACAAGTCCTTCTGAGGCTGTTAGGGCTAAGCTCACACTGGTGAGCTGGGGCCACTGGAGCCGAATTGAAAGCTAGACTGGATTCTGCCGCTATTGAGGGCACGGTACTCTCGATCGCTTCCATGTGCACTGGGCATCAGGGAAAGTTTCTAAGCCCTGGCAATGCAGAGCATCAGGACCACAGCCAGCGTCAGAAAAAACGGCGTCTCTAAACAGCAGCTGCTCCCTGCTGCCTGAGGATCTGAAAACTTCGTCCTCCAGAGGCTCAGGAGAATGGTGGGGGAGCGGACGCCATCAGCTGGGCCTGGACCATTCCCACTGTGAATAGCAACCGACAAAAAGTTAATTCTCCAGTTTGAGACTTCAAACTCTTAAGTGGCTTTTTTCAGTAGTGAAGACTCATTGGTAGAGAATATTAAAAAATCCACCTAAAATAAAACTCCCTTATGGGAATAACTAATGAAATTAATATTCAATAAAGATCATTCAGAAAGCAACCCCATCTCCATTCTGATCTCTGCAAGAGACTCCCCAGCAGCAGACCTGTCAGAGGGAGGGGCATGCTTAGCCACTGAACAAAAAAAATGCCTATTGTTTCTTGCTTCCTGGTTACCCAGTACTGTTTCAAACATCTAGAATTCATCTTGATGGATGGAAACTAGCTATTAATTATAGATTGTAGATATAGGTATGATAAAGGATACAAAGACAGACTAGGGAACTGGACAGTTCTTCCAACAAAAGCCTTTTCCTAGGTCCTAAAAAACTAGGAATTGAAATAAGTTAATTTCCCATGAAACTCTCCTTGCCAGCAAAATAAATACCTATGCTCTAACCACCCCGCTCAGTGCCCCTCTTCGTTCCAGAAACAACCACAGACACAGCACTGAAACCTGGGCAAGCATGATGTAAAACATGCAGCCCACGTGGGAGTAGCCAACCAGTGTCTGATTTCACTGCAGGTACACTCCATGAGACATTGTTTGGGAGACCAAGGACCTGAGACTAGACAGCCCAGAGACCCAAGGTAAAACCAAATACTACTGTTCTCCTAAAGGAGCACAGCAATAAGATGATTCCTGATGACATTCTGCTATCCTCATAGATCAGGGCCTTACTCAGCCATCACCCCAGAAGCTTCCTCCTGCAGGAGACGGGGACAAATACAGAGACCACAGCCAGACAGTGTGCAAAGGAGAGGCCTTGGAACACTCAGCTGTAACCAAGATATCTCCATCATATTCCTCACCTCAGGGTTCAGGGAACCCTGTGAAAGAGGAGACATAAAAATTGTAAGAACCAGGGAGAATGGGGGACACTAGGAAACAAGGCCCTTCTAAACATAACAGAACCAATGCACGTAAGAACTCACAGGGACTGAGGCAGCATGCACGGGACTGCACCGGTCTGTACCAGATGGAGTCCAAGAGCTGAAAGTGTGGACACATGCCATCACCCTAACCCAGAAGTTACTCTAATCGATAACTCCGTATGAATGGAAACTTAGTTTTCTCCAAGGGCGTCTCACTGGAGAAACAAATCACTCCTGAGGGTAGGATGCATGCCCGGCAGCAGAGGCCCCAGAAGATGACCTCAACAGCAGCGTTTGAGGCTTCTTGTCTTATAGTGCTATGCTGGGGATTTCCTTTATTTCTTTTTTCTTATTGTCTCTTTTTTCCCCTACAGGTCCTTTGCACGTATACTATGGCTTCCAGTTTTGTGTTTTTATGGGATTTCCAAGTGTGCAAGTGAGAGATCTCTGCATCGCATCTGTGTCTGTTTCTTCTGCCTTTTCTTTGGCTCTTTTCCATCTGTCTGTTTGGTTTCTCCTCTTCCTTCTGTCTGTTTTTGTATTATATCATATTTATTATATTATTATTATCTCTTAGATGTCTTTTTGTCTTCTTATGAGAGACAGAAATGGAGTAGGAGGGAAGTGGGAAGGAACTGGGGGGAGTAGAGGACGGGAACCATAGTCCATGTATATTGTATCAAAAAATCTATTTTCAATAAAAGAGGAAAACATGCAACCCGTTAATCAATTTCCATCTTAAATATCATGAATTTTGCTCCTAGAGAAAAAATTTCTGCTGAAATATTTTATTTGTAAATTCATAATCCCAGTATTATTACAATGAAACAGAGCTCAGCTGAATGGAGAGTCGTGAGGGCAATTCTGGAAGCTGTGTGAGTGGTCATTCTCTGCATGTTCAACACCTAACCTTGATGCCATTTATTGCTCTAGCCCTACGAAGAACTAACTGACGTGTTACTTGGAGTTCCTCCACTTTGTGCATTTCTTTCAGGCCTTCTGAGCGCCTGCCCAGCTTCCCCATCACACTATCCCAAGAGCAAAGGCTGCACATGAGACGCCTACCAGACTGGAAGGGGCTCTGAATTGTGCCAAGGATGTTAATCTACACGACCAATATGATGCCCTCAGTATGAGAGAATGGACATTTCCCAACAGGAAACAAGAAAAATGGGCAGACGCACATGTTCCCTGAAATCTTTGCTTGGGTTAATTCATCACAACTTCCCTTTGAGTCAAAACCTTAGAATTATGAAATAATTATAAAATAATTATGAAAATATCAAGTGCCCTCTTTTTCCCTTTTCTACTCTTCTTTGTTCCTTGTTTATCTGAATCTCCACCCATCTTCACCCACTCCTCATTTTCCTTTCTCTCCTTTCCTCCCTCTGTCCCCCCTTTGAGTATCACTAAATCCTTTCTTGTGTAAAGTTCTCTGAAGACAGTGATGACAACACGCTCCTCCCTTTGAAGCATTGGCTTCTGCTGGTCCCCTGGAGTCGGATAACACCCCTCTCACGTGAGTCAGCTCAGCCTGGCTTAGGTGCCTGATTCTGCCATTAAACCTCCGCTGCAGTTGCTCAGGAAGTGTGACCCGCTGATTTTCCTTCTTTGTTATCAGATCTGTCGCGGAGGATAGGGGCTCTCCCAGTTCCGATCAGAGTTTGTAGTATAAAGTAGCTACCAAGTGTGGATTTGATGGATGAATGAAGGAGAAATCTCAAGGGGCTATAACCTATGCAATTCCCATGCCCACAAAAGTTAGGCACAAATAGAAATGACTTGTGAGAGGAGGACCTGTCAATGGGGGCACCTGCAGGCTCCATCAGACTGTAGCCATGAGGGACTGTGTTCAAAAATGCCAGACTTTCCAATTGTTCAAAAGAAGCCAGCTATGCAGGTTTTAGAGATAAAAGTCCGGTGTTTTATTTAATTTTTAAATTTTAATTTTTTTTTTAACCTACGAGAACTCTCAAGCTGAAATGCCATGAAAATATTCCAGCCTGGCAGAGCCTCTCGGGAAACCATGAACCCAATACAAAGACGACATTATTTCAGTTCTTGGGAGCCAAGGTCCATCCATCTACTGCTCAGGGCACATAGTTTAGTAATTGAGTATTTCAAATATGCCTAGGAGGGTACAAAAATATTCCTTCTCCACTCGCATCAACACAGAAGACATCTTCAGTGCAAATGGAAAATTACCCACAGGTGGGAGTAACTTGCTTTCTTCTCGAGCCATTCTAAAACACTCTGAGGAAAAGCAACTTAGGGAGAAATAACTTTGTTGGCTTACAAATCCAGGTCATAGTCTATCACTGAGAGAAGTCTTGGCAGGAGCTCAGGCAGGAACTGAAGCAGAAACCACGGAAGACCACTGCTTGCCGGCTCACTCTCAGGGCCAACCTTAGCTCACCTTCTTCCGGACTGCACCCAGGGAATGTGCTGAACCTAGAGGCTGGCCCTCCTACATCAATTAAAAACCAAGTCAACCCCCGCAGCCCCACCGCACACACACCAGACATGCCTATAGGCCAATCTAACCTGGGCAATTTCTCCACGGAGGCTTTCCTATTAGCTGTGTCAAAACTGACCATTAAAGCTACTCGGACATAAAGCAAGGCCCAAATAATTCTGCCAAGCAGTCTTCACTGGAAGAATTGATGGGAGAGGGTATTTGTGTGGATTTGGTCAAAACAGAAAATGGAGCAAACACTATGGAATAGGTGTATACCTCCAACAGTGTGTCTTTGCACATTGACTAACGACTAAGACATCACCACTGCTGCACAGTTTTTAAGTCGCAGTTCTATGCCGGGATAATTTAGAGACCCAACATTTGCCTTTTGAAGTATACCAGCCAGTGACTTCAAATGCATTAACAGATTGCACAGCCATCACTGTCATCTAATCCAAACTACTTTCCTTGCCTCAGAAGGAAACCCCATGTCTGTGAGCATCCTTTCCCTCTCCCACTCCCTCGT
This sequence comes from Chionomys nivalis, assembly GCF_950005125.1. Classification (NCBI taxonomy): domain Eukaryota; kingdom Metazoa; phylum Chordata; class Mammalia; order Rodentia; family Cricetidae; genus Chionomys; species Chionomys nivalis. The sequence continues at coordinate 68,405,060 of NC_080090.1, forward strand.
AACCACAATTGCCCTTTTGTCTCTATGGACTTGTCCATTCAGGATATTTTGTAAAAATTAAATTGTACAGCGAAGGTCTTTTGTGTGTGATTTCTTTCACTTTGCATGTTTCCAAGGTTTCGCCATGTCATAGCATGTACCAGCATTTCATTTCCTTTTACAGGCAAATAAAATTCCATTGCATGGGTGTATTATATTCTCCTTATCCCTTCCTTGGTTGGTGGACATTTGAGGACCTTTGCTTTGCAGTGGTTATGGGTATTGCTGCTATGAACATCCATGTACAAGCTTTTTATGTGGATATATTTTCACTTTCCTTGAATATTGTTGCCCTAAATTTATATATATATATTTTGCCGCCACTTAAGGAAAGCCTACTGTATTTCAGGCACCATATTTTCAGCACTAAGCTGCAAATTTTATGCATACGACTTTAATCTTGATGGAGATTCTATGCTGACATTATTATATGCTAATCTTTATGGTAACTCTATACTGATATTATTTCTGTCTTATGTGGATGATGTACACATGTGTGCATGTATGTGCAGGTGCACTCACACATGTGGACACATGCCTTCTCCATCTTACATTTTGAGATAAAGTTTCTCATTGAACCTAAACTAGCTGGCCAGCAAACCATGAGTATCTACCTGTGCATGACCTGATTATAGTCATTACAGGCATTCATGCTCATTCTTTGTCTGTAAGAGAGTGCTGGGGATCTGATCACCCACTTAGATAGCTCTCCAGCTCCTATTGTCCCCATCTTATAGAAAAGAACCTTGAAGCTGGGGGACTCTCACCCAAGGCTTGTTCTCTTTTTACTTTTAATCAACCCTTGTATATATTTTCTTAACTTTTAAAATTCTCAGCTTCCTATTTCAAGGTATAGGACACTTCCCGTACTTCACAGTATCTTGGCTTTGTGGCATGGACAGATACAAGGACTCAGAATCTCGAGGGCAGTTGTAAGGATGCAGGGAGTGTCAGGTCTTTGTGGAGGAGCTGAGTGGAGAAAATGGAACATGACTTGATGATTAAGCCCTAAAGGGACGGATGCCAGCACCGCCTAATGGGGAGGCTGGCCATCGCCACTGATGCGGACAGTCATACCTAGGGCCTGGTGGGGCAGTGGCATGGCAAAACATGGAACATGGGAAGCATGAGGTCATGGTAAACTGGAGCCAGGGTGACCACAGACAAAGCCACAGCCCAAGGTGTGGCCTTGGTGAATGAAGCAACTGGTAAGAAGACTACAGCACCAGGGGCTGCTTTGGGTGAACTGTGTTGACAATGTAAGGGCTACCTGCGAGAAAGAATAGAAGGGGGCTGTGCAGAAAGAGTGGCTTAGAGTCACCCCTTTAGGAAAACAACACAGCTCAAAGAGATAGTAAAGCTTTTAGTCGCTCATAGAACTAGGCTACTTGACTCAGCTCTTTAATAAATCCTATCCTTTTTAAAATTTTATTCTTCTTTCATACATTACATTCTGACTGCAGTTTCCCCTCATTCCACCTCCCCTCTTCTCCAGATCAACTCCTCCTGTTTCCCTTCCAAAAAATAAAAAAGGTAGATGATAGATAGATAGATAGATAGAGATAGATAGATAGATAGATAGATAGATAGATAGATAGATAGGAAGGAAAGGAGAGAGAGAGAGAGAGAGAGAGAGAGAGAGAGAGAGAGAGAGAGAGAGAGAGAGAGAGAGATGATCAGGCCTCCCAGGGATATCCATCAAACATGGCCTAACAAGATACAATAAGACTAGGCACAAACCTGCCCTGCACAGCTGCATGTGTCAACCCAATAGGAGAAAAAGGGTCCTAAGTGTAGGCAAAGGAGTCAGAGATACCCTCCACTCCCAGTCACAAGAACACTAAGCTACACAACCATAAGGTATATGCAGAGGACCTAGCTCAGATCCATTCAGGGTCTGTTTCCTTAATGGAAACAAACAAACAACAACAAAAAAAAAAAACTATGGAAATTGGGAATATGGTTCTAACATCAACTAACTCAATAAACATAACCAATCTACTTTATCTGTCTGTGTCTTGTTTTTTCCATCTGTAAAACGGGGTAACAACATATAATATAGTAAATAACTTAGGGGCTTATCACAAGACTTCTTTGAAAATACCCTTTTTCTGTGACTGTTCCTACCATACAAACATGTTAGTGAACATGCATGCACACACACACATCCTTGCACACATAGGAGATAAGGCACGTTGTTAAATAGATTTTAACGTACATGTAATAATATTCAATGTAAGCAGTTAAGGTGAAAATTCAGAACTATTACAACTTATTATTGCTAGACAGGTCATAGATCATAAGAGAGAATACATTTACTAGTTTTCTAAATGAACCAAATATTAAACTTATACCCAATGGTTTATCATTATAGTCATAGATCAATGCATCTCTCATCCCCCATCTGGGAAACTTCTGTTTGCAGTGGATGTTGATCAACACTGAGACCCACAAGTGGCCGAGGTGTAGAGATTGGGAGACTGCAGAATGCCTAGCCATAAATGGAGCCTATGTATCGCACCCCTCCTCCCAAGTCTCAGATTCATGGCGGAAGAGGGTGCTAGAAGAGCGTAAGAGCCAGAGGTGATAGATGACTATCAGGAAACACCATCTTTTGGACCCAGCAGGGGAGTGTGTGGAACTCACAAGTGGTCAACAACAGTATGCATAAGACATGTGCCAGACTAAATCTCCCCACGGAGATGGGAGTTGGGCATGCAGTCCTACCCCAGCAGTGGAGATGTTGGTTTTGTCAGCTGCTGGGAGAGGGAGACACTTTCCTCTAAGTCTTTGGTAAGTTGACCATGTTCCAGCGCAAGGCCATATCTAAGAATATTAGGGCAGCACAACTTGGCCTTTATATGTTGAAATGTAGGGACACAATGTTTGGTGGCTAGAGAAGAGGGGTGGATCTGGGAAAAGTTGGGTGAATCTGATTAGAATATGTTGTAAGACACTCTGAAAGAACTAATAAAAATAACAAAAATATTTAAACACAGGGAAAAAAGAGAATGGACTATGAGTATTCAAAACTATTTTTCTCTATTTCTCAGTATAATCTCACTTTGACAGTGGGCATTCAGGTTAAAGAGTAGACTGTACATGCTGTGAAAGTAGCATTATTTGCTCTGTCCCCTCTCTAGCCTTATATTAAGCCAGTGCCTGGATACACTCATAGGACATGCTGGAAAATCCTTGTCAAGTTCTCTTTTCACCAAACCCTAAATCTAACAAGAACTCAAAAAGCACTGTGTAGTCCCCTAGTCCAGCAGACTCCCGCTGCGCCTCTCCTTTGTGCCAGGGTCACTGAGGCCAAGGTAAGGGAAATTCCCCACAGTTCAATAGGAAAAAAGGTTGTCAAGTGTTTGTCACTGGCAGTCACCGAAGGGGAGGGGTTGCCTGGAAGGGTGTGGGATGGGCCCCGTGAGACTTCCTACAGGAGGAGGAGCCTGAAAGAAACATGAAGAGCAGGTACTTGAGAGAGGAAGATTTCAAGGAGGAAAATGTATGCAGAGGTAGGAAATGGAGTTGGGGAACTAAATGCAAACCTGCTGGGCTAGAGATTGCCAGTCAAGGCTGGGCAGGGCAGAAGGTGTCAAAATGTCCCAGAGGACATGGGCTTAGGAAGCAGTGGTGGTGTGTGCTCTGTGTTCCCAGGTCCTTAGCATCTTGCCCAACTTCAAAGAGCACACTGTTTCAGAGTGGGATGTTGTCATCTTTGAAGTCTTTAAATGAGAATCTCTAAAAGTATGTAATGTATACTGACTCCATTGCCGTGTGCCCTTCACATCTTGAGCAGGCACAGGTGTAGACTCAACCACAAAAGACAGAAAAGTCTTTTATAAAAGTGCCTGCACCAAATACATGAATATCTTGTCATTATCAACTACACAGCATCACAAGGCAAAGACTTACAACGCATGTGCCCTGTAACAATAGCTAATGGGAGTAATCTCGAGACAACTCCAGCAAGTAGGATGATTGCATAGGTCCTGTGTGCAGAGTCTATGGCACTCTACATGAGAACCTGTGGATTTCGGTATCTGCCGGGTCCTAGATTTAACCCCTTGTGGCCATTTTCTATATTTATTCTCGGATTCGGTAGTCGTCACACAGGATAGGAAAGGTATGAATTCTGACATTCTGACGCATTTTTTCCACAACTTCATTCGCATCTCCCAGGTTAAATATCTAATTCTTCCATTCAAAAACTGTTGCTGGTAAATAATAAATGCTTAACATGCACGTACTTGTGTGTGTGTGTTGTTGTTGTTAATGAATGACTACAAATGGATAATCACATGTTCACGTAAGTTAATAACAAAATGAAAATGTGGTGGCCATGCTCACTAAGGCTCTACACTTAATCATAGGAAACTGAGTCTATAACAGAACCATACCAGCCCTGTGCAAAGCATTTGGATAGTTTTTAAGCTCCTGAACTCACCCCTGCTAGTCCTTGCTTCTCCATTGATAGACTTAGATTGGAAACAAGAACAAAGGGAAGATGTACTTGATTTGCAAACTGAATTCAAGGCTGTTCTCCCATCAGACGAGAATTTGGCTCAACTGACACAGAGCGGCAGCCTAGCCAGATACCGGTTGTCTCCATCCCAGTGACAACATGGCAGCTAGCTCAGGCAGGAGGGAGAGCATTTGCTTGAATTCACCTGCTTTAAAAAGTTAGAAGTCTGGCTTGGCTACGTCAACTCATTTGTGGAGTCCACATACGGAGGGGCAGGCTACAGTGGGCTGGCACTAGATACGTATCCGTATTACACATAGCCTCTCACAAGTTAAGGAGTCCCTGGGGGCTGTTTTTATGAAGAGTTTCAAGTTATTTTATTCATAGTGGTGGTGTCAGAGCAAACAGGAGGCTAGGCTAATGACATTTCCCCTCCATCCCCATTACGGAAAATTCACGTCACAGGAAAGGAACAGTGTGTATGCCTAGAATTTTTTCAGGGTCTGAGTGTTTGTGTAAAGTGTGTGTAGACATACACGCGCGTGCGCGCGCGCGCGCACGCACACACACACACACACAAACACCATTCATAAATGTCTCCAACGGCTGTTGGAACTCACTGCCTTCTGCAGGGGGAAGCAGACATAGGAGACCAAGATGAACCTTATCTGTCAGACCCAGACCCAGACTCTTAAAGCATCCCTCCCAACTGCACACTAGGGTAGCACTCTTTCCAGCTCCCGGATACAGGTGAGAAAAATCAGGTCCACAGAGGCGTGAAGGTTCAGAAATAGTAAGAGTGGGAGCCGGCCTTGGGTCAGGCAGCTGGACTCAGAAAACGGTTCCCCGAGTCTTACCTGGAAATTGTACTTTGGAGACAAGTTCAAAGCAGAAGCAAATACTTTTAATTGTGTAGGAAGAAGCTGTCACTTTTTTCCTCAGACTGCTAGATGTATCAGTGGGCTTTGCTTTGCCAACAAAACCAACTCAACCACAGGGAGCTTAGGGGTTTGAGAGCCCTCGTAAGCCATCCTCATTACCTCAAGTGAAGTGTTCATAATTTTGAACGGAGTCTTGAAGAGTCATTTCAAGAATAACTGGTTGGTTGTTCTTTATGCTTTGTGATCAATTAGCTTTGTCTTCTCCCCTCCAACCAGAAGGCTTAAAGATCTTTGCCCATTTGTTGCTATTTTTTGGTTTGGTTTTGAATGCTCTGTTTTGTTTTTATCCAAGTCTTGCTATGGAGCCTAAGCTTGCCTCAAACTTGAAATCCCTCTGCCTCAGCTTTCCAAGTACTGAGATTATAGGTATGTACCACCAGGCCCAGCTTAGTTGCTTTGAATTGAGAACTGCTTAAGGACAAGTAAGATGTTTGTTCTTTGAAAGCTTGTTCTGGATTTCACTTGGTGACTCTGGGAGTGAGGTCCAGGATTCTGTATCCTAAATGTCCAGGTTAGTAAAGACTCCCTGACCTCTGAAGTGGGTCAAATCCCTGACTTATTGTTTTTGATACCAACTCTCTCCTTTCTTGTTAGGAGACTGAATGGTTCATTTCTCTGCTTCTAGTATATAGTCTTCACAAGGACAAGGATGTGTAAAGTGTCCATCATTTATTGTATCCACCACTGTGTCCTCAAGTCCAGGAGAGCATTTACTAGCAAAAGTAAAGTGTTCCTAAACAAATTAATGAATGTAAAAACTATACTTTGCATTCTTTTTTTTCTCTCTAAATACAAAATACGTGAAGATTTCTTTCATAGAATTAAAGTCTCGAGTAAAGATAGTGAAATGTCTTTGGGGTACTTCCTTGCTGGAGGTCTAACTATGAAGCAGGCCCTGGAAGGAGAATGGGGTTGGATGCTGCTTACTGCTGAGTTGTTGGGAAGGTTGTTGGAGGAGACCCATAACCTGTCCAGGAGTAAGTGGAGACTGTGATCAGTTGCTTTGAAGGTTGCCCCCCAGGAGACACTAGACCAAGGCAGAGTTCAAGCAAATGTGACTCTGGATAGTGGTAAATATGGCAAGTGGTGAGTCATCCTTCTTCCCGGCTCTCATTAGGGTGTGTCCTCTGAGCCAAATTAGAAATCCAGCCGGACGATTTGGCACTCACCATTGTAAACAGAGTCTAGCTGAGCCAGTTCAGGAGAAGGTAGCAACTTCCCCGTCGGGCCATCCTAGGACCAAGCAGCCTTGGTAGTCCTTCCTTCTGCAGCCCAGGCTATCCAATGCTTTAGAGACGCAACAGAAAGATAACTTGTTGGTTGGTTCCAGTTGTCAGAATTCATGTCCTGGAACTTCCCAGATATGTTTTTAATTGTCTTTCTCTAAATTCTATCCTGGTGGGACATTGTGGAAGTCTTACTTCTGCTCCCACATGCTATGTGTTGAAGAGGGATGGGGACCACCAGATCTACATTCAAACCTACTGACCCCACTTTCTTCAGCAGATGTTGTCTGAGGTTTTCTGTTCTGCCCGGTACCTGCAATCATTAAGTCCCAAAGAAATCACACAGAGGTCTACATTAATTATAAACTGATTGGCCCATTGGCTTAGGCTTCTTAATAATTCTTATAACTTATATTAGCCCATTATTCTTATCTGTGTTAGCCATGTGGCTCGGTACCTTATTCAGTGGGGCAGTCACATCTTGCTTCTTCTGTGGCTGCGACAGGACTGCAGAGAACAGAATCCTCTTCCCAGAATTCTCCTGTTCTAATAGACCCGCCTCTACTTCCTGTCTGGTTGTCCTGCCTATACTTCCTGCCTGGCTACTGGCCAATCGGCATTTATTTAAAATATAATTGACAGAATACAGACCATTGTACCACACCAAGCAGAGAATCCAAAAAGGAGCCACATTTTACCAGACTACTACCTGGACACCAGGAATGGCAAAAGCTGTTTGGTTCAGCACTCTTGTGAAGGTTCTGGTAAATCAATCACAGACATTTTGCTTTTAATGCTTACAAATTCCAGGAAGTAGGGGCCTTCCATTTCCTGGATGAAAAAAAGTCACTAAACTGCTACAGATTGAACATCCTGAAACACCCCAAATGCTCCAAAATCTAAAACATTAAAAAAAAAGCTTGACTGGACATGGTGGCTCACACCTTTAATCCCAGCCCTTGGGAGGCAGAGGCAGGAGGATCTCTGAGAGTTTGAGGTCAACCTGGTCTATAGAGCACATTCTAGGACAGCCAGGGTTGATACACAGAGAAACCCTGCCTTGTAAAACAACAACAACAACAATAACAAAGGTTTGGAGCATTTTGGATTTAGGGATTAGGAATAAAATTAATTGAAATATTTCAATATCCCAAAGTCTCAGAATTTAAATATTTGGATCCCAAGCATTCTGGACAAGGGCTACTCAGCCTGTACCAATAGCCCTGCCTACCTGCCTAATCAATCTACAAATTAAAGAGGAATTTTCAAAGGAAATAAATGAAGACATTTTGTTTAAAGTCTCAAGGGCAGCAATAACTAAATGCCAAGCATAAAATTAAATGTCTTACATTAGCCATATTTCTTAAAAATAGAAACTGAAGTCACCTGTCCCTGACTCTATGCGGTCAATAGATTCCATTCTCCAGAGGGGCTGAATCTTCAGGTATTCAGTCTTGACTAGGTCATATCACCCCATAACCATAAGTTTCCTCACTTATCCCCAAATTTACCACAAAGAAACAAGATAGGAAAAACAAAAAACAAGAAAAGGTACTGTGCGTGTGTGTTTATGCTGTTATTGTTTGAGAGAAGGATGTAGCCCCAAACCAGCCTTGAACTCTTGATCCTCTGCCTTTACCTCCCTCCTGATCTTGAGATGATAGTCATGTGCCACCACACCCCACAAACAGTCATTCTTACATATAAAATTTCCAAAGCCTTGTAGCAATACCTTTTAATCATAAGTAGTTCATTAATAAGAAATGTATGCATCGTAATCCAATAAAAGACATTTGGCCTTGATTTAGTAGGAATGAAATCCTTCAAACAAGCAGAATTTTTAAAAAAAATCAAATTTATTTGCAAAATGATACATGGCCTAATGACTAATTTCAAATGCACATAGTCATGTCTGAACACAGATGAGCAGCAAGCCCCTAGTAAATGTTCTCAACACAACCAAAGAAGTATGCACTAGAGTTAACTGGGGTGATGGGAAAAAGGTAGTTTCCCCAGCAAGATTTTTTTTTTTTTTTTTTTTTTTTTTTGCAAGTGGAGACTTGGTCTTGAGAAATCAGATCACACCAGCCAGCCAGAGCTTGAGGGTTTCTTATAGTACTTTGCTGTGTGTTTGCTTTCAGGTAGAGAGTGTGTCCTTCCTTCCTTCCTTCCTTCCTTCCTTCCTTCCTTCCTTCCTTCCTTCCTTCCTTCCTTCCTCTGTCTCTGTCTCTCTTTTGTTGTTGTTTTGGTTTGCCTATTTGTTTTTCTGAGGAAAAGTCTTGAATTTTCTTCACAATTTTTTTAAATTTAACATTGGAATTGCTTAAAACACTCCAATGACTTTAATATTTGTAAATATATCATTTTTCATCTTCAGATGTTCAGAAGTTGCTCTTAATTGCAGCAATTTTACTTATTTTTAGAGTACAGTGTGATACTTCAATCTGTGTGTGATTAGACCTGGGATTTAGCAAGCCCATCACCTCAGATACTTATCCTGCCCTCTCTCATCCCCCTTTCCTGCACCCCCCGCTTGCTCTTTCCCCAGGGAAGGAGACTTAGCACCTTTGGCTGTCCTCTTCATTCATCTAACATTTGTAATGCAACACTTTGATGATGATCTCTTCCCCCTAACATTCAACTTTCTGTTACTTGTCCTGTCGATAATGTGTGCATTTTTAAGACTTTTCAAATATACTGAGTGTTATTCATTTTAACTCTTTGATCTGAATTAACTGATTAAACCAGTGCTGAGATTCTTTTATTTTTAATCTCATAATAATCTTATAGTATTCTTTTTAAACTATGGCCTCAGTGGTTTGAGCCCCATTATTTAATAAACTGCCACACTTATGAGATATTGATTATTAATGATGTAACATATTTGCCTTGTATGCGGCAGCCTCCTGCATTTAGCACCGACTACAGGCTCAAGAGGAAGGAGAGATACAGGATCTCCCTCGCCTTTCGTATCTCGATGCAGCCTCAAGAAACCGTCTTACTCTGCCGTCCGTGCCTCTGACCTTCTTCAGTAACAGAAGAAGAGTCATAGGAGGAGAGGACAGCCAGACAAAAAGCAGAACCTCCGAAGAAGCCTGCATGTTTATCTAATGACACACGATTTACAGCATAGACAATGATTGGGTTTCAGTGCTCAAAAAAGAGGTCCAGCTATTAGGACAGGTGGATAAAACATAAGTAAACTGTGAACGAGAAGATGAAATAAAAGACCTAGCCCTAAGTGTTGAGTACTGAGCTCTGAGAGGGGAAAGTGCATTTTTTTTTCTCTCCTGGACTGAAGCAAATATTCAGACTTTCAATTAGGCTGGGACTTTGCCTTGTCAGAGGCATCTGCCTGAAGGGGAGGGAAGGATGGGAGGACTGTCAGACAGTTGCTGCCAGCACTGGCTTCTCTGACACTAACCACGTTAGAAGAAGTTACAGTGAGAACCATTTGCTCACAGGTATCTGAGAGATGACCTTTTATAAACACGGTGGCTTACAACCAGAGGGCACCGCCACTTAGACAATCAAACCACTAACTAGTCAGCCTTTTTACACTCTTGAACTTTATTACTAAAACACTTTGAACAGCCTAGTGTTCAAGTTCAGAAGGGACACAACACACATCGGGTCTTAAAGGAACAAATTAGTAACTGAGAACAGATTCATGACCTGCCAACAGCAAGTATCAGGACTTTTTCTGGTGTCTGGCACTGAGCCTACCACCAACCTAGTGTGACATTTAGAGCAAATGAATTCACCGCTCATGTTTATGTTCTGTAGAGTAAAACTGTCCTTTGCTTAACAAGGGTGTCATGACAGATTTAAAACAAAAAAGATTTGTTGGAAAGAATTCCATAGATGTAAGACAGTGCCAATGGTCATGTTTCTTATTGTGATCTGTATTATGTAAGGTGTAGCCATGCATTTTAAAAATAAAAGGTTAAAGAGTCTGCACCTTTAAGTAGACTTACTATAAGAATATGTAAACAGATTTAGTGTTGGAGAAGTGCCTAGGATTTGTAAGTTTGTACAAATCGTCTATATAATACCATGGATTATTTTCATGAAATAAATATAAGAGGCTTACATTTTATTTTAAAAGGGCCAGGCATGTGGCACACACCTTTAATCCACTACTTGGGAGGCAGAGGCAGGCAAATCTCTATGAATCCAAGGCCAGCTTGGTCTACAGAGTGAGTTCCAGGATAGTAGAGCTACATAGTGAGACTCTGTCTCAACAGAAACAAACAACAACAAAGAACACCTACTAGCTTAAGCAGCTATCTTAGGGATTCAGTGTGTGTCTTCCCAAGCCTCTCATTCTCCCTCAGTCAATAATAGCTGGTCTGAGTGATTTGCTATCGATTATCTCGCTGTGTGTCTCTGTGTGCTGTATGTATGCGCATGGGCATGCAGAAGCTAGAGGATGTCTGTTTTCTATCATCACGTCTCCATTTTCTTTCTTGAGTCAGTGTCTCCCACTGAACCTGCTGTTCACTAACTGGCTATACTGCCTGGCCATCCATCCAAAGGGCTCCTCCCATTTTCTCATTCCCAGTAGTAGCTTCACCTGCTCAGGTCTTGTAGGTGCGGGGAATTCAAAATCAGTTCTTGGTGCTTACATAGCAAGCTTTTACCTCTAAGCCATTTGCCAGGCCCTCTCACTCTTCAATAGATATATGTAACTCCAGGATGACAAGATCTTCATTTAGACTATTTTTGAACTTCATATAAAGATTATACTATGTATATTTTCTGTGGCTCTAGCATGGACATTGAAGTTCATACACACTAATAGTTGTATTTACAGTTAGTCCCTGTCAATGCTATAATGCTTCATTCTACAACTATGCCATGACCTAGTTGATTGTCACTTGGGGTTTTTCCAGAGTTTTTCTCTTACAGATGACCCTCTTCTGACTTCTCTTGTTGTATGACTCTAACCAGACTTGGTGTTGTTGGGTTTTAAACTTTTTTTCACCTTGTTGGGTAAGAAATGATCCCCACTGTGGTGGTCATTTGCACCATCTCTTCACTGAGCAGGTGGTGACTGTTTCATACATATGTGGGCATTAGTGCCTTCCATTTGTGACCACGCCTCACTGGGTTTGCTCCTTTATTAGATCCTTGGATGGTTCTCCTTATTCACTCTTTCTTTCTTTCTTTCTTTCTTTCTTTCTTTCTTTCTTTCTTAATTCTCAGTACTATCCCTCTGTTGCAAATGTGGGCTTTTACTTCATGGGTTGTTTCTACTATTTACAGTGTCTTTAGATTAAAAGCTTCCCCTTGAACTAATTGTTTTGATTCATGAATGATGAGTATTCATACAAAACTTGCTCTTTCAAATAAATCCAAGATAGTGAATAAACTTGAGGTTTTTTGTTGTTGTTGTTGATGTTGTTATTGTTGGAGTTTGCTAATTCTGCTGCCCAGCCTGGAGAGACGTGGCTACTGACTTGTCCTACCCATGAGCACTTGTGACTCCATGCTTATTTCAGTTCTCTTTAATGATTTCAACACATTTTAGATTTTTCTTAAGCACGTTAATTATTTTGCTTGGTTTGCTATTATGCGCCCTCTAATTTTGAATGCTATTATAAAGGCCATCTTTTAGCTGTCTGTGCATGTGTGCCTCTCTAGCTTCAGTTACTCCAGAGTCTGAGGTGAAGATTACTTGACTCCAAAAGTTTGAGACCCGTCTGGTGAACAAAGTGAGATCACGTCTCAAAGCAAGCAGAGGCTGAAGAGATGGCTCAGTGGGTAAAAGTGAAGCTTCCTCCTATGGACCTGAGTTCGGTTCTCAGCACCCATAGTGGGTGGCTCACTGCCTGTAACTCCAGGAGATGACCTCCGTCATCTGGTCTCCATGGGCACTGCATTCTGGCACTCATATCCCCTCATATAGGTATAGGCATACTTTAAATAAACCCTAAAACAAACAAACAAACATAAATAAATAAATAAATAAACAAATAAGGCTTTTAATGAGTGCACTTTCTGGTAGGTGGTGGTAAACAGAAGTGTACTAGATTGCTATATGTAAATTTTGTCAAATTTTCTATCAATTCTACAAATTCTACTGACTTTTCTGTGCAATCTTATCTAGGAATAATGATAATTTCATTCCTTTTATTTCCTTCTCTTGTTTGGTCATATTGACGAGGGTATAGCATCTGGCATACTGCAAAGTCAGAGCAACATTATAAATTGAGGCCATGAAATCGTGTGGAGGGACTGTGGGGTTATACAGGGGGATTTGGAGGGAGGAAATGGGGGATACATATGATTAAATTCCATTGCATACATGTATGAAATTCTCAGAAACAAAGAAAAAGCTTAAGAATTGTAGTGATGGCGCCCATATCTTTTTTCTTATGTCAAAAGGGAACCATTTGTTATTTTAACATGAAACACTGTATCTATTATAGCCTGCTTTGATGCCTAGTTTTCTTATTGTTTTATTTTGTTTTGTAGACAGCATTTATGAGTTTGATGTTTTGCTTTCTTAGCTGACTGAGAGACCCGCTTTTAACGACTACGTGTGCATCCCTTGAGGTGAACACACAGCTGTTCCCCTTCATTTGTTACTGCCACAAAATGAGTTTATGAAGTTTTTAACTTCTAATTCATGGTATAAGCCCAACTTATACTTAATGTGGCATCATTCTGCCAATTGGATTTAATTTGTTGGTACGTTGCTTAGAAATTTTACATCTAGGTGCATGGGTTAGACTAGCCAGCATTTTCCTTCCCATGTTGCCCTCTCAAGGGTTTAGTATTGCTGTGTTGATCTCAAATAAGGCAGAAAATAGTCCTTCTTTTTCTAGTCACTCAGTGAGTGCACATAATGTTGTTAAATTAATCTATAAAATCTTCCAGACCTGATTTCTTTCTTTTTCTTCCCTCCCTTCCTCCCTCCCCTTTCTCTTATTTCTTCTGTTAACATTTTTGCGTTCCCTGAAACAGAGTCTTATACATCTGAGACTGTTTTGAAGCTCACTTAGTAGCTGAGGGTGACCTTGAATTTCTAGTCCTCCTGCCTCCACCTCCTAAGTCCAGGATTACAAGGGCACCTGCACAGCACAGGGTTGGCTGAGGGCAGGCTAGCAAGCACTCTGCCAACTGAGCAGAATCCCAGTTTGTTGATTTTGTGTGTATGTGTGGGGAATATTTTTTTCATTTAGAATAGGTTTCTTTAGTGTTTATAAGAATATTTGGAACTTCTCATGAGTCAAATTATTATATATTTTTCTACTATAAATTTTTAATATTTTACCTAACATCTAAATTTACATATGAAACTTACTAGTTGTGTTCTTATGTTCCTGTTAGTTGCATCATTATTTATTCTTCTCATTTTGTACTGTGTTAAAAGTCTTACCAGGATTTTGTTAACTTTTTAATCCTATACTGGGTTATTGATTCTCTTTACTGATTTTAGCTTCTTCTATTTCATTAATTTTTGTATTGATGATTCCTTCTCTTACTGGCTTTAGTCTGGATTTTTGTCTTGTGACTTAAGACAATGATTTTTCTCATAGCTTGTTTAGTAGCTGCCAAGCCTCCGTGTCTTCTAAATCTTCATTGTTATTTATTTTTTATCTTTGACTTGTTTTTCAAGTATAACAGCAATATTTGAGTTCCTTTTGTGTTGTTATTTCTGTCTGGTGTTATTTCCCAGGAGTACATCAGTTTATCAATTCTCTTCCATTTTGGTTTTGCTTTTGCTATATATGTGCAATTCCTGTAAAATTCCCATGTGTGTCTGAAAAGAATCTGTGGTTTCAGTCGTGATCTTAAAGGTCTTTTCCTCTTTTGTCTTACTTAGGTCTTCTCCATCTGTCTTCTGTTCTCCCCTGTCATAATTAATGACTAACATAGAAATTAGGATGTGTGTCTAATAAGACACAATTTAAACTTAACAAACATATTTATCCTCTTCAAATAAACAACCCTAGAATGATTTAAATTCAAGTCAGTTCACCCTCCAAATAAAACATTATCATTATAGCAAATCCTAATTCTATCTCTATTTTTAATACCCTAATTAGACCCTTGCTGTTTTCTAAAGTCAACAGTCTGATTCCCCATGTTTACCATCTTCCTTGCTCACCATTGCTGTCTGCACCATGACTGCTCTTTCTGGTACTGTTTGTTCTATTCCTCAAGAAGGTGTGAGTAGATGTCTCCTTAGCCAGCACTCTGCTTGCATGTGTTCCCTCAGGTTCCTGAGTTAGAAACTTGCCCTCCCCTGTGTGAAGGTGCTGGGAGGTGTTAGGTTCCCAGGGGCTTGAACGGTGAGTGCAACCCTGTTGTTGCCAGGGGAACAGATTCCTTATCACAGCTCCAGGCTCCTTATAAAAGGGCTACTTTGTTCTCCTTTCACTTGCTCACCAGTAAGGCTCCCCCATCTCCCTTCTGCATGGATGACAAAGCAAGCCCTTTACCAGATGAGGGCAACTTGACCTCGAACTTCCTGGCCTCAAAGGCATGAGGAGTTTGAGCCATGAATTTCTGTTCATTAGAAGTTATTCAGACTAAGGGCAAATTGTCTCCTACTAATGATGGCTTAACTGAATATTTTTTTTCCTTTGACATGGTAAAGAGCTGTGATGTGGGAGTTCCCTCTGTGTGCTGTGATTACCATTAATGAATAAAGAAACCGCTTTGGACCTATTGCAAGGCAGGAAAAGCTAGGCTGAATGCTGGGAGAAAGAAAGGCAGAGTCAGAGAGAAGCCATGGAGCTGCTGCCAGAGTCAGACATGCCGAAACTTTGCCTATAAGCCACTGCCACGTGGCGATACACAGATTGATAGAAAATGAATTAAATTAATTTTTGAGTTAGCCAATAAGAAGCTAGAGCTAATGATTTAATTAATACAGTTTCTATGTGATTATTTCGGGGCTAAGCGGCCAGGAATTAACTAGCAGCCTCCTTACAACAGAGCTGCATGCATCTGGCAGGAATCATTCTAGTTCTTAGTAGCAATATATGGTTGGTGCATGCTTGAGATGCTGAGCAGCACAGCATGTAGTTGGTGCACACTTGAGATGCTGAGCAGCAGCATGGAGCATGAAGGTAAATAACCAGAACTCTCCAGCACATGGTGTTGCTAAGCTGTGGTGCTTAGGAGGCTGAACATACTGAACACTTTTCCAACTAAACATTTTACAATTTAAGATGGATTCATCTGAATGAGTTACCATGTGAGCCAAGGATCGTCTGCATTCTGTTTCCACCGCACAAAACATACGAAGAGAGTGTCAACCAGGAATCAACTCTCTCTGTCTTTGTCTGATGTCTGAAAAGGTGTCCAACTGACTCCTGCTGAAAGGAAGTTCTGCTATATAGAATTTTACAATCTGAACGCTGTATCAACTGACTCCTGCTGAAAGAAAGTTCTGCTATATAGAATTTTACAATCTGAACGCTGTGCCAGAAGGACAAGCTCGATCTACTGTTGGGAATAACCCACAGGTACAATAGTTTGGACCTCATGCTTGTAGGATACCCCATTTCATTTCTTTTATAACAGTTCTTCCGAGTAAAGTTTCCTAGAGACAACAGCTAAAACCCCGACTTTGCTAGTCCATTCTTGGATCTTACCCTCCTCGGCCGATTCTGAAAGGGCTATTTCTGCACCTCACTACTGTGGACAGCACTAGGCTCCCCAGAGCACGGGAGTCAGGCTAATGTTCCCTCTGTTCATCCCAGGCTCCTCTCAAGCCTCACCTCACATCCTGCACATCTAGAACCTGCAGAATAGAGGTCCTGAACCTGTCAGCAAATGGGTTGGATTTAGTCTAGCCTGGACAGCTGTCAGGTGGAAGCTGCCTTGGGCTGCAGAAAGAAACCTGGGTTGGATTCCAGGCTGCAAATAAACTCGTGGCCATCTGCACTGCTGTTAATGGCTCGGCTATTCTTTATGAAAGGATGCACTGTGTGGGGAGCGGAAGGCCAGGAACTCTGAAAGGCAGCATTGCAGGGGATGTGGCAAAGCCACTAGAGTCAAGGTACCGCATGGCTGCTACTGCTAGGTGGCAGCAGGGATAGAAATTACCAGTTCAAGAAGAATTCTCATGAGCTTCGGTTTCGGTTAAATTCAGACACCATACAGACACCACACAAAGGAAACAGTGCCAAATAACCTTACTGAGGTCTCAGAGCGAAGTAGTCACATTTGGGCATGAGCTGGAGAGATGTTGAGTTGGGAAAATAATCCTGTTCTTGACCATTTAAAGGAGGGATCCAGATCTAAATTAGTACTCTCTGCTTTCCATCTTTGGGAATTGGGGCAAGTTCCTTTCTATTTCTGAGCTCCAGTTTCCCTCCATGAGCCTTAGAGGTGGCACATACAAAGGAACGATACAGAAATTGCTGGCAGCCTACTGGTATCCGCTCTCCTCTCGTCCTGCGTTTATGACATTATATGAGCAAACCACCACTCAGATCCAAGCAGGCACTCTCCAAAATCCCACACCTATGCATGCATAAGTTTAGATTAATGACATTTAAGATGGGCCATGAATGACTTCCAGGAAAGCTTGTTACGGCTTCTTCCTTTAGTGCATCTTACTGCTTAGGACTGGGATGAGACAGTGAGCTACCTTTTTGTATTAGGAGGATAAAGACAAATTGGAGGAACTTGGGATGGAAAGTTGGAAGATGGAGTTTCTGGTGTTATCATGGAATCTCCATACTAGTCCTGGACTCTTTACCTCCAAATTCGTTCATGGAGAAAAATAATTTCTCATGGGTATTAGGAATTATTCTGAGTGTTTGATCAAAGCTTTATGCAATGAGCTAGACTTGATAGTTACTAAAATTTAAACTTGTATCAATTACTTCTTGAACAAGGAATCCTACTCACAAGACCATATCCTATAAATGTAGGTGGCCACATTCATAAAGCGATGTAATAAAAAAATACATGTACTGTATCTTCATTCGTAGTACCAAAGGATTGGCAAGAAACTCAGTGTTCAACAGAAGGGGGCAGTTTAAGTAGATCACATGATGCAAGCCGGCCATTATCCCATAGCTGTTGGCTGTCTGAGGAGGCAAATCCCCAGCGCTGGAATATGTTACATTTCCCAGCACACCTGCAACAGTTTCTCCTGTTTCCTGGCATAGCCTGGGTATTTCCCCAATCAAGAATGTGCTCTAGGTCCCCTCTTAAATCTGGGCAACAAAAGCAATGCTGTGGAATTTCTAAGAACAAGGAAAGGTGGCTTCCTCCTTGTTCAGACCAGCCACACCCAGAGTGCAAGGTTCACCTGCAAGAGGCTGCCAGGCTTTGAGGAAGAGGAGGGCCCTGTGCATGTCTTCTGCTGAACACACACACACTTTGAATCTGCCTGGTCCAGAGATGTGATCTGTGCCTGGTCCAGAGATGTGACCTGGGGTGGAAGCACCTTCAGATGGCTCTGACTTCCTGGCCTCCAAGTTCTTTGTGTTGAGAATCCAGAAATGACAGAGCAGATAAAAGCCCCCTGCTGCGCTTGGTGAAGTTCTGAGCCACAGAATTAGTGATCATGGTGAAACAATTGTCACCGTATGGCACTAAATTTAGGGGAGCTTTCTCTGTGTGCATCATAGGATTTTTATAAAGATTCTTCACCGTGCACTTTTTCGCACCATCTCGAATTTTCTTTTACCACATTCATTACGCTTTACTGTATCTTCGGGTACATGTAAAACAAGGACAATTGTGAGGATGTGTCACCAGGAACAAAGGCCTCCAGCTCCTGCAAAATGTGCTAAAAGTCCAAAGAAGATAAATACAGTATCAAAGCCTTCGTAGTTTTTAGAATCAGACAACGTATTAGCAACCTTAGCAACGCCAGCACTTAAGAACACACCACACGCTGTTACCATCTCCTTTTCCATGACAGATTAGTAATTAGTAAAGAAAACAGTGACCTCAGTGCCCAGGATCTAAAAGCTGCACTATTTTAATCTAGATTGAGGTGTATACTGAACAAAACTTGCATTCTCCATCTCTGAACAGTGAGGCGGCCACAGCCACAACCCTGTCTGGTCTGAGCAAGGTAAGCTCAGGGCAGCAAGGTAAGAGCTGGAAGGTTTAGATGCCATCTCTCTTTCCCGAGCATCACTGAAAAGCAGTGCACTTTTGGAGTTGATACACTGCCTGATAAGACAGAGTGGAAAGAAAATATAATAATCCTCTTTGTACAGTGAAGAAGCTACTGAAAAAAATGTAGACATAACCAGTAACCCCAAGCAATATAGGAAAATAAGACAGAAAGTAACAGAGCAATTTATGTCCAATAGTGGCTGGACATATGTCTTTAATTCCAGCACTCAGGCGTCAGAGGCAGGTGGATCTCTGTGAGTTCACAGCCAGCCTGGACTACATAAAAAGTTCCAGGCTGACCAAGGATGCATAGTGAGATTCTATCTTAAAAAATAAATAAAAAAGTCCTTTAATGTGTTCTGCAGCCTTCCTAAAAGCATTTTCGAGTTCATTTATGCAATTTATAAATGTTTTTTAGGTGGGGTTAAATAGGAAGAGGCAATCAGTTCTCTACAAAGACCATCCAGCAGTCACAAAGTAAATACAACACAGGATTTTCTACTTTTATAATTTCTAAGCCAGCATGGAAGATGGTTCATAAACATCCTGCAGAATACAATGACCCTTTAGAGAGAACATTAGCATTCTGGAACTCTGTGGGAAATTGCTTTAGTATACTATACGACAAAAGAGTCTCAGTATGGAACAACAGAAGTCATGGCACAGTGGAAGAAGGGGCGGCGGAAGGAGCAGGGCTCCCTTCTTTCAAGGGGCCAGCGGTTCATTACGTATTTAAAATCCTCCCTATATCAGAAAGTTAGTGAAAAGTGCTGAGAATAATTACTATTTTATACTGACAAGAAATTGTCTACCAGCTCAGACAGAACCTCACCCTAGAAGTAAGAGAGCCAGAGACCACAGTGGAACGTGGGGCAGACTTCCGGTGACCGCTCAGGCACCCTCTCAGTCCCGCGTGGCTGGACCTGGGCCAAAGACAACCAGTTTGCCATAGAGAGGGATCGATGAAGACTTGCAGGTGAAATATTAGCAGGGAAGCCCCAAAGTTCCCCCAGCTTCCTGACCCTATGGACACAGTCCTCAATTAACATAAAGTCCCTACATTCGACGGCTTTATCTTAGGCTTTCTCACACAGACCTCAAGCCTCAGCAGAGGCCTTAAACACTGTGGCACCTCGTGAGTTTGTGCTCTTCATCTCCTCCAGTTTCTTGGTGCCCCCCACCCCCAGCCATGGTGCTTCTCTGCTGGTGACGGATGACTAGTAATGAGGTCTTCTGGTCAGTGGTACTTCTCAGGTTCAAGTGTTACGGACATGGCCTCCAAGGTTCAGACAAATCTTTGGGCCCTGAGTTGACTACAAACTTGAAAAAGGGCCTACCCAGAGTTCCTACCTCCTGCTTGTCCTGTCTTGGGCTTTGCTGATAGGCTAGCCACTCTCCTGGAAGCTACCTTAGCAGCAAGTATACCTATCCACAGTCTGCCTCTTAACTAATGCTCCCCACGCCACCAGGCCACTTCCACACTGATTTGGCTCCTGAGTGCTGACGCAAGTGAAGTGTTTCCCACGGATGTCTTCTTAGTCCTTGAGTAAATCCTGGTACCTGTCTTTCAGTGGGCCCTTCTCGCAAGCGCATGCGCAGAGGCAGGTCAAACCTGAATCCCCAGCATGATGGAGAGACTCTACGGCTCAAGTGCAACTCCTCATTGCAGTGAGCTCAAGGTAGGAATGGCAAGGTCTGCACACATGAGAGAGCCTGTCCAGAGGAGAAAGGGAAAACTGACCCTGCAGCGCGTGTTCATCCGTGGCTGCCGTCTCGTCATTTCAGCACGGAAGAAAGGGAACGCCTTCCTACGCGGTTCGAGGAGAGCTGTATGAAAGGAGCTACACGGAGGCTGGCTTCATTCTACCCTCTTGCGTGTCACTTTCCGCTCTAACATGTGGCTAAACAAAGATGGAGGCACGCCTCAAGGGCCTTCTCCTGTGTTCCAGGGACCGCATGATTAAGTAGCTTGGGAAACCAACCTCTCACTCCACTCCCATATGTTGAACCTTGTACTTCTTTCCAGTTCCTCATTTTTATAAATAGTTCCGTGATCACATTTGGTTCATAAAACTTTAACTGCATCTCTTGTAATTTTCTTAGAAAAGAGATGAAACTATGAGATTAGCAGCAAAAGAACATTAAGGCAGCCAACGACTGTGTATTTACGTTACAAAGCTCCTCCCACCAAAAGAGTAACAGTTTACAGTACAAAGAGTGCTGGAGCCTACACTACATGATTCTTCACCAACCTTGCATAATACTGTTGTCTGCTAGTTACTCTTTAAGGCACCATATACAAGTTGGACTTAATTAACACTAAGGACCTTTTTCTCTGAACCCAATGGCACTCTGCAATCGCTAGCATCTTGCAGTCACTCAGTGATAGGTGTGACTTGGTTATCTGTGCTGGCAGAACATGGTTGCTCAACCTGGTTTACTTTAGAGAAATACGATCTTTTAAAACTTTCCCATCAAAAGGCACTTTGAGAGTGTTCAAGGAAGGAATTTGAGCCCTGGCTGTGACGTGTAACATCATGTCAGAGGCAGTATCGGTGACTTAGAAGAGAACTATGAAAGCAAAGCAGACCCACGCCTAACCAGAAGGCAGAGTAGAAGGTCTTGTGTAAAACAGACCCTGGCTACGTGTGTGGGCGGTGATGATGCGAACAATCTCAGACACAGATCAGTCCATTCACTCATTTCTATTTTCATGTGTTCACACGATATAAATAGCTATGTCTCAGTAACTCCAAATGAGCCCTTTCGATAAACATTAAATAAGTACTCTGAATGATAAGAAAGAATTGCATTACAGTTTAGACTGGAGCTTTCTCTGTAATAGACAAAAGAGCAGCATATTTTAGACTTAGTAAGATGCCTTATTTAAAGCACCAGAGTATTCTAAAATAATAGAAATGATTTTTAAACAGTGTTTATCACCTGTAGCATGTCATGCAGCTTTTACTTTTATCTGCTTTTGGATCTTGCCCTCCTCATAGTTGTTACTCTTTGAAGGAGCATTAGGAAGATGATTGTGGCTGCTGGCAACCAAGACAACAGCTTGGTTTGGTGTGACTCTCTGTGGCACTATTCATGGTAGTCCTGTCTCCAGGGTACACAAGACAAAGCCAGCTCCTCAAACAAAATACTTTAGAAAGAGTCTCGCTATATTGTTAACTTTCATTTGTCAAAGTTACCTCCTTTAAAAAAAAAAAGACCTGACAAAACTAAATATTTTACTAAACCACATCCTGAGGTTCACCTTATTCAGCAGTCACTATGGCCTGGGTGCATCCTCCTCACTGCAGAGAAACATCGGAGCACAGAAAGGCAACTGCTCACTGGGAACTGAAAGCCTAATGAGACCAGTTACCAGTTCCAAGGGAAAGTGTTACTATACAATGGAGAAATTAGAAACAGATTAATTAAGTCATCAGAGTTAACATTGCCAGCAAGAGTTAACGTCACCAAACTCTGGATAAGATGCTAAAGACACATGGATTATGGTACACCAGCACCAAGAAATTGCTAAAGACACATGGTACACCAACTCCAAGAAGATGCTAAAGGCACATGGATTATGGTACACCAGTGCCAAGAAGATGCTAAAAGCACATGGTACACAAACGCCAAGAAGATGGTAAAGACACATGGTACACCAATTCCAAGAAGATGCTAAAGGCACATGGATTATGGTATACCAGCACCAAGAAGATGTTAAAGGCACATGGTACACCAGCACCAAGAAGATGCTAAAAACACATGGTACACCAGCACCAAGAAGATGCTAAGGACACATGGATTATGGTACTCTAGCGCCAAGAAGATGCTAAAGACACATGAGACACCATTGCCAAGAAGATGCTAAAGACACATGGGACACCAATGCCAAAAGGATAGAGAAGAGTTGATTACAAACACCACTGAAATCAAATTGTATGGAAAAATATCAGTGATAGAAAAGACAAAAAAGATTGAAATTAAATATTAATTTAAGGTAAAGGAGACTAAAACAAGAATAACAATACAATAGATGATCTTGAACCATGTCTTACCACCAGCAGCAATGTACTAAAGAAGTCAGTGGGAGCCAAGGGCTGTTTCAGCTTATACAAGAAGTGATTCAAAGCCATATAGGAAGAACAAAATCCACATTTCCCCCTCTCTCCCTAGATAGAGTCTAACACATCGGTCACTGTCAATTCTCAGTCACTGTCAGCTATGCAAGTGTGCTGAGCATATTGAAAGAAAGCTTGGACCTGAGCCTTTATTTTGGCACCTGCTCTTTGGTGACTTAACAAGGAAGGAGAAATATCCAGGAGAGAGAGAGAGAGCTACTGGAAGAATCCATTCCTCAGCTTAAATTTCTCAGCTACTCTCATGTTAAATGTAGCCTCCTGTTCCCCGCAAGGCCATCTGCTGAAAGTCTTTGCCACTCAGACTGCTGCTGTCTGCTACCAGAAGGAAAGTCCAGTACAAACTCTTCCTCATGGTGCCATTCCAATTGCCTGCAATGCTTCTTGCCATTGAAAGCATTCTTTTAAAGACTTTAATTTTAATATTGAATTGTGTGTATGTGCGCTTGTGGGAAGAGTGTGGGCTTGTATGTGTGAGTGCAGTTCCCATGAAGGCCAGGAAACGCACTGGGTCCCCAAGAGCTGGGGCTACAGCGGGTTGTGGGCAGTCAGATGTGTGCTGGGTACTGAACTCGAATCTTCCGCAAGAGCAGTACGTGCTTGTAGTCAATGGACCACCTCTCTAGCCTTGCTTCTCAATGTCAAGTGTGACTTGCAGCATGCTCCTGCAGGACTGCAAGGGGTTGCAATTCTCAAGCCTCCTCCCCTTTGTTCTCAATGGAGCCATTGCAATTTCAGTCACCATGCAAACACTCAAGGTCCAAGTGAGCATCAGCCTGGCCCATGTGTTAGTATGTTCCCAGGTTATTGTATAAATCAGTTTTTAATGTCACCCAGCCAACAGGAACTGATTTGGAAGTGCAAGTCTTACAAACTCTCTGCATTTACATTGGCTTTTACTACAGAATGCCGGATGGCCACTCAGGATTCTGGTATCTCCAGGGACAAAGCAGGGAAAGAAGGAAATGCCTTGGCCTTCCTCATGCTTGCTGATGATGCGTTTTCCAGGCTCCTCTTTCAAAGGAGAATTAGAATAGAACAATAAACCGAGGAAAAAACCAGAGTCCCGCGAGGCCCCCCCCCCCAGTCTGGTTCTCCATGTGCCCACAGTCTGCTCACCTTCCCGCCGCCTCCTTCTTTAGGGTGGGCAGTGTGGCTGATCCTAAAAATCCCCTATCCTCATAAACTGATTGATATAGACACCTTCAAGAGTATTTTAAAAACATTGTAAGTCACATAAGTATTGAAAATACAGGAGTTGCTGGATTAGAGATTCACTAAATCCAAATTCAATCCCCTGCCGTGTGTGCATGTGTGTGTGTGTCTCTGTGTGTTTCCTCCTAAACCAAATGAAAACATGATGATAGATCTTCTTACCAAATCCTTTGTCTTCAGAGAGAAAAATTAAAATCTCAAATCTAATTTCCACAGTGACTATGCTGGCCCTTTGAAACAACAGAGCACCGTTTGTCTTGCTAACTGAGTACCATGATAAATAAACTGTGTTCAGTGTGGGTGTGGAAATTCTAATGAGCATAAAATTCTCCTCATGTACCCTCTGGAATGCACACTTTCCCCCGACCAGACAAACAAATTAAGATACAAGGTTCCATAGAAAGAATTCCAGCTTTGCTGCTCCTGAGGAGTTTGGATCCCAATTTTATCACCAAAGGAGCCATGGAAGAGCTGGCAGGAGATCCTAGAGGAGCCACAGAAGAGCTAGAGATCCTTAGTTTGGGGGGCTTTCATTGCACCCTAAAATGAAATAGATAAAACCAGATTGGTGGCAATCTATTAGAATAATTTATTTATCCTTTTCCAGATATTTATTGAGTGTCTTCCTCCATGGTGCCTAACCTGAGGACAAAATGACGGTGTGAAGAGGCTGAGACCAGGGGTCTGATGCAAACACTTAAAACAAGGCCATGGAAGGTGCAGGGGAGGACATGAAGGAGGTCTCAATCCATACATCAGTGCCTGCATAAAACTACCAGAAGGAAGACAGATCTGTGATGAGCCTTGGAGCACAGACAGTGATGAAGATGGGGGATCAGGATTCGGCAACGAGAATTTGGTAGTTCAAAAGTTCAGAGGGCAGAGAGAGTCATGATACATTAGAAGACAGTTCCATAGGATTGCACCGGAGAGACCAGAAAAGAAGGATTAAAGGGAAAACCTGGAGTTTTAGAATAGAGAGAAATTCTGTAAAAAGGCAAGGTAAATGCACATCTAAGCATGTTGTATTTTACATGCTGTCAGAGCACAGCCCGCCCTGAACTTGCTGGGGTGCTGGCCTTCTAAAACAGAGGGGGGCAGCAGTGTTCTCACTCAGAGTTGATATCTTCAGTAAATGGATAAATATAAGGATGTCTCCACATGGTGTACACCTCCTAACTTGGTAAAATGGAGCCCATGAGTTCCAGTCCCTGCTCAGGTCCCTTTGCAATGTTTGAGCCTTGAGGCCTGCAGGGGCAGTCCCTGGCCCTCCCTAAGAATTTATTATGTTGAAAGTAAGGTGCGCATGGTACACACCTTTAATTCCAGCACTTGGGAGGCAGAGGCAGTCAGATCTCTGTGAGTTCAAGGCCAGCCTGATGTATAGAGTGAGTTCCAGGACAGCTAGGGCTGTTACACAGAGAAACCCTGTCTTGAAAGCAATGTTGCTGATGTGAAGAAGTGATACGAAATCAGCAGGTGACAGACATGTCACCAGGTCCCCAGGGCCCCTCCTGAGCAGCACAGAGAGATTAATGAACTGAACTCATATATGAAACTAAGAAGAGACTCCAAGTCTTGGTTGTGGATGCCGTGATTTGTGTGGGCCTCAAGCACACTAGAGATTCTAGCTACAATCTGGTAGCCGTCATTAGTTTCAGCAAACATGTTGAAGAACATAGAATATCAAAGGTGATGCTGGAAAAGTGAGCTCTTCCTCCAAGCCTCACGTTGTCGTGAGTGGCCTTATTTATACACACATGGTGGTCTCTGGAGTCATGCAGAGTTAATAAAATGTGTCAGGATGATTTCTTATGCATTAAATGATAATTACTAAATTAACCTGAGTTAATTTAACATGATCTAGAGCTTGACACCATGGCTATAAATTTTCAGCGTCTGAAACTGTTGTCGCTCATGGAATTACACCAAAGGTCCAGGAGGGAACGATACCGCCAGACTGGAAGGGGACTCTTCTTGTGCTATGAACTGTGCAGGGTGTTCAGGGTGGCAAAAGCAGCCGTCTGGAAGGTGTGCAAAGCGTTTGATTGTGGGAAATGAATGTAGGCATTAAAATAACATTTATAACTATGAACTCAGGGATGTCACCTTTTTCCAGTAGTAATATTTCAGTGTGGAAGCTGACTGACCTGCCATTAATTCTGAGGATGCTAACAATGGACCTTCATCAGAGAACAGTTGGTTTGTGCGGTAAGCAAAGGTGAAAACACCATTTCTGAAAGAGTGTAGCAATCAAGGAGCATTGTGCTAGGTGTGTTAGTATGCAGGTAAGGATCTGCTGGAGTTGAATCTGGCCCTTGTAAGACTTGAAAGCACAGATTAACTGGGCAGCCCATTTTTTTTTTAAAAAAAAGGCATACAAAGTTCCAAATGTTGGATTGAATATCAGAGTGACTACTTTTCTTTATTGTTAAAGCTTTTATGAGTATGGGTGTTCTGCCTGAATGTTTTGTCTTTGTATTGTATGCAGTGCCAGAAGAGGCCAGAAGAGGGTGTCAGATCCCCTGAAACTGGAACTAAAGAGGGTTGTGAGCCACCCAGTAAGTACTAGGAACCAAACCTAGGTCCTCTACAAGAACAACAAGGGCTATTAACTGCTTAGATATCCCCTCCCAGAACCCCAAAGTGACTATATTACACAAAATATGTAAGGTATTTATTTCAACTAGAAAAATAAATCTAGCATATTTTTAAAAGGCAAGAAACGCTACAACAACTCACAACACAAAGTATTTTGCTAACTGGCTGCCTGACACACTGCTGTGAATCTGCTTTCTTGTGTTCTGTTTATGTAGTCTTGACTTTTTCACAACATTCACAAGACCTTTTTGGAAAGTGGGCATAGAAATATCAGAATCTGGGCTGGAGAGATGGCTCAGTGGTTAAGAGCATTGCCTGCTCTTCCAAAGGTTCTGAGTTCAATTCCCAGCAACCACATGGTGGCTCACAACCATCTGTAACGAGGTCTGGTGCCCTCTTCTGGCCTGCAGACATACACACAGACAGAATATTGTATGCATAATTAATAAATAAATAAATAAATATTAATTTAAAAAAAAAAGAAAAAAGAAATATCAGAATCTAAAGCCTGGAGGTGGTGGTGGATGCCTTTAGTCCCAGCACTCGGGAGGTAGAGACAAGTGGATCTCTGTGAGTTCAAGGCCAGCCTGGTCTACAGAGTGAGTTCCAGGATAGGCTCCAAAGCTGTAGAAGAACCCTGTCTTGAAGAGAGAGAGAGAGAGAGAGAGAGAGAGAGAGAGAGAGAGAGAGAGAGAGAGAGAGAATATCACAATTTAGTTTTTTTTTTCTATCATGGTTGGTTGAAGTTTGTACCTCATTAGCAATGTGGAAATTGTTGGATCAATTGACCATGTTGGTGACACTTTTGTGAGCTGGACTGTCGAGTCAAGGTGCCTTTCATCTGCCCCGGGGAGTGAAAACAAAGTTGACATGCTCTTGTGTACTGTTATAGTCTCCTGCCTTCACTTCAATTCTGCTCTATCTTATACAATGTGCCTGTTGTAGGACACTTTCCTCCAAACTGAAACAGTCTCCCCAGGAAGGATGAGAGCTAACTCATCAGACTCAGGTGAACAGAGGTCATCAGAAGTCTGGGACAGTGGAAACATGCAAGTTTCTGGGAGGCCTTTCCCACTTCATATAAGCAGAAATTAGCCGCTGGGGCTGGAGGAGAACTGACTGAGCTGCACGGGGGTGGGGGGAGTGGGGGATGGGGGGTAGGGGGGACCTCTCGCCTTCGAGCTGCCTGCACACTATGTAGAGAGTTCCTGGAACACAACTTTTGTGAGCTGGGCTAGCCTGTCCCATGTTGCGGCTGCTTTGGGGTCATCTCTGCTCCTATAAGTAACCCCTCAACCATACGCCTGTTGGTAACCTCTGAAAAAAAAAGCTCATTAGTCCGCTGAGTTAAACAGGTGCTATCATCCACGGGTTCCTTTTCTGGGATGAGGAGATGGGCGTGTTCTGTTTCCCAGGAAGAAAATCTCTCAGACATTACTCCCATGGACAAAAGGATGCATGCCTGATCTGTTTATAATATTCAGTTACCTAGTATTTTTCTGGTAGAGATTTTGTTCTAAACAGGCATTAATGAAAACTGGGCCATTCACTTAAATGGCTCATGTCTGATGGAAGTGTCGCCCAGAGACAAGGTTCAACTGCTTTTCTTGTCTCCTGACTCACTGATGGTACCAGCCACATGGACGAACCTTGGGGCCTTCATCTGGTTGCCAAATGGATCAAGAATAATAATCTGGAGGAACTGTGACCCACATTATCCCATCAACCTCAAACTATATGTATCCCCAAGCTAGTGTCCCCTTAGCCGGATCACAGCTCTGCCCTTGTCTCTCCAATGTTACCCCAAAGAGTGTGACGCAATGCAGGGCAAGCTGGCCAAGTTGCCTCGGTCAATGGCTGATCAAATATTTCTTCTTGCAGATTTTGTCATCGCGAAACAGAAGACCCCGTGAGGCACCCCCAGCAGGAAGACTGAAGCAGAGGCTTCATTGGCTTCACAGTCGATCAGCCTCTGCCCCACATCAGCTCCGTGCACGTGGCTCTGGAAAATCCTCCTTCAAGGACCTTCAGTTTCCTTGTCAGGGGAGGCTGCTAAACTTCATATGTCCTTGTCCCCACATTCCGAGTGCGTTCATTCATGGAAATGCCATGGTAATTCATGCACAGTAAGTGCTCATCAAACAGCATTCCTCATTAAGTGAAATGTGTTCTAAAACACAGGGTACCATAGGACAGGTTAGAAAATAGTATTCTCAGAATAAAGTCACCAGAGTCTAGAGAGATGCTCAGTGGTTAGCCGAGACAGTAATCAGACACAACTATCAAACATTAATTAAAAC
This sequence comes from Chionomys nivalis, assembly GCF_950005125.1. Classification (NCBI taxonomy): domain Eukaryota; kingdom Metazoa; phylum Chordata; class Mammalia; order Rodentia; family Cricetidae; genus Chionomys; species Chionomys nivalis. Next base: position 68,434,091 of record NC_080090.1, read on the forward strand.
TGATTCTCTAAGAACATCGCTGCCGTGGATTACTGCATATGTTGAAAATATTAAAGCCACGTTTTAAACGTTGTATTTGAGAGACTTGGCCTCTCTTAGTGTCTCAGCACGTCTCAGTTGGGAGGGGAGTGGCCTGTCACTACAGTGTGGTAAGAGGGAGAAGGAGTGGAGGCTGGGGGCTGGAGCTCAGCTGGCAGAGTGTTGTGGGAGCAAAGCCCCCGTGATCCATGCCCAGTGTTGCATGAGTTGGACATGGTGGCACACATATTTCATCCCAGCTCTGGGGAGTTGGAGGCAAGGATGGTCAGAAGTTCAAGATCATGCTCAGCTACATAGGCAGTTTGAGACTAGCCTGATCTCCTTACGACTATCCTTTTTTCCCAAGTCGCTCTGCTCTGCTATGTTTCCTTTTCTAGGGTGCCTGTAAAGAATTCCACTCTCAGAAATTAAAGTTTCAAAATATCTTCAGTAGTAAGAGAAAACAAGGTGGAGGGAGAGCCCCAACGACAACAGCACTCACAGGAAACGGCCCCATTGCCAAAAGTCAGGAACACTACAGACCTTTGCAGACTACACACATCCTTTGCTTTGCCTTCAACATCTAAATATTTAAGAAGATATAAACAGGAACACTACACAAAATACCCGGCTGAAAAAGTGTGCTATTTTAGAGCCAAATTGAACACAGAGACGCCTATAGAAATGAATATGCGATTTCTGAAAGTCATATATTAAAAGGCTGGAAGAGTCTCCAGACAGCAGGGGTCAGAATAAATGGAGAAGGGAGAAAGATTTTTCTGCCAGTAGCAAGCAGAAAAGAAGCCAAATGTAGAAGAGGCCTTTAAAAGGGCAAAGAGAGCTCACTGTGAACTCAGTCTCTGCAAAGAGCCAATCAGATCAGCATTTGGATTTTGTTAATGATTAGATGAGTTTGAACATTCCCATTTGAGCAGCTGAGGTCCTTCACACCGTCACTGTAACCCTATGTCTCCCTTTCGAAAGAAACGAGTTGCTTTGTGCTCTGGTTTCTGGCTTGCTGCATCAGCTCACTTCCTGGAAACGCTGTACGGGAGGCAGAGGAAACGGATACCTTTGACCTGAAGAATCTCAGTCTCACATGGTCTAACGTAGCATTGTGAGGGATTGGGTAGAAACATAGATAAAAAACATCCTAGCACTTTATTTTTTATGAAGAAACCAGGTCTGAGGTTTGCCAAGTAGACAGCTATGAGCTCACTGGTCTGAAATAATTCCTCATTGAGACTTTCCCCCAGGACAAGGCTAATGGGTTTACAGAGTAATTTTTTTTTTAAGTCAGTAGTAAAATTGGTTCCCTTGACCTATACTTGGGCATGGCAAAGTTCCTTGTCACATTAATTGGTAAATTAGGAAATAGAAATTGATAAACCAGGAAACAGACAATAAATATTCTATCCAATGAGGTTGTTTTTAGCAATTATTCTTCATGTTTTCTGATATTGTTCCTAATTTTAACTATGAAATCAAAGTCTCAAATAGTTGGAACTAATAGGGTTTTTTTTTTTAAGAGTCCAATACTCTGTAATTGAGGTCCAAAAGGTAAGCATGAACAGAAGCAAATCCCAAAGGAACTGCTCTAGGTAGCCCACAGCCGATATGAGAGGCCTTCTTAATCATGAGGAAGGGTGCTGCAATTTCACCTGAAGGAACAGGGACACTAAAAGGGGGCTTTGTCTGTGTGATGCCTGTGTGAATATTAAAAGCAGGCTCTAAATCACCACTGCCGATTTTTATAGATTTTGCTACACGGCCAAAGAAAACAAACGGAAGAGAGGCCATTGACTCACTGAAAACTCAGCTGCTACCTGCTGGATGGGGGACAATCCAGTCCACACCCCTCACCTGTGCTTTAGGGGAGAATATGGTGCTGATCTGTGTGGGGTCCGAGTTCTGATGCCAGGAAAGGAGAAGGGTCACAGAGGGATGCAGGGATGGAAGCTTGGAAAGGATGTTTGGGGTCCCAGGCAGATAAGGCAAACTTACTCCCTGGTACCCAGCCAGTAAGCAGGCAGCTACTAGTAGATACGTAAGTGCAAGGCAGCATACCACAGGCCTACAGACAGGCATACCCAGGCAGGCTGGCCAGCTCTATACAAAAGGGACATTCTGGCCAGAGCAGTTAGATAACAGATGACATCGTTGTTTACTTTTGTACTCCATCCGGTGTCTGCCAACTTTGTGCTAACTCAGATGACTTATAATGCCTTGGATGCCCAGTGTTAAGCCATCTCGGCCCTTGGATAACTGGAACAGTGACAAATTGTCTAAACATAAACTGACCCTTATGGCCTTCCGTCCCCCAGAATCTGATGATGGAAAGCCTGCACCTTATTTTTAGGCCCGTTTCATAATTTTATAAAATGTTCCAATCATTGTGGAAGTAGTATATTTGCTAAATTTCATTTCATGTTTTAAAATAAGGCCCTCTGAGTTCTCATGAGTTCTGACTCCCAGATTCCGTCAGTGACGGCAAAGCCAGAGAAAGCTCTCCGAGGATATTGCACTGTGAAGTTAGGTTTGCTGAGGATGTTAGAGAAGGAGGTGACTGACTCTGCAAACTCGAGCAACATGACCAGCGTGCATTCCCTCCACCGACAGATGGGTAAGCTGGCCGGTCAACAGCACAGCTGCAGCGGTGATAGCTGAGTTTTCGGTGAATAAATGACTGCACTCCCCTTTGTTTTCTTTTGCCCTGTAGCAAAAATATGTAAGAAAAACGAGCAGCAGATTGTAAAGACTTGACATCAAAGCATAGTATTGTGTTGCTGAGTGAAAGTTGGTGATTCTTCTGCTAATGTGTTTCACGGATGGGAAGAAGGCAAATGTGCCCGAGTCCATGCTGTTCTTAGGTGAGCAGTCCTTGTCCGCAAGCCCTCAAGGAGCCCTCTCCATGACTTCCTTTGCCCTCCCTCCTACCGTCTCCATAAGGCAGCCCCTTCTCATCATCCGGCTCCTTTCCAAAACTCCCTTCAGCTGGAGCTACAGAGACCTGAAATCTTCCTGGGGATGGAAGACCTCATCCTAGGGGCCCCTTCACATCACAAGCTGTGAGTTGATGGTGGCTGTTGGCTGCAGGCTTTGATTCTCTCCATGATGGTCTCCTTTGGGAACTACTTGAATGTCCTCATGACAGGGTAAACTTTCTTTCTCATGGAGCAAGCAACGATGAGATCACTCCTCTGTGAAGTCACATGACCTGACAGGATTACAGGAGTGAACTCCAGGACACAAGGATGGTGGTGGCCCACACCACAGAATAGTGTTTTCAGAGAGCAGACCTTGGAGGTATAGCGAGAAATAGTCATGCAATAAACAGTCTTACATTCACTATTTAAAGGACTTCAGTAAAATCATTGGTGCTTTCTACCTTCTGAGGAACAGAAAGAAATGCAAATTCTAGGACCAGGGAGATAACTGAGTTGGCAGAGCACACTGCAGGGACGGGTGGTAACTGGACTTCCGTGTAAATGCGGGGTGGGTGTGTTGGCCTGCCTATGATGCCAGTCTTCTCCGGGGAAGAGATGAGAAATTCCCAGTGCCAGTTAGTGAAATCACTAGTGAAATTAGCAAGTTTTGAGTTCAGCGAGCTATCCTGCCTCAAAAAACCAAGTGGAGAACAGATAGAGGAAGACACCACCATCCGACTTCCATGTACATACCACACACACACATGCACGCACACACACTCACGCACTCACACATACATGCATGCATGTATCCTCTACATGTGAACATGCATACACACATGCATGAGAACTACACACACACACAAAGAAATATCTTAGTGGCAGTGTATATGAAATGAATTATTAAAATGACTACTGGTATTCCTTCTTTTCTTAATAGGTTTCTGGGTTTTTTTCTCACTGTCTACTTAGTTGGAGATGTGCAACACTCAAGATTTTTTGAAACGTCAAAGTGGGATTAATGCCAGGTTCAAACTAAGCTTCCAGAGGTTTAAACAAGCGTTTGGAAGCGTGTCCTCAGACAGAATCTGTAACCCGTCTTTCTTTTGAGACAATGACATAGGCGGCTCTTCTACCAAAAAATGACCTCATTTGTTAACAGTTGATTGTTCAGGGGTCTGGAAATGGCAGCGTGTGATTTTCCACCAGACCGCAGCCATCAGTAACCTTTACCTGCCTGGGGACCAAACAGCAAAGGAGATAAAAAGACTTTTTTTTTTTTGAAGTTGCTGAAAACAAGAAATACCAGTCTAGTCTTTTAAATGTCATAATCATTTTTCACAAGGTGGACAGAGCACACAGCTTTCCCCCAGCATTTCAAATAAGACAGAGAAGGGTCTTCTATCACCACTACCCAAACCAATGATATGGGTAAAATAAACCAACGAAGGCCAACTTGGGGGAAATGACTCTGGAAACAAAAGGAAAAGGTCAGAAAGGAAAAGGGAGCCACCTTTAGAGGTTAGTAGAGTGAGGAATGGGGTGTAAGAAATAAGAAATCCCCGAAGACTCAAAAGGGGAATGGTTCTCGAAAGTTAAATGCAGTTATTCGCCCACCTGGCTGCCATCAGAGCAGTAAGCGTTTGCTCTCTAGCTCAAAACTACAGAATGCCAGCACAGTTCGTTATCTGAAACCTGGCAGGTGGCAAACCCATCTGGAAAACATTGAATCTCTGACACTCTGTTACACAGAAGAGACACATAGCTTCAAATATCCATGTTATTTCAGAGCAGAAAGGGTTCTGTCCCTAGCTGGTTAAACTCCACTTGCTGTGAGATCAGAATTAAAAAAGAAAAAGAAAAAAAAAAATCACCAGGGCATTGCCTGCTAAACGCCCTGCTCACACCCAGGCCCCAGCATCAGTTACCAAGGCCTTCTAATAACATCTTTCTTTTGAGACTCACACATCTGGCGCTGGCCTTAAGGACTGCAGGCAGACAGCTTACAGCTGGGAGTGTCAGTCGCGCAGCCAGGAGCAGAGGGTTGAGGAAGGCAGCCAAGGAGCAGGGCTTTCTCAGGGTGCTTCTGACTAGCAGAGGTGGCGGCTGCTCAGGAAAGGAAGAGTTTGATTTAGGAGACTGAACCCCAGGTAGGTAAGTTGGGGTCACCAATAAGAACACCCTGAAAAAAGAAAACTCTTTGCATTCTTGATTTGACATTCTTGCAGGAGCTCCGTGCTACAATGACCCTTCATGGCGTTTATACTTTGGTCTCAAAGGACATCAGACGCAGGCCAGGTTTCAGCATCCCTGAAATAATGGTAGCTCAGGAAAGTGAAATCTTCCATTGTTCACTAGCCTGTTGACACTGTACTTTGAACTGCCAGGTTCTCCTAACCTAGTGGCTCACAACCTTCTAACGCTGTGACCCTATGATTCAGTTCCTCATGTTGTTGAGGCCCCCAACCATAAAATCATTTTTGTTGCTGCTTCATAACTGTACTTTTGTTATTGTTTTGAGTTGTAATGTAAATATCTGTTTTCCGATGGTCTTAGGTGACCCTATGAAAGGGTCGTTTGACCCTCCCAAAGGGGTCACAAACCGCAGGTTGAGAACCATTGTTCTAACCCCTACAATGCATAAATCAGCTACTTCCTCTCATAGCAGACTAAGCAGAGCACGCTGGCCTACAAGGCTAACCAGCAGCCTTCGCAAAGAATAAACTGTTTCCCATTACAACCACAAATGTCAAACTCCCATTTATGTCTTTTCCACAGTAAGAGAAGGAACGTTCTAGGGAACAGTTGTGTTTAGTTATTTTGTATGCAATAAAAGCAGTCAAATGTAACAGAACACCTGCATCATGTCTACTCACAAAGCAAGAGTTTTATCCCTAGAGCTGACAGCAATGGCTTCCCCAATTGGCAGCAGGCTCATCTCCTAATATCCTCTACACGCTGTTTCTTCTTGGCAGAGCCCTGACTTTTGCTGCCAGTGTTCATAAAAGCTGCATTTTCACTGACTAAATACCCGCTTCCCATTGCAGGTGTGAATGACCACTTGTGGCATCAAGAATTTGAGATACGGATAACTCAAAACCATGACAGAATTCAGATGGAAGTGAAAATAAAAGAGGCGTGGTAGTGTGTGCCTTTAATTCCAGGACTTGGGAGACTGGCAGGCAGATCTCTATGAGTTCAAGGCCAGCCTGATCTATATAGCAAGTTCCAAAGTCAGCTAAGGCTACAGAATGAGACACTGTCTTAACAAAAACAAAACAAACAAACAAACAAAAAACCCTGAACAAATACACAAAAAGGTGTGAAGAGTTCAATACATCATCTCAAATAAAAAGACAAGGAGGTGAGGTGTTTTCTGTTTAGGGTCTTTGATCCACAATTAACAGAAACTCAGAGAGAGAAATTGAGGTTCAACCTGAAAATTCGAAAAGCACAAACAGCCAGCCACTGGCTCTTATATCTACCTCTGTCCAAAATGGTGATCCTGTCTTCAGGAATCTCAGAATAAGACCGTGTGTGAGAGCTGTCTCCTCCCATTTTATATTTCTCTCTAGGGCTGGGATTAAAGGTGTGCACCACCACTGCCCGATTTCTATGGCAAAGTAGTGTGGCTACTGGGATTAGAGGTGTGTGTCACCATTGACTGGTTTGTAATGCTGGCCAGTGGGGCTGTTTTACTCTCTGATCTTCAGGCCAGCTTTATTTATTAACGTACAAATGAAATGCCACTACAGGCCTAGGAAGTGGAACTGCACATACATGGGTGCCCGTAGCCAAGGCAAAGCATCCGGGAAATCTCAGAGCACAGCAGACACAGGTGGAGATGACTATAAAAGAGCAAGTGCTCGGGAACTCTAAGGTGACTGGTGCTGAGAGGCCTAGGGTGCAATATCACAGAACACCTCTCTCACTTCCTGTCAGAGATGAAACGAAGATTAGCGCGCCCACCCCACTCTAGGGTAAGAGCCAGAGGACAGAGAGGGGCTGTGAAATGCTGTCTTCTGAGCCGGGCACGGACATGGCTACCATGAACCCATAGGAACCTTGCATACTGGTAACCGGGCACACAGAAGTGGGGCCCTCTTAATGGTCCTACTACATACTGCTCATCTGTAGACAACAGATTCTGGGAGAAGGGGAAGCTGAGCATCCACTGGTGAAAGCACAGGGCTCTGACAGTTCCAAACTCAGGCTCACAGATGGCCCTGATTAAACTCTGGGCGCTAAGCAACATCCAAGAGAGTAACTGGGGGAAAGGGATTTCCAAGGAGGGGGGAGCTCTGGTGGGGGCAGGAGAGAAATGCGAGTGAGTGAAGGAAGAGGAACCAAAACACATTGTGTACACATAAATTATAAATGACCAAAATTGACCACTCCTACTAATAAAATATATATTAGTTGCACAGCTACTGGGAATCGGCGGGGGGGGGGCAGACTCAGGTCAAGGTGCAGCATCTGAGCGCTCTAAAGGATCTGCTGAGAGGCAGGCCTCAGGACATCCAGAGTAAAGACACCTGCGCACCAGGGAGGAGCCGAGGGTTTCTTTCACTTATATGAACCACATGGAAAATGAGGTTCCAGACCTCACAAAGTGCATCCCAGTGGCATGTGGGAGGACTGTCTGGTCCATGTTTCCCTCAGGGGCCCTGAGTAATCTGCCTCTCACAGGACTGGGGAAGCGCGGTGTACAGGTGTGAGCAGGGCTCCTCCTCTCCGATAAAACCTTAACAGTTCCTTTTCAGTGCAGCAGCGTTTGCACAGACCTCACGCAAAATCTGTTGAGATCTGGAACTACAATCGAGAGAACTTAGTGGAACCTAATCTCGTCTTTGATGGGCGGAAAATCCAGCCAGAAGTAGAGCTGTAACCTTCAGTCACCTGCTGGCATTGCTGCAATTTGACGCCTTGAAAAAATGAGGCTTCCATGTGGCTTTGATGCCTAGTCAAGGCTTTGAAGCTGTGTCAAGACCACAGGACAAAGGCAGTACTGTTTATGCAAATCCAGAAACTCCAAAGCCATTAAAAGTCACATCAGCAATTCAATCCGCAGAGATGATCAGAGGCCCTGCATTAGTATGAAACAGAAAACCCCAAAGCAAAGCTGGGCGGTGTACCAAATCCCACAGAGGGAAGGGACCCTGGGCTGGCCAGAGCCTGGCTGAATGTGCTGAGAAGCCTTGCTGCATGCAGTTCCTGTAGCCAAGGGGCAGTCATCCTTGCCAAAGGAAGTAAGTCCTGGGCACACCTGGTGCACAGAACTCTGCAGAGTTGTCAAATGTGCCTCTGCAAGGCTGGTTGTCATGTCGCCACATTCCTCCATGGGTCACTCATCTCGAGCACATTCCACCCAAAGGAGACAACAGCTGTCGGGAAGAGTCTCCCTAGCAGTAGACAGTGTGGTGGAATGCCATGTGCTCCTAACAAAATTCAACATTTTGAAGCTACTCTCAAAAGTGTGAAACTCTGACTAAGGGTCCCTAAAGAATCAATTCTGCATTTACGTATAATGAACGTTCTAGGGTATGGTCATTCTCATCAAGGAGGGGAATAATGTCATATTTTTAAAAGGGCCTCCAGAACATCTGGCCCAGAGGTTTTCCATCTTAACTGCACTCTGAGATCTCCTGGGAGGTTTACAAAATGCGTCAATTGTCCTGGCTCTGCCCCATCTCCCTGGCCTGGGTCTCTCCTTCATCCAAGGATTCTGATAATTCTCCCCATTTGAGAACCACAATTCTAGGACATCTCTCTAGTTCTCCTGGACAGGAAATCGAGACCCACAGGGAATAATTTACTTATGCAAAGCATTACACACAGCGATGCACCTCGCTGCTTTCACAGGACAAGGCAATTAACAAATGCAAGGCCCACGGCTGAGGAAGTGGAAATGGACGGAGCTGCTTTGAGGCAGAGACCATGCACCCAGGTTAGCTTCATCCCTCAGTGGTTACTGTTTTCTTGGTGGCACACATTCAGTAACAGAAATGCAGCTCACATTCTTAAAGAGAAAAAAGATGAAAAATAAAAATAAATGCACACACTTTAGAATCTTTACTATGTTTTTTGAAAGCATACAAGAAAATATGTATAGCGAAATAGTATAGCAGACAAGTTATTATTGTCCCTACAGGAAGAGGTTGTGCTTGTGATGTAATAATGGCGCTATATTAACACCTTACACTATGCCTCTGTGACAAACCCAGAGCATTCCTTTGTACAGAAGACAAGAGCAAAAAGTACATGTTAAGTTCATTATGAATGAGGACTCAGGCTTGAGAACTTTGTAATATCAGATAATTACAGCTGAACTGCGAACTATTAAAAAAGAGTCCAATTTTATTAATCCTAGAAAAGAGGAGTTTTCAGTGGCATGGAAACAATCAATAGAATATTAAGCTGGGCATAATGGCTTATGTCAGTGATCCTGGCACTGTGGAAGCTGAAGTGGGAAGATTACCATGAGTTCAAGGCCAGTGTGTGCCTACAGAGTTACAGGATGGCATAGGCTATCTATGGTGTGTGACTTTGTCTTTCAAAAAGGTATGTTTTCACAGAGGGAAAGGGGTTGGAGGGGTTCAGTGGGTAAGGGTGCTTTCTGCACGAGCATGAGGGCTTGAGTTCTGATCCTCAGCACCCACATAAAGTCACATGTGGCACATGCACTTGTAACCCTGATGCCAGGGGGTGGAGATAGGCAGAGCCCTGGGAATAACTGGTCTTCAATCTCATCTCCGGGGACAGTGAAAGGCCCTGACTCAAAGGAGTAAGACAGTAGACATTCTCTTCATCCTCTGCACTACATGTGCTAGCACACACACACAGAGAGAGAGAGAGAGAGACAGAGACAGAGACAGAGACAGAGAGAGAGAGACAGAGACCAGGAGACAGGAAAGGATAGAGAGGGTGAGGGAAGGAGGAGGAAAAGAAAAAACAGAAGAAACAAAAGAAGGAAAAACAAAAGAAGAAAAAATAGAAGGGGAAGAAACAGAAGAGGAGGAAGAAAGAAGAAGAAGAAGAGGAGGAGGAGGAGGAGGCAGTAGTTAAATTCAAACAACAGGGAACCAAGATCAAGGCAAATGGGAACAACATGGCTCAGGTGAACACTTTTTAGCTGGAGGCTATCACTAGTCTCATCTCCTCCTTCTACAGAAGTTCATCAACAAATACCTTTCTTCTATAGAACTAAATGTTTAATTATTACATAGGGTAAGCTGGAAAGGGCAGGAAGGAGTACCTTTTTATACTGAACCCAATGCAAGGAATTACATACAGAGGGTCAATCATCTGTAGTGCTGCCTTTAAACAATGCATATTTGAAAAAATAAAACAGCCACCGTTAGAGAAAGAATGCATGTTTATCGTCATATTCATGTCCACAATAATCTCTAATGGTCTTTGTATTTGCATAGTCCCATTTAAGTCTCTTCCTTTCATTCATCTCTGATTTTATTTATTAGAATCAATAGAATGTATCGACTCTATTACTCTCGATAAGGGCTTTTTAGTTACATTGGAGAAAGAGCCTTTTATTATCTTTTGGATTTTTTTTAACCTTCCATTTATCCCTGCTCTGGTTTTCATTATTCCTTTTCTTATCCAAACTTGGGGCAGGATTGCTCTTGTCTTCCTAGTTCCTGGATATTTATCATTGTTAACCCATTGGTTTAGGTAGCCGTAGATTATCTTGCTAAGGTGAAAACTAAGCAATAGAAATATAGTGTGCTTAGCAGAGTTTGAAATCAAGGGAGGCTGAGAAAGGCTAGAGAGGAGGGTGATAATTTTCTAAAATATTTTCAATGCTAGCTATTTCAAGCCTTCATATTAGCTCCACAAAATCCCCCCGAAACATGCCTCAGTCTGGCTGCCTGGGCACTTTCCACAGAACCTGCATTTGCAGAGGGAGAGCAGCCATGCCGGAGCTGCGTACAAGCTGGGTGTTCAATGGTGCAGCAATGACATGAAAATGCCTGATCCCACTTGGCATCAATTTTCCACTGCCTTGGCGGGTCTTCTCCATAATCACTGTGGTGTGTGCCACTTGGCCAAAACGATGAGGCTGGCTGGCCACCAAGAAACTAAAAAGCCTTCTATTAGCCCAGCAAGGCACTCTGTGTTAGGAATGCCAGGGCCCCAAATGTCTACAAACACATTTTTTTCACAGACATCCCAGGAATTTAATTTCTACTGTTAAGTGTCTACAAAATTCTTTATTTCTCAAGACCTTAAAAAGGAGCAGTTTCTCACTGTAACTTTCAGTGAGAATACCAATCATTGCGCATCTTAGAACAATTTCTCACTGTAACTTTCAGTGAGAACAGCAATCATTGCGCATCTGAGATTCCTCTAGTCTGTGTCACATCTGTCACCTGTGAGAACAAGAAGTTTGCAATTGCCCTCTATCCTCCCTCTCCAAAACATAGCCAGTCATTCTCAAAAGAGAGACTAGAAAGAGTTGTATCCTGTCATAAGAATCCTCTTGGCATGGTGGTGGTGGCACACACCTTTAATCTCAGCACTCAGGAGGCAGATGCAGGCAGATCTCTGTGAGTTCAAGGCCAGCTTGATCTACAGAGTGAGTTCTGGACAGCCAGAACTACACAGAAAAACTCTGTCTTGAAAAACTAAAACCAAACAAACAAAAACAAAAACGAAACCCCACCCCCCCCCAAAAAAAAAACAAACAAAAAAATCAAAAATCCTATGGACTATAAATGCATACAATGCAGTCTAATTCATTATTAATATTTATTATTATTATCATCATCATCATCATTTGGTAGCTAGTAGTCAAACTGGGGAGATCTCAATTTAAGGAGTCTTTCTCCAGCCTGGCATACACCTCTTGATTGACTTTAAAATAACTGAACCTGGAAGGAAATGAACCATTGTAACACAGCCAACACACCACTGAACCCAGATACTCATAAAAATCCTTTAGCAGAAGCCTTCCTGCAGGCTTGGCTTCCTGCCTCGTTGTTTATGCTTCTCGTGCTTCTGAGGCCTGTGCCTGTGTTCTAAGGAATCCTCAAAAGGAATCCGAGAGTACTGGAGAGAGAAAGTGATTTCTGCATTATGTTCATAGACAAAATCTCAACGAGGCAACAGATAGTCATCAGCTTGCTGAATTTGCCAAACAGCTAAAATAATAATAACAAATAAAGATTCAGTGGAATGAACTTGTTACAAAGCCCTGAGTTTAGCCTTACCAAACCCTTGGGGCCTTGTTAGTCAAAGTTCAAATCTGAAAAACAAAATCTTTGCGCATATGGTGTTCCTAAAGAAGGAAAGAAGTACTTTCTGGCCAAATCTAAAGTCTAATTCATGTGACAGACTTGGTTAATGTCACCAACAGCAAATGTAGTTTTACAGGGCAGCACATTCCACTAAATTAACTAGAGCCATCCTGTGTAAATTCTGCATGGATCCAATTATTACCTATAACAAGATTTTTTTTAAAAAAAAAGTTACAAACATTAACACAGCTTTCCTACTAGAAGAATGGATATCAGGAGGAAAAGTAATATAATCCTGATTTATTTACCACTAGGTCACCCGATGGCCACTTGCCAAGCCTTCCAGGGCTCAGCAGTTACTACGTGGGGCCTAGCCTGAGAAGGGAGTACCCACATACCAACAGAGGTCAGGTACAACAAGTCAAAGACACAGCAGGGACTTATTACAAACTCATACGATGTGGGGCTAATGGGGACTTGGCTGCCTGGACACAGTTCATGGACCAGCGCCTACGCAGCCTCAGTAACAGCTGTGGAGAAATACAGGCCTGGCCAGGTGAAGTATTCATTACACAGGCTTATGCACTTGTGAAACATTCTAAACTTAGGCATTTATGATATATAGAATTTGGAGATGCAAATTTAATTTATGTACAATTATAAAAATTACAAAAGTACTTTTTAAAGATTGATTCAGAGGGCTGGAGAGATGGCTTAGTGGCTAAGAGCACTGGTTGCTCTTCCAGGGGGCTTGAGTCCCGGCACTCACACGGCAAGTCACAACCATATGTAACTTCAGTTCCAGGGGGACCCAATGCCCTCTTCTGGCCTCTAAGAACACCAGGCACACATATGCAGTGCACAGACATACATGCAGGCAAAACACTTATACACATAGAATAGTAAGAAATTTTTAAAATACTTAAAAATTGTGATGGGGCAGATCTTCTAGAGGACAAAGAGTCAAATAAGAAAGCAGGGGCATGCAAATCTACAGAGTAACACCATGAAACCCTGGTTATGAAACTGATTTTATTATGGCCACGGGAAAGGAAGATGGTACCGTCACTGTTTAAAGACCCCATACAGAAAAATGGGTTTCAAAACATCGTCCTTATGTAGGATACAGTCAGCATTTATGCTTGGGTCAAAACATGTACATACATTGACAGTTTCTAGGCAAATATGAAAACACTCTCATTGCTGTCCTCTGGCAGGTGGGGTAAAGTAGAAGAGAAATTTACATTTCAATGAATTCTGACACACATTGACTATTTTAGTAGGGGAGTCTTGCATTTTAACTTGTAAAAGAAAAAGTCCAAGGGAAAAGTTCTTGTTACATTATTTTTAAGTAAATATACAAGAGTTCTAAGGAATCCAAACTTTTAAGATATTTTTATTTTAAGCTATGTGTATCTGTGGGGGCATTATGTGTATACATGTGTATAAACACTATGTGCACATGTGTGTATATGCATATGTGTTTGCGCATGAGTGTAGTGCCCTCGGAGATCTGTGTCAGATCCCCTGGAGCTGGAGTTACAGGTGCTTCTGAGCCTCCCAAAGTTGAGTGCTGGGGGGATTGGATATGGGTCCTCTGCAAGAGCAATACTTGCTCTTAACCAATGAGTCATTGCTCCAGCCCCAGCTATAATTTTTAATCACAAATTTTGATATGTTAATGTAAATGTAACTAAATTAACAAGCCACTCCTTTGAGAGTAAAAATGTCAAAGCCATTAAATTTGCAGCTCTTGATGAATTATAGTTTTGCTTTAAATACACACAGTGAACTCTCTTCATAAGATAGTAACTGGAAAGCCATCTAACAGACACATTAGAGGCTAAAAGCTTTCCCTCTGACTTTACTGTATAAGGTTACATATTGTGAAGAAACATGTAGAAACAACCTTTATAATCCCCTACTATCGTGCCCATGAGAGCCCCATAATGGCCCTACTATACTGCTCTGCGGAGTGGAGACAGTGCCACACAGTGAAAAGACACATTTTCGTGTAGGGAAAGGGACCACAGTACAACCGACAGCATGCCTGGTTACAGAGCTTTCATTGTTTGTCTCCCGCCACAGGAGACAGCCGAGCAGGAGGACGCGAGAAGCACAAGCCTGTGACCCAAGAAGGGCAAGGGAATCCCGAGGTGGAATCACTTGGATACAGACCTGAAGACATATTTGTAACACCAACCTCTTCTTAGGATAACTGGCATGCTTCTCAAACCAGGAGAGGCACACTATAAGAGATACATCCCTGAAACCAGCACTCAGAAATTCCAAGTTGAAATTGATTATCTCATCATGTTATTCACTATATAACTTACTGGGGGGAAATTCTGTGCTCTGGAGTCCACATGCATGCAACTCAGTAAGAAAGGATGGGAACAATTTAGGGACCCTGTCAATTACAGCAGTTCGTCATCATTGGAGCAATGGGATTGGTGACTGCATTTGTTGCTTCTGTTTTTATTCGAAGGAGCGCGTAGTTCAGAAATCCTGTCACATTTTCAAAATCGGAGTTTGGGAGCAAGTCTGACAGGTTTCTCCAAACATTGCAAAGAAAATTGAATTTATGGAACAAGCAAATCTAAGACCACCCACCGAAGAAGCTGAAAGATGGACCGCTTTAACAGGAGGGATCTAAAATGTAGCCACCAGACATGTGCAAAGTTCAGTTTTAATTATTGCTGATAGTCACACTTGGGGAGATTTCTTTTGGTTACAGGCAGTGACTTGCATCCATATGCACGACACATGCTCTTTAGTATTATTTTGTTCCTGTGGAATCTTCTAAAACAGAGCTGAGCTTAGTAACTAGTCAGTGCCTGAGCTAAGTGACAAAATGATCAGGACAGCGGAAGAGAACCACAGCCCCTGGTGTCGGTCAAGCAGAAGAGACAATTCTCACTTGAAGGAAACACTGGGGCATTTATCTTCCCAAGCTGGGTCAACAGACAGAAGCAGGAAGGAGAGCTAATGGGTCCTTTATTGCTCTAAGTAGACCACATGTACTTTGTGTACACATCAGCCGCCTGGCTCCCATTCCGACTTCACCATGTGCTGGCCTTGTGACCTTCAGCAAGGCATTACCATTCTCTGTGCCTCAGCTTCCCCATACATGAAATGAGGTGGTGAAATGGGCTCATGATGGCACAGAAGACTTAAGCTCAATCCACCAAATTCTAACTTATAAAGACCTAGTCCCATTCTAAATTATCATGTTGGAAAAAAATAAGAAAAAAGAAGAGAAAGGCAGAGAAACCAAAATATTCTCAGGAAGGAGATTAAAGAACTCCTTTACCAACCCCACGTTTCTTCACCAACCCCACGTCGGGCAGAAGGCTGATCTCCAAAATATACAAAGAACTCAAGAAATTGGTCATCAAAAGAACAAATAATCCAATAAAAAATGGGGTACAGACCTAAACAGAGAACTCTCAACAGAAAAATCTAAAAGGGCTGAAAGACACTTAAGAAAATGCTCAACATCCTTGGCCATCAGAGAAATGCAAATCAAAACGACTCTGAGATTCCATCTTACACCTGTAAGAATGGCCAAGATCAAAAACAATGAGGACCATTTATGCTGGAGAGGTTGTGGGGCAAAGCGAACACTCCTTCATTGCTGGTGGAAGTGCAAGCTGGTATAGTCCCTTTGGATATCAGTATGGCGATTTCTCAGAAAATTAGGAAACAACCTTCTTCAAGATCCAGCAATAACACTTTCAGGTATATACCCAAAGGATGCTCAACTGTACCACAAGGACATGTGCTAAACTAGCAGCATTGTTTGTCATAGCCAGAACCTGGAAATAACCTAAATGCCCCTCACCCAAAGAATGGATAAGGAAAATGTGGTAAATGTATACAATGGAGTACTACACAGCAGAAAAAAATGATGATGTCTTGAAATTTGCAGGCAATGGATGGAGCTAGGAAACATCATACCGAGTGAGGTAACCCAAACCCTGAAACACAATTATCATATGTATTCACTAATAAGTGGCTTTTAGACATAAAGAAAAAAGCAGCCTATAATTCACAATCCTAGAGAACCTAGACAACAAAGAGGACCCTAAGAGAGACATACATGGATCTAATCTACATAGGAAGCAGAAAAAGATAAGATCTCCTGAGTAAATTGGGAGCATGGGAACCATGGGAAAGGGTAGAAAGGGAGGGGAGTGGAGAAAAATATATAGATCAATAAAAACAATTTTTAAAAAACTGCTGTATTCTACAAAAAACAAAAAAGATATTAGAAATTAGATAAAGAGGTTATTCAGAAAGATTGGAATATAATAACTCACTTATTAACCAACTTGTTATTTTGGTGTGTAAAAGTCAGACAAATTGATAAAAAAAGACACAAACAAACAATCAAAAAAACCATCTATTTTCACTGCAGGCTAAAGCTTGTCTTTGAAGGGATAACAGTACATGCCAAGCTCCTGGCTAACTATGACATCATCTTCACCCTGGTGCTAAAACCAATCACTGATAGCAGTTTAAAAACATACTTACATTAGTGTATCTAGTTGAGCATCTGCCAAAGTGCTCTTGCTTGGCCATTAAAATATGGAAGTAAACTTCGCATAATCCCTAAACAATGTGAGATAGAGGGCAAAGCATTGGCACTAATTCCTCAGAACAAGCAGAAGCCCGTCAGTGCGTATTTATGCCAACAAAATCTCATCACTCTATTTAAAACCATAAAAAAATGGTTCTTGGTTTAGTATAATACTTTCTACCACTCCACTGGAAGAAATGCCTAAATTGTTCTCCAATCGCACAGCAGCTATTGCCTTGTGACTGCCTCCCCATAAGCATCATAGGCTCTCCGAATGATCAACTGAAGGTCTTTTTTTAGATCAGGTATTTCTTCTTTTGAGTCAAATTGCCCTCTTCATTTTTCGCTGCTGATACACGGGCCGTACTGAAATCACAGCTCTGGAAAGTGGAAGGACATCAGTCTTCCCCTCTATTGCTATGACTGCTTGTTCATGGCAACACTGAATTTAAAGAAGGCATCGAAGCTCACTGCCTCACTTCCCAGAGTCTTCCAGGCCCAGTGGCTCAGCACAGTACTACACGTTTTAGTGCGTAGAAAATTCCTGCCTTGTTTCTTATCCCAGGTTGTGATAATTAAAGAAAAGGAAGTAGTCTGTTGATTTTTGATATTAATCAAGAGAATAAAAAGAATCCCTTTTACTGCTGTGAAGTGTATCTCTGAAATAACATTCCAATGTTCAGTCAATTCCCCAACCCTGAAATCTCAAAGCTCATCAAAATAAATATATTTTCCAAAAGCAGAGGTTCCTACACCAGTTTGTTGGTTCCTATCTCATTTGTGTGTGCAGTACAGGTCAGGACTAGAAAGCTGTGGAAGGGAATCATGTGGCAAGCAAGTCTTCATGGGGCCCATGGGCCAGACTCTCAATGGCACAGTGTGCTAGGGGAAAATGTCTTGACCTTCAACAATCGAGGAAAGAAACCTTATTCCATGTTATTCCATCCATCATCAGAGGATGATGGAGAAGAGTGCACTGAGTTGCTGAAACATGACTCAGTGAAAGCTAGCATCCCAGACTCAACTCAGTAGCTCACAGCCGTTTTTGAAGTTGACAAGCATAGCCTGGCACAGCAGATATCCCGTTTGGCATCTCAGATGCTGAATATGTCTTGGGTTTAACAGTCAAGAAGAAAGCAACTGACAGAAGTTCCTATGGTTACAGCATCCTGCTGTGTGATGTTTTGATTTCATTCTGACAAAAACGCTTGCTTTGATTCAGAGGACAGAGCTAGGTACTAGATGACCAAAGTTAATCATAGAAGTTTTTGAAGATTGAGGGCAGATAGAGAGACAGGAAGAAGTAAGGATCTCAGTCCTTTTGGATGGAGGTCCCTAACTGCTTCTCCACTGCTTCTAGGATCATCCGGGTTCTTGTCCCAACATTTGACTTCCAATTTTTTTATTGATAAAGAATAATTAGATAAATGCATCACTATCCCACAGAAACATGGTTTAGGTTGTACTTTGAACCTTCCCAGACAATACCCTTCTGAGGCAGGTCCAAAAGCTGGCGTTTCCAGAGAGACGCTGTGAAAGAATAGCATCTTGAGGACAGCAGTCATTATCCTGGCCACCTGATATAATCTGTCTGCATGGAGCTCTGGTGAATGTCCCTAGCATTTTGTCTCCTCGTTCCACTCCTCTGGAAGACTTACTTTTCAGGAGAATTCCTCTCGGAATTCCTGTTTTTCCTTCAAAACTTAATTCAATCTTACTATCACCTTCTCCAAAAACCTTCAAGGCCACACATTCACCCCAGTCTGTTTAGAAATCCTTTCACACCGCCCTCCCCCCGCAATATCTAAATACCGTACCAATTATGTTACTGCTCTATGAAAAAAGTAATGCTTGGGGAGTCAAAATGGAGCCACACTTGTTCAATTTTAATTAAGATCCAATTGATTGAAAGTACTTAATAGTTAGAAGAGAATACTTTAAAATTGACTTTTTAAACAGATTCATTTTTCATTTATTTGTCCATGTCTCCGTGTATGTGGGTATCTGTAGACACCAGGAAGGGGCATTGGATCCCCTGGGACTGGAGTTTCTGATGGTTGCCAATGGTCTTCCGTGGTACTAGGAAGTGAACTCCAGTTTTGCTCTTTGCAAGAGTAGCAAATGCTCCTAACCACTGAGCCATATTTTTGGTCCCCAGAGCTGGCGTTTGTGTTGTTATTTTAAGGCATTGCACAGAGTTTCTAAGATAGAACCAAGTTTTTTAAGAGTCTCTAGAGACTAATGCAAAGATTGTCTATATCCTCATCCATGTCTTGGGCATCTTTCTCAGTCTTCTTGTGCTGGCAGTGGTGGTTTGAAAGAAAATGTCCCCCAAAGGGAGAAGCACTGTCAGAAGGTATGACTTGTTGGAGTAGGTGTTGTCTTGTTGGAGGAAATGTCACTATGGGTTTTGAGGTCTCATATATGATCAAGATACCGCCCAGTGTCTCAGACCACTTCCTGCTGCCAGCCAGATACAGGACTGTCAGCTACTTCTCCAGTATCATGTCTGCCTGCAAGCTGCAGTGTCCCAACATGATGATAATGGACTGAACCTCTGAACTATAGGTCAGCCACCCCAATGAAATGTCTTTCTTTTAGGCGAGTTGCCATGACCAAGGTGTCTCTTCATACCAATAGAAACCCTAACTGAGACACTGACCCAAAGGATGAGGACAGTGACGTGGACCATAAGGGAAGAAAAGGGGAAAGAGGTGCAAAGGTCCATGTAAAATCAAAATGCCCCTCATCTAAGCAAGACACCAGTGCTCATGTGATCTGGAACACTCATGGGAGTTAGGATAGACATCGGTTGTTTGTTGGTTCCAGTTACATCACAAAATCTGTAGAATTCAGGATCTAGAAAGAATTTTTTCCGGTCATTTATTCCAACTCCCTCATACTCATGAGATATCAGTGTCTATGGATTCTATGGCATATGGTCCAAATCACATATCAAGCTATTGAGAAACAACTCAGATATCCTAAATTCTAATTTATAGTCAGTAAATTTTGCTTATCCCACATTCCTAATCTTCCTACCTTTTAAAGAGCTGTGGAGTTTGTAGACAAACTCACAGGTCAAATTTGTGCCTTACCTTTTGTGGTGGTCAATGTTGATGGCCAGTTGGATTAGATTTGGATCTAAAATCACTATGGGAAGACACTTCTGGCTGTGTCTATGAAAGGCAGGTCTATAAAGAAGGGAAGACCCCCACTAAAGGTGGTACTGTTCCATGGTTGGGGGTACTGGATGGAGTAAAAACAAGACAACAATATCCATCTCCCTGCTTTCTGACTGGATACAATGAGACTCAGGCTTCTGCAGCCAGGCGTTTCCCCCCACCGTGAACCACACCCTCGAAGTGTGAGCGCTCTTTTCCTTACACGGCTTATGTCATCACACCATTTGTTAATTCTGTGACCTTAAGTGAGTCTCCGTGCTTGCTTCTCCTCTTCCTATTCTGGCAAATACTCTAAAGTTTTAAAAAATTAAGTAGCGCATAAAAAACCAAAACCCTATGGAGAAGATTTCTTTTGCAAATGAAGCAGGAAGAGACTCTCAATTTAAAAAGTCTTCTGGCATGGAAGTGGTTAACACACACACACACACACACACACACACACACACACACACCCGGGGTACACCAGCATTCCCGCTTTCTTTGCACACAACACGCTCTTCTCCGTGGGAGCAGTCACGTATGGCATACGAAGCAGTGTGCCCACAGTGCTGTACTGTGACGCGTGTTTGTTTTCGCACTGGATGGAGTACCTCTCCTACCAGGTACTGCGAGCCTACCAATTCCTTCCTCTTCTCTCTGCCCATCTCTGCTTTAAGATGCGGCTTGTCTGGGGACAGCTCCCTTCGAAACCACTCCAGAGTGACCTGAGCTGTTACTCTCAGGGATGCGAGCAAGGTTTGTCTGCCAATCTGATGGCTAGTCTTCCCTGGCAAGCTTTTACTTCCGTAGACCATCTAGAGCTCCTCGGGCCAACTCTACACTAACACTTGGATTTAAAGGTGTGGAACCCGGACTGAGGTCTAGAGGAGGAAGGGGACAGACTTCCATTGATTCTCGGACCCAATCCACAACAAACAAAAGGGACCAAGCTGACAAAACTTGGCTGTTTATCCACCCCAAAGCGACTCCATCGCACCCCAGCAGAAACCCCAGAGAACCTCACAGAAGTTTGCATTTGCAGCGGGAATATGTCCCAGGAGGCTGAACAGGCAGGAACCTTCTGGAGCTCCCAAGGAAGACCAGCCCACAGTGTGGTGTGATTGGAAAGACTCCAAACAAAGCGAGTACTCTCCATCCCAAGCTAAGCAGTGAGCAGGAGCCTGGCACCTGCAAGTCCTGGCGCCTCATTCTCCACCTCTCCAGTCTCTGCGGACCCCTTTGCTAACCCGTTAAGTTATGTATATGCATCAGGAGGCGACAGACACTCTCTCTCCTTTCCCTTCATGGATTGGGGGTACAGAAGAATTGAAAGGAGGGTTGAAAGACTTCCTAAGGCGGTCTCCTCAAATTCTTTATGGTGTGTGTGTGGGGGGGGCGAGGTGAGGAAAGTTAAGACCACCGGATTCTCGCTCATATGTTCCCACATCTCCCTCCCGGCCCCACCACCCGCGCAGCGCAGGATCCACGCGGACATCGAGGATGTATGCGCGCCAAGCTGCCCTGCCTCCGCGGTAGCCCGGGACCCCAACCCGCTCACCAGATGGCCATCCTGCCCTTGGGATAGTCCAGCCGCTCCAGGCAGCCGAGGAAGTGAGGCAGCGTGTGCGCAGCATTGCGGGCGAGGATAGCCACGAGCACCGTGGGGCTCTGCAGGGGCGACTCGGGGAACGCCACCGATTCCTCTCCGTCCTCATCCGAGTCCGGCTCGGCGGCGAAGCGCGCCCGGCAGCTCCGGCGGAGCAGGGCGGAGGACAGCAGCAGCAGCAGCGCGCAGGAGACGGTGGCGCGGCGCGCAGCCATGTTCCGCGGCTGGCTGGAGGCGGCGATGCTGCTGGGGGCGCCGGGGATGCGGCTGCCCCGGGGCGGCGGGAGCGCGCACGGGCACCGACTTCTGCTGCTCCCGGGACCCGCCGCCGTCCAGTCCCGGCCCGAGTCCTCCGCACACCGACTCCCCGCAGCCTGCACTCCCCCCGCGCTCCGCCCCGCAGACAGACAGGTCGTCGCCGTGAGGCTTTTCGTCCCGAGTTCCACGGAAAGTTCCCCTAGCAGGAGCTGCGCTGGTACAGCTGAGGTCTGTGGCTTCCTCCAGAGCTGTGAGGTGTGGCCCTGTCTGCCAATGGGCGTGTGTGTGTGTGTGTGTGTGTGTGTGTGTGTGTGTGTGTGTGTACATAACGGTACAACCCCAAGAAAATTTATTCTGCTTTAGCAAACCGCAGTCTGAAGTCCTTCATAGTGACGCGATGGATCCAGGGTTTCATAAAGCACCTATTGACAGATGAGAATTCTGAAATGGGAGGTCTCCCCAGCCACCCAGGACTGTGGGAAACAATGTTATAAGTTCCACAGAGGCAAAACGCTTGTTTAGAACACCACTTCTGAAATTCATTCTTGATGGAATAAACAGCCTAACACCGCCTTTGAATACTTGGAGAATTTTAGACCTCAAATCAGAACCCTGAAAATAAAAGGAACACTATTCCCGGGGCCCTTTTCTTTCTAAAAGAAAAAAAAAAAAGGTTTCAGTAAGAGCTCTTAACAGCTGGTTCATCTCTCCAGCCCCAGGATCCCGGGACTTCCTAAGTGAGGAGGTGTGGAAGAAAAGATTCATATGCCCCCTTCCTGATAATGACCCAAAATGACAAGAATAGGAAGACCCACGAGTCAAGGGGAAGAGAGAATAAAGGGCAGAAGGAAGGGTGAAGATAGAACACTCTCAGCGGGCAGGACGAAACCACTCTTGAAGATAACACAGGAACCAGAGAAGCTGTGGCATGAAAACCACAGCCTTTGATCTGTGTGCAGGCTGAGCTGGGGACCCTGGAAGTCCGTGCCCATCACTGCAGGCCAACCAGCCCTCAGCTCTGACACACCGTCCTTTTACTGGCTGTGTTGTTCCTTTGCACAACTCTGCGAAGGCTTCAACTCACTGTGCTCTGCTCTCGGAATCGTCAACTGATCCATTTGCTGCAGCTCCCTTCCCTGACTCTAAAAGAGACCCCTCTCATCCTTAAAAACGCCTTATTATGCCAGGTGGTGGCGGTACACGCCTTTAATCCTAGCACTTGGGAGTCAGAGGCGGATCTCAGTGAGTTCAAGGCCAGCCTGGTCTACAGAGCAAGCAGGTCAGCCAGGACTGTTACATAGAGAAACCCCATCTCGAAAAACAAAAACAAAACAAAACCCAAAACAACAACAAATAGTCATGGTGATCAGGCTTTTCATTCCAAAGAAGTAGGAGTCATCTTAGCTATAACAGCACTAATGAGTCTAACCTAGGCTGTGTAAGACCCTGCTTATGAAACAATATCGATAATAACCTGTCTCTTAGTTGAACTTGACCCTCTGTTGGTCAAGCTCCATGAAAGAGGAGTCAACACTGCCTTCTTCGACTTCCTCATTTCCCTTTGCTCCTGTCAGAGGGAAGTGTGACTTTGGCCAACCCTCTCCTGTTTACAGTGAATGCACTGCTGACAGACCAATAGGAGATCCACGGGAAGTGTACGTCCACGTTCACATGGAGAAACCTGGTCAGCAGAGCTGCCGGAACACTTGTCTTTTGGGAAAGTCGCTGTCAAATCTGTAAAAACCTTGTGGACAATGGAGGCCTTAGAGCGATAGCATTCACTCTTTGTTCCAATAGTCAAATATACTTAGAGTCAGTCTCCCACCATTACCTTTGCTAACAGACCGTGTAGGAATTTCAAAAAGATAGGCAGACCTTACCACGCAAGCAAGTCTGGGTGTGGGTGCAGTCCAGGTTCAGGGTTAGTAACTTTATCTAATGGTTTGGAATGTCAGGTATTTCCCCTTGGATGCTGTCCCCTCCTGGGTGGTGTCACCTCCTTCCTGGAGTGGCTGCAGCTGCTTTGTCAGGTTCTACGTGTCCCTTTTGGTGATTCGAAAATGCAAGTGCTATCATTGTTTCTCCTATGGAATTTTTTTAACCTTAACTTCTTCAAATTCTACTTATTTGCAAGATCCTCCCTGTTACGGTCCCATTGCTGCAAAGAGACACCATTATCAAGGCAACATTTACAAAGGAAAGCATTTAACCTGAGCTTGTTTCCAGTTTCCCAGGTGTGATCCTTATCACCATGGTGGGAGAGTGGTAGCAGGCAGATGTGGTGCTGGAGAAGTAGCTGAGCTACACCCTGATCCACAGAGAGAGAACCTAGGGCTGGTTGGGTTTTTGAAACCTCAAAGATTCTCCCCAGTGGTACAGGTCCTCCAACAAGGTCACACCTACTCCAACAGGGCCTCACAATCCTTCTGACATTCCCTGGTGACTAAGTATTTAAATATATGAGCCTGTGGGAACCATTCTTGTCCAAGCTACCACATTCCACTCCCTGGCCCCCATATGATGTGGAATTCTCCTCTATATGTTGTGAATATGTTTTATTACTGTAATGGTCTGTCCAGTCCCTTTAAGACACAAGCCCTACCCACTTCCCCTTTCTGCCAAGGCAAGTGGATCTTTCTCCCTCTTCCAGCCTGTGAGCCCTCTCTCTGCCCCACCTCTCTTTGGAAGAGGTAGCAGCAGCCTCCTCTCCTCCCCCTCCTCTGTGTGTGTTTCTGTTTCTCTCTCTCTCTTTCCCTCTCCCTCTCTCTCCCTTCCCTTTCCTTCCATAACCCACTGAATAAACTATACCCAAACCCTTTCTCTGCATGGCGTGCCTATTTGTCTCCTACCTGCTGGGCTCCTTGTGGGACCCGGCTGCCCCTTGTGGCCTGCTGCCTGCTGTGCCGCTCCAGGAACTGCACCGTTTTATCTAAATCATTGCAATTACCATTGGTTAATAAAGAAGTATTTTTGGGGGGCCTATGGCAGCACAGAATAGAGCTAGGTGGGAATTCCAAGCAGTGATAGAGAATAAAAGAAGGCAAAGTCTAGAAGATGCCATCCACGTAGCTGCCAAAGGAGGCTTACCTTACCACGAGTCTCATGGTAAAATATAAAATAATAGAAATGGGTTAATTTAAGAGATAAGAGTTAGATAATAAGAATCCTGAGATAATAGGCCAAGCAGTGTTGTAATTAATAGTTTTAGTATGATTATTTTGGGTCTGGGCGGCTAGGAAATAAACAAATAGTCTCCAACTACAAATTGTACCAATGTGGGACAACTACATCCACATAAAACCTGAGAGAGCTTGAAAAGGAATTGTAGACACACACACAAAAACAGAGTTTAGTGCAGCTTCTTGGTAGCCGCATTTTTTTTTTCAGATGGGCTCTGTTTGCTGGCAGCGAGCAGAAACTCCCAGGCTCCTTTAAGAGAGGTCTTCCTGACTCAGCATTGGCAGTGAAGGCTGCACAACTTCTTTAGGGAAGGGCTTCCTGGTTTGTGCTAGTTACAGGAACAGTTCTGGCTCTTACAGGAGGCCGAGCACTTAAATAGGGTCTGTGAGCAGTGTGTTACAAATTGCTTAATGGTAACACAGACCTGCTGTGGTCCTGGAGCTGGGGTAGTGTGCATAGCTCTCAGAGGCAGTGAACATGCCTCCACCATGTTGGACTGGGTGGAGCCAACAGGCAGTGACAGGGAGTTGGTCCTAGCCACACCTACTTAGCATTAAAAAAAAGCACTTTTGGTCAGAAAAGATTACAGACACATATGCAATAAAGACAGATTCTGATGAAAAAAGCCTCTGAATTGGTCACAGTGTTGGATAAACGTACATAGGCTTGGGAGAGAAAGGAAAAAGGATATAGGCAGTTACAAAATAAAAGAATATAGACAGTCATACATTAAAGGAGTAATGATAATAAAATAAATACTAAACTTGTAGAAAAAGTAATAGAGTAAGAAAAATAAGCCACGTAAAGATGGAATATACACAGAGTCTAGATTATTTTTATTATTATGTTTTCTTTGAATTTTTGCCTGTAAATGAGCTAAGTACAGAGAGACATTTCATTGTACAGGCTGCTAAGCTAAACCAACATATATATTTTAAAGGTATCTTGACTTCAAATTTTGGGTCTAAGGATATGTTGCTTTGGAAAAGAGGTTCTTCTTTTGTTTCTACAGAGGATGAGAACCTATGGATTCCTTCCAGACTAATGTGGTTTGATGGATCAAGACCCCTTGAAAAGTCTCTGTGAACTCTAAAAATACTTTGCCTAACAAAAAGCAGGAAGCAGTTTGGAGAGAACTATGCCCAAATTCCCAAATATTGTTTATAAATGTTTGTTTTTATTTAAAGGGAGATATGCTATAGAGTTGAATACTTTGCATTGGTATGGATTTTGGTCTATTGGTACAAATTGAAGGTTAATTTTGTTACACGTATTTCTGTTCTTGTTTAAGGCATTATTTTTGTTCAGCTTATTTTAAAATGTAATATATAGTTAAGAAATACAGGTTAATAGATAGTCATTTATATAGTCAAACTTGTAGTCATTTTAATTAGGTTTTCTAGATGTACAGAGATATATTTCAGATGGATAGGTATTCTTAAATCTTTCAAAAACATAGAGAACATGGCATTTAAAATGCTTTAAGAACTTAGGACTTTTCGTGACAATGAGACACATCTGCTCCTGGCAGCAGCAATCTACTTCAAGAGGATGATGGGCATTGAAGAGGCTCCTTATGGAATTTGTTAGAGATTTGGGCAAGAGGCTGCTCTTGCCTGAACTGCTTGATGCATGATATATAAACTGGACATTCAGGACCCAAAGAAAAATGACTGTTAAAGTTGACTAAAGAAGGTGAGACAGTCCTTCAGGATTCCTGCTTCATGAAATAGTCTGCCAGACATTCTGCAGAACACAGAAAAAAGTACTTGACTAACTACCAATATAGGCGAAACTGTCCTTGAAATTTCCTGCTTCATGGAAAAGTCTGCCAGATTCTATGTGCCTATAGGCTAAAGATGGATGCCCCAACAGTACAGAACTTTGGGTGACTGTCCAGGCAGCAAGATGTCTCTGTTAATTCTAGAGTTTTGGAAGTTGCTTACAATGTACTTTCTGTTTACTTAGGTAATATTATATCCTTCTGGGTCTTTGACGGAGTTGAAGAAAGATAGTTATAATTATAAAAGATAGATTAGATATAAAACTTTAGACTAACAAAAATAGGACAAATGATAGAATATTTTTTAATTTTCCAAATGTAAATGGGCTAAATATTGTAACTATAATTCTTGCTTGATAACTGTTTTTATATGTAATCTTGCTATGTTAATTTTAAACTTTCCTTTCTTTTTTTTTTCGGTTTTTCGAGACAGGGTTTCTCTGTAGCTACGGAGCCTGGCCTGGAACTAGCTCTTGTAGACCAGGCTGGCCTCGAACTCACAAAGATCCACTTGTCTCTGCCTCCCGAGTGCTGGGATTAAAGGCGTGTGCCACCACCACCCGGCTTTAAACTTTCCTTTTTATTTAGACAGAAAAGGGGGGGTAGGCCGGGCGGTGGTGGCGCACGCCTTTAATCCCAGCACTCGGGAGGCAGAGGCAGGCAGATCTCTGTGAGTTCGAGACCAGCCTGGTCTACAAGAGCTAGTTCCAGGACAGGCTCCAAAGCCACAGAGAAACCCTGTCTCGAAAAACAAAAAAAAAAAAAAAAAAAAAAAAAGAAAAGAAAAGAAAAGGGGGGTGATGTAGGAATCCCCTTTGTATGCTGTTTTATTATGTTATTATGTTTATTATGTTTTATTACCATTGGTTAATAAAGAAGCTGCTTTGGGTCTACAGCAGTGCCGAATAGAATAAGGTGGGAATTCCAAGTAGAGATAGGAGAAAAAAGAATGTGGAACCAGAAAGATGCCATGTAGCTGTTAAATGAGAAAGATGCCCTCCCTGAAACCTTACCAGTAAACCATGAGCCTAGTGGTAAAATATAACATATTACAAATGGGCTAATTTAAGATGTAAGAGTTAGTTAATAAGACGCTTAAGCTAATAGGCCAAACACTGTTTTAATTAATACAGTTTCTGTGTGATTGATTCAAGTCTGGGCAGCCGAGAAAAAAACAAGTAGTGTCCTACTATATCTTAAGCTTGTAGCCATATCATAATACAAAACACATTTAGTCTAATTTCAGAAGTATCTCTAGTCTTTCACAGTCTCAACACTGTTTAAAAGTCTGGAGTTCAAAATTTCTTCAGAGACACAAAACCATCTCTTAACTGTAACACCCTGTAAAATCAAAATAAAAAAGCAGACCACATACTTCCAACACACAGTGGCACAGAATATATATTACCATTCCCAAAGGGAGAAAAGGAAGCATAATAAGGAAATATTGGATAAAGGCAAGACCTAAAACCAACAGGGCAAATTCCAAATTCTGCATCTCCAAGTCTTATCTCCAATTCCTTCCAGCTTTGTTGAGAGTTTAACACACTTCTCTCACTTGTGCTGGTTTCTCATCCTCTCTGAAGCTCTCCTTGGTATCCTACAATCTCCAGTATCTTGGGGTTTCAAATCACAGCTTCATGCAATGGCCTCTCCGAGACTTCACACAGTGATATCCCTGACAGTCTCCTGGTGTCCGAAGCTTTCTTTAGCCATGGAGGAAGATTCCACATCCCCTTTCTTGTATTTTTGACTTTAAAACCAGAGCCATATGGCCAAAGCTGCCAAGTTCTGCTGCTTATTGGGGATGGAGCTTGCCCCCTTATAAAATTATATTTGCATCAGCTTTCTGTTGTTGATGGCTTCCTTTACTGCTTAAACTTTTTAAAATTCCTTTTCACAAGTTGAAAGCTTAGCTGGGTAGGGCTTTGTCCTGGGGTCACTACTCCCTTTATTCCATTTAGCATCAGGTTTTTCTTTAATTTTATCTCCTTGAGCACTGGAATTTCTGTCTTCTATATTACACTTTTGTTCTCCTGTTCTCCTCAAACTGTATATTTTATATTTTTCCTTGCTCTGCTTGCTCCTTTCCATTACATATTTGCACAAGAGACTACTAATAAGCACAGCACAAAGTCAGTACTAGGCTGTGTTGAAATCTCTGCCAATACCATTAATCAAAACTCTTCAATTTGGCCTCAGAAAGATTTTTAGGACAAGAGCAAACAGCAGTCACATTCTTTAGCAAAATATTGTAAGAATGGTCTCTAGGCTATTTACTAATATTTTTCCCCTTTGAAATTTCTTGAGCCAGGTCATCATAAGTTATATTGCTCTCAGCATCTTCCACTCTCCTACTAGGATGACCCAGTAATCTTTGCTTACAGTGTTCAACCGTTACTAGTCCAAAGTATCAAAGTATTCCTTTAACAAACAGCATGGTTGGGCCAACCACAGAAATACCCCACTCCTGGCACCAATTTCTGTCTCAGTCACTTCCATCTGTTCTCCCTTTAACCTGGTCCATTTAGCCTGCAGGGAAATTTCATTTCAGAATCTGTCTCCTGCCCTAACCCTTTTCTATGGTGTTTATACTTAAATAACTAATTGATTAAAAACTACCCTGCTCCACATCCATCCCCCTATAGGAACTCTCTTCACTCTCAGAGACTCACCAGCCTGTGGAAGACACTAAATGAAACATCTACTAAAAACACCACGGCAGAAGTATATTCCAGCTACAGCAGAGGAACGTGAGGTCATTTCTACAGGAGTGGTAGTGATAGGTACCTTTTATAAGGGTTACACAAAGATGTTCTTTCTTCTTTTCTTTCATGGCCAATGTTCATTCAACTTTAAAAACTAAGAGCATTTACTTTAAGGAATATTTATCATTTGTCCATCTTACTACTAACCAAATTAGTTAAGACTAGGACATCATATTACCTTCTTGTTTCCTTCTGTTACCTAATAGCTTGCTTTAGCTCTTTTTTTTTTTCCCAATGAATGTGGAGGCCAGAGACTGACAGCAGCAATCTGTTTCAGTTGTTCTCTGCGGAACACAGAGTTTTCAACTCTTCCAGTCTGGCTGTCCAGCAAGCCTTTCAGTTCCCCATCACTGAAATTACAGATATGCCCTGCTCTGTCAGCATTTACATGAGTGCTAAGGACCCAGACTCAGGTCCTCATACTTGAACAGCCAGCGTTTTACCTACAGAACCCTCTCTCTAGTCCCTGGAATAATTTTCACACCATGTTTTCAATTTGTATTTATTTAGTCTAGGTTTATGTCAGTTTTCTTTAGAGAGATTGAAAATTCACTTTGGAGGCAGGTGTTGACTAAATAGCTAGAGATGAGATGTTTGGAGAACTATGACTTGATTTTGATGCTTTATCAAAGCCAGCTATTATCTGAGTACGTATACCTACATTTCTTTATTTGCAAAAATACCAAACTATTTGTGTGCTCTATAAAGTATTTGTTAAACACAAACTATAATTATAAACTAATATAATCCAAGAAAACCCAATGTGCTAGTTTTAACACTATTAATTGAGTACCCAGCACCTGCCTTGAGAAACAGATAATGGCCACCGACATGAAGCCCAGTATGTCTCTTCTTCTTCACATGACTTGCTCATTTCCCCAGGGATGAGCAGCAGACTGAGCTTCAGGTTTCTCAGTGTCTTTATTTTCTCTGGAATTCTTTATCCTGTGATTAATTCCATGTGTTAGCACATCTAGACAAGGGTACCAAACAGTATAGAGATTGCTGTGAAGGTATTTTTTCTCTTAGATATGATTATCAATCAATTCAGTAAACTTTAGGCTAAGCATTTTTTTTTTTTTTTTTTTTTTTTTTTTTTGTATTATGGCCAAACCTCATCTAATCTGCTAAGGCCTCAACCAGAAAAAATGGGATTCCAAAACAAGGAAGAAGATTGCCTTTGGATTCAAGGCTGGAGCATCAACTCTTTCCTGCATTTCCTCCTAACCTGTCCAAACCTGCTCTGCAGATTTGAGGCTTCTTGGCCCCTCTGATCACATGACACCCCCCCCCCCCATTTTGCAAACAAGAGCAGAGGTGGGATGTTTGGAGGACTATATATTGATTTGGATAACTTTTCATATTTACTTTTAAGCATGCATATATGCAGCTCTTTACAGAGTTACCCATCTATCATACGCTTACGCTGTTTCTCCGTCTGGCTTTAAACTCAGATTCTTCCTCTTTCAGCTTTCCAAGCGCTGGTAGTACACACACATATCATGCCGTCAGGTCGTCATATTCTGTTCATTGCAGACTTTCTTAAGCACTCTACTCCATGGTTTATAGCAAGAAAATCCTTAAATACATTTGCATCCTTTATGTACATTTCAGAACTGCTCATCAACTGTTAGGACAATGTCTATTGGTTTTGTTGGAGACTGAGAGAATCAATAGATCAATTTAAAGAAAGTTTTTTATTAAATTTATGATCTTGAGTGTTTCTGGGTGCATGGTCTTTCTAGCCATGTATTTAAACCTTGTCTAATAATCTCTAAAAACATCAGCAATATTCTTCAAAAACATTTTGCTTGTTTTTATCCTAGGAACCTTATTTTGTTGCTTTGTTCTAAATGTAAATAGCCCTTAAAATGAAATATATTATATTCTAATTTTGTAGATGGAGGCTTTAGACTGCACTTTAAATA
Source organism: Chionomys nivalis (assembly GCF_950005125.1). NCBI lineage: Eukaryota > Metazoa > Chordata > Mammalia > Rodentia > Cricetidae > Chionomys > Chionomys nivalis. The sequence continues at coordinate 68,465,559 of NC_080090.1, forward strand.
TATGAAAAGAATCAGAGACTTGTATTTGGTTTATTCTGGAAATGTTTGTACTTGTTGGAGGTTCCCTCATATACACACTTGCATATGAGTAGGAAAATATTATAGTTTTCTAAATATTTCACTAAAATTAATATCTCAGCTACTCTTGAAACAAGAGAGTGAGAAGCCATATGGTTTGTATACAAATCATACATACAGATATACACATATGGACATATATGAAGAATTAATACATAAAAATGATCTAGAATGCTAGATATTTTAAAACTTCGGGTTATTGTCTTATGCAATGCTATGTAAAAGCCCCTTCTTTTTTCCAATGCACTTTGCATCACAATTTAGTGTTGGCTTTTTCTCTTGAGATTAACTAAATATCTCTGCATAGACATTACTGATTTTTTTTTTTTTGTAGGAATAAAATGATCTGGCTCAAATATCAGCTTGGGAAATCAGCACTACAGGTTACTCAGAACGCAATACTCAGGAGGGAATCGTATTCACTGCTACTTACCTAGGTTTTTTTGTTCTAAGCCCTTTGGTACTCTAATCTAGCGAATTGTTAAAGCATTTACAAATGAGAAATTCCTGCTGCCTATCAGAGCTGAAACTCTACCCTGCTTTCTGGTAGATTTCACTCTGAGCTTGCCACAGAGTCCTTCTGATTCTGTACTTTAAATGTTCCGTTCTCTAAGAGTCCTGAATTCTTCCTGTTCATTCTCATTCTTAAGCAGCAAGACCTCCTTTAAAAATCTTCATTTCTTAATCTGGCAGCAAAAATTCCATTTTCATTCATCTCTTAATAGACAGTGAAATTAAAAGTCAGAAACACTTTATATATAACTGTGCATAAAACATTATTTTTCTAGACAATAGATTTTAATTCACTTGAAAAATCAGTTTCTAACACGCTTTTTCCCCTTCCAGGTTTGTTTCTCTCCCTCCTCCCCGCTACTCACCCTCTGCCCTCTAAATGTAAGGTACGTAAATTGTCCCTTCTGAGCTTGAGTCTTGCTCCTTGGATTTTTTTTTTCCTGAATTATAGGATCCCCTTTCTCAGATTAGCAACCAAATACTGTTAACTCTTCAACTGATTTAAGTCTTTAGGAGCCAGAAAGAAGGTTCTATTCATTTCCAATTGCTTGAAGTAGCATCAGTGTTTGGTACTCCAGGGAGCCTCCTAATTTTAGTATTATTTGCTTTGGAGGGCGGGGTTCAAATAGCTGTTTTGTGGAAGCAAAGATAACGATTTCATCTGAACATAACATATTTGAGGGTAACTTATGAATCTTTGTAGGTAGAGTTTCCTTGTGTTTAGTTTTCTGATACCTTCAAAGTTTTCTCTTTTTCTTTTGTTTTCAGCAGTTTTGGGACAGCATGAACTCAAGTCTCTTTGAATTGATACTCATTTATCATTTTGAACCTAAATGTATTTCATTAAAATTGTGAAAAATTTGACCATCATTTCTTCAACGTTTTCTACCCTCTCCTCTAAAACTATGTTTTTACTTTAAACTTCGACTGTAGGAAATTGAATGGGCCTTTTCCTGCTCTCAGGGAATTTAAGATCAGGATAGAAGCCTTCATTTCTCAGGCGAGAATAAGGACTTAACGAAGGGCCGAAGGAATCTGAAGTCAGGTTAGTAGCGAACTTCCCCCACTCTACAACCTGCCCAGATTGGGGAAAAATACAAATAAAATATAAAGGCCGGGGATGGGGGGGGGGGGCTCCCAAGCGCGTGCGCGCAGGTGAGAGCATCTCCCCCCTCCCCCGACAGGGGGCGTGGCCGGCATTCTCCGCCCAGTGTGCGCGGCGGGAAGCGGAACTGCGGCGCGCAGGGCTCGGCTGCTGGCCGGGCAGGCTTCGTGGGACACCACGGTCTCTGCGCGGTCGGCATGGAGGAGCGCAGCGATTCCGAGCCTACCCCGGGATGTAGCGGCCTTGGTCCGGGTCCCGTTCGCGCTGGCGGCGCCACCCCCCCCACGTGGGCTCCCGAGGACGCCTGGATGGGCACACACCCTAAGGTCAGGAGGCGCGAGGCCAGCCGGGCTCCGACCCGGCCCTCTTCACCGCGACCCCTCCGCCTGTGTGTGGGCGGAGGACGCACGTCAACCTCGTGGCGGGGGCGACCCGTGTGCACGGCCGCAGGTCGCCCGCAGTATCAATTTTTGTTTGTTTATATGACTAACACTATTCCTCTCACTCTGCCAAAGCGGCTCTTAATCCAGAGGCCGCTGATAAGTAATAACTGTTTTCCTAACTAGGTAGTCCTTTCTGGGATGAACTGATTGAATCCACAGTTAACCCAACTGTGGGCTGTGGCTGAGATGCAGGGGTCCGCAAATAAAGTGTTTAGTTAGACACAGGCACATTACACGTAGTCTTGGGCCCAAAGTGTGTGCATCTTCATTCTGTACGGGAACAGAATTCCAATTTTTCGGATTCTCAGAAAGTTTGAGGGCACAGGGCAGAACTATTCACGTTGTTGGCCTCAGGGAAAATAAGGATAGTCTTTTGCTAACCTCTGCTTGGGAAACTGGTGGTTTGTCTCCGTAAAGCCACAAACAGTATGCTGCTAACGAATGACAGTTGTGTACGGGTCTTGAAAACTGGATTGGTACATTAGTAAAATGGCAACTTTTCCTTTTGCGTTATTAACTTAATAAACATCTAAAATAATCGAGAAAGGGGAAATATTTGAAAATACAATTCGGAAAAGAAGAACCTTTCCCTACTTTTTGAAGCTTGATGTTTTCTTGCTCTCTTCCATTCATTTTCACCAAAAACAATAGCATGGAAATGTTATAAATTTAACAAATTATAACAAACTTAACAAAGTATAACAAGTAACGGGGAAGGGGAGAGCAAGAGAGACAGAGAAACAGAGACAGCGACTAGGAACATGGTGGACAACTCCAATTCAGACTTCTCCCATTTGAATCTTTTTTCTGTTACTTACCAACTTTGACTCTTTTTGACTTGGCTGACCTCATTGTTTTTCAATTTTTTGACGAGTCTCAGTATATCACAGTCTTTTCACTTAAAAACGGGATAATAGTGTACTTATCCTCATAGGGACATTTTTATAAGGTATTTGATATTTGACATAAAAAAGCACTATATAAATATTTACTAGTAACCTTTTAAAACCACATTTAGGTTTGATGTTGCCTTTAGACAATTTTCTTGCTTTCAGAGTCTTTTCGCTTTGAAGCTAATGACTACCAAATCTTCCTGTTGATTTTTTTTCTTCCAGGATCAACAAATTGATTTAAAAAGGAAAAGAAATAATATATGTTTTCCAGTTATACCCTTTAGTTACTTAATTTGAAAATTGCTTAAGATGTTACTGGATTTTCCCATTTACAAGCTTATTATTTGATTCTTTGAATCAGAAATGCGTAGTACTCTACATGGATAAAATTCATCTTTAGCTTTGTCACATGGACTTTGTAGCCTGACCTCAAATTATGTCTCAGTACTATTGTCAAGCACTTCTTGAGACTTGGGACACACAGATGCCCACCCTGTCCAACCTGTTTGTTTGCTGTACAGCAAATAGGAGAAGGTGACCTCAGGTCTGCCTCTTAGGGTTCTGCGAATATCTCATCTGTCCATGGGCTCTGCCCAGGGCTTTCCCTGCAGGACTAGGTTTCTGTTGTTATAGACCGTCTCACTGACTGTTTGGATGCCCAAGGCTTTCTGCTGCCAGGACTAGTTTCTGAGTTTTTCCTGTAACAAACAGTAAGTCTTATGGGAGTGGTGAGGAAATTAGCTGAAGTTTTTCTGTTTGCAAATTAGAGGCCAGAGAAATAGCGCATCCCATAACATAAGCCAATGAAAATCATACTTAACTTTTCTCTGCTCCTCGTGGATATGTTTCTTTGTAGACTCTTGGATATATGCAGCTTATCTTCACTCCATAGTTACACACTTCTCCATACTCAAATCCTACAAGGCTTGTTTTGCATCCAGTCTATCATGAAACATTTGCCAGTCCATCACCTGAGAACACTTCCTATTCTGTCATTGTTTTATAACTCATTTGCCTAACAGTATTAAGGATAGCTAGTTCTACGTATATGGAAGGTTTGCTATTGAAAACATTTGAAAAAATTTCCCATGTACTTTATACATCATAACTTTATTGTCATTATTCCTAAACATACAGCACTTGGATTGTATTCTGTATTGTAATTGTGGTAGGATTGCACAGGTTATATGCAAATATTTTTGCATTTCATATAAGGGACATGAACCTTCGTAGATTTTGTGATTGATAAGGGGGGTGTCTTGGATACAGCAAGGGAGGCTGTATGCATGTGTTTAACAATTGCAGATTTTTTTTTTTTTTAGGGCAGAGATAAGACCTTTCTTTTTAATTTCCATTAAATCTGGAAGAGAGCTTATATACATAGATACATATAATATGCATGCATTTAGTGAATACTTGTTAAATGAAAAAAATATTGAGCTATTTCCTTCTCTATTTAACAATTATGTTTTGACTTTCAGTACTTAGAAATGATGGAATTAGATATAGGAGATGCCACCCAAGTTTATATAGCATTCTTGGTTTACCTGGATCTCATGGAGAGTAAGTTCCTTGCTTAAATTGTTTTGCTATTGGAGTGTGGGAGGTTGGGGAATTGGGTTGTCCTATAGCATTGTTCACATATAATAAGCAAACACTTTTTATTTACTAGTAATTCTTCCTGCTAGTTTTACACATCTCTGTTCATTTACGCTGAGAATTACTAAGTTGTGGAAAAGATCAGAAAAACAAAGAGAGGAAGTTGTATTACGGGTGAAGTTTGCTCTCCTGAATATGAGAAATTTAGCATGCTTATCTTTTGAGTGAAGTTGGCTCTACTGCGTATGGGAAGTTTAGAGCGCTTATCTTTTGTTCTCAAGGAGTGCTTTCTTGGTGCTCTTTCAGGTAAAAGTTGGCATGAAGTAAACTGTGTAGGAATACCAGAACTTCAGCTTATCTGTCTCCTTGGCACTGAGATAGAAGGGGAGGGGCTACAGACTGTGGTGCCCACACCCATTTCTGCTTCCCTCAGCCATAACAGGTGAGTGAGTGCTTCTTGTCTTAGTTTAACAAACCCATTGCCTGTAAGTTTTTTGTGTGTTTTTTTTCCCACTTTTATAAATTCTTTTTATATTTTAATCCATCATCTTTTATTGGCCTTATTTTTAGTTTTTAAACTCACACCTTACTGTTTTAAGGTATGTTTTAAATGAGTAACATCTTAATTTGAATATGACCATATATGTCTGCTCTTTCTTTTATAATCATCATCTTTGTGTCTAGCTTAAGGTGGATTTCCTGTTTGGAATTCTAAGTAAAGGTCTGTTTTTAATTTTTAAAAGGTTACTAAGAGTTTCAGTGTTTTTTTTTTTTTTTTTTAAATGATACAACAGTAAAGGGCTCCCATTTTCCTATGAATAATCACCTTTCACCTTTATTTGCAGCAGTCGGTTCTCCATTATTTTCTCATTTATCACCTCTTATAATTCCCAAATTCCATACACACAGTGAAACCATGTTGTGGTTTTTGTTGTTGTTTCTTTTTCTTTTCTTTTTTTTTCTTTTTTAGTTGGGAAATTCCTGCTTTAATAGCATTACTATTTATAGATCTTTTAAGTTTATATCCATTAGGTTTGTTAAGTTTGATAGACAGTATTTCTATCAATTTCTTATACATTTTCCAATTTATTGGAGTCTAGATTTTCAAACAGTTCTTTAATGAGCCTCTGAATTTCATTAGTATCTTTTATCTCCAGATTTTTAGTTCAGTCATTCCCTATCTCTGGTTAATTTGGTTGTCTGTTTTATGTTTGTAAATAATGAGCTCTTAGTGTCTTTGGTTCTTTGTAAATTCTGCTTTATTTCCATTTCATCGATTTCTGCTCCATCATTGTTTTTCCATCTATTATTTTTGAGTTTGGTTTTTCTTATGGTTCTCAAACCTTAAGGTACACCATTAAGTTATTTATTTGAGACCCTCTCACTTTTTAACTTAAGCACTATAGCTTTGAGCTTTCTTTTACTAATTGCTATACCCCCAAGTTCTCTTGTGTTTTCATTTTCATTTGATCCTAGAAATCAGTAGCCCTCTGATCATTCAAGAACATAGTAAATCTCAGTGGGTTTGTATATTTACTGTAAGTTTTCTATTGATTTCTACTATTATTTCACTATGATATGAATGCCATCTGTTAGATAATATTGCTTGGAATAGTAAAATTTAATTCTATATGTATTGAGCGCATTCTATGTGTTGGTGATGGCATATTGATCAAGATGTCTTCATGAAAGTATTTATTCTAGTACAAATGTTGACTTGCAAAATAATTTTTTCTTTTTTCTCGTTTGATTATTATTGGGTGGGATAGAATAAGAACAAAATTGTCCTCTGTTCAAATAGTTCATTGAATGTGTTTTGGGAACTGTACTAGATAATTGAGTAGCAGGGCTATGGAGGACAGATAAGCATTTAGTCTTAGGACAGGAGAAGTCTATTGATACCACGTTTGGGACAGCAATAGTTCTCAACCCAACCTGTGTGTTACCACCTCCACAAGGGCTAATATCAGATATCCTGAATATCAGGTATTTACATTATGATTTATGACAGTAGCTAAATTATAGTTATGAAGTAGCACTGGAATAATTTTATGGTTGGGGTCACCACATGTGAGGAACTGTATGAAAGGTCACTGAGGACCACGTGGTAGGAGATCTGCGAGTAACTGAGCAGCGTTGGCAGTGGGTGCCTCGTGGGGTCTGATTAGCGCGTGGTGAGATTGCCTACATGAGTGAAGAGCCAGGTGAATGGCCGGGACTCAGGAGAGAGAGGGCAAGGGTGGGAAGTGAGGGGAAGGTCTTCTCGATCACAAAGGCCTTCACTATGTTCACTTTCCCCAAGCTGCGATGCTCCACTATGAGCAGCCTTATTGACAGCTCTTGTACTTAGGTTTGAGAATTTTCCTGAGGACATGATTGGGACATCCAGCATTGATACCTACCTCGCGACTATTACTGCTGTGGTGTTCTTGGAGAAGAGTTGCTATCAGTTTACACTCTGGTGGGCAATGTAGAAGAGATGTGCCATGTGTAATTGGCAAAGTTTAAGTTAGATTATATAGTTATTGTGACTCTACTCACCTGGTACTCAATGGAGTAGGCTAGGCTGGTGGGCCAGTGAGCACTAGGACCTCCTGTCTGCTTGCCTCATGCTAGGATTGTAGACTCATACCCTTGTGCTTGTTTCTGTTGTTGATTTGGTTTGGATTTTTTGAGATATGATTTCTCTGGGTAGCCCTGGCTATTCTGGAACTCTCACTGTAGTTCAGGCTGGCCTTGAACTCAGAGGTTCATCTCACGTGCCCCAGCCCCTCCAGTCCTGCCTGGGGTTAAAGGTGTGTAAGGCGTGTGCCGCCACTGCTTGGCTTGTTTTGTTTTTAATGGGGATTCTGAGGATCAGACTTAGGCCCCCATACTTGTGCTGCAAGCACTTTAGTGCCTAAGCTTTTTCCTCTGCCCCTTGTTTAAAATGCAATTTTTAAATAGAATTTTAAAAGATCTTTTATTGTAAAAGTCAGATACAGAATTTATATAATAATATGTAATCATTACATAAGCTCATAATTACAAATTTGAGTTATCATAAAATACTCATATCACATAACCATGGCCAAGAGCTTTTTAAGCCTTCACAGAGCTCTTCCCAGGGTGTGGAATAGCTCTCCTTCTCACACAAGAACTCATTTTTGCTTTCACAGTGCTGCTTTCCCCTTTGACTCAAGAACTATGTGGGAACGTGAGTGAATGAGACTGATATATTATCAAGAATACTAAGTTTTGGAGCCTGTCCTGGAACCAACTCTTGTACATCAGGCTGGCCTCAAACTCAGAGATCCGCCTGCCTCTGCCTCCTGAGTGCTGGGCTTAAAGGTGGAGCACATGGGTTTTGAGGCACTGTCTGAAGCTGTGCTGGTCAGCTTCATGAGACTGTTATTCTTAATGCTCTATATTCCTAACAAAACTGTAAATAATATTTTTATTAATAGGGAAATGGGAAGCATGTTAAACCACAGAGCCAAAGGAGTAAGCAGTCTATTGGCATGCAGTTTCATATGAATTTGCAATGATAACTCCTTGTATATGGTACACATTTTAGAATTTGTAAGACTTGGCAGCTGTCACTCATTAACTCTTGTTATGCTAACTGCAGTGTAGTTATAGACCTCTTACTCCTCAGTGCAGACAACAACAATCCTGCTGTATCAGTTAAACCATTTAGCTGCTGTCTCGCCTTTTGAGCGTTGAGTGGCAAATGCTGTAGAGTGTATATTTACTGATTCCTTAAAAGGTAATAGTCCTGGGCAGTTCCTAATGTCAGTTCTTAATATCACTATATCTGGCTACATTTCTCAGCATTTCTAGACTGTTTTGCTTGCATTTCCTGCTTATTTTCCCAGGCTTTGGACCTGGTGGCTCTGTTTTCTTAGTTTCTGGCACTAGACAGGCAGATTCCATTATAAGTTGTGTATGGGAATGTGCTGCAGTTGTGGAGTTGCAGAGATATTCTGACTTATCGGGAAGCCAGGATACACTTAGAGCTACAATAGGACAACCATGGAGAGGTAGAGCCTCAGTAGGACAGCTCAGACCCTTAAGGAGCATCCTAGCAAGGTTCTTCTGTTCTGTTCCACCTTGCTCGGGTCCCCTAGGGGAGTGTCTCAGCAAGGTTTTCCAGCTCAGTCCTCTAAGGGATATCCAATCCAGCCAGGTTCTTCTATTCTGCTCCGGCTAATGAAGGTCATCACCGAAGACTATTTTGAGAAAGAGATTTATTGAAAGGAGGAGTCCAGGAGAGTGGCTTTCTCTGCCATGGGGGGATAAATGGTGCCCTCTAACTGAACAGGCAGAGAGGCTTATATAAGGGCTTCATAGGAGCGGAGTTTTCCCAGGGAAAAGAGGAATCGGTTAGTTTTTCCCTGCTCAGGGATTGGTTAGTTTAGTTGGTCAGGGGCAGAGATGGGTCTGACTTTATGTTTCTTTCCCTGGCCCAAGTCTCAGATCCAGGGTGTGTTTCTTTCACTGATTCTGGGTTCAGAGGGTGCTCAGTGATTGGTTGGTTTCCTGCTCCAGTTGTCCCTTTAATCCTACAAGTTGTATGAGTACTTGAATGGGTGACGGTCTGTATGAGTTAGGTAAACTAGTTTGTCACAGTTTTAGACACACATTAACGTGGTGTATCCATATGCATGGAGCTTCAGCTTCTTTTCTGTTTAAATCAATCTGAGGGCTCTAAGGCATCAACAAAACACTTTGGTAAATGCCTGTGCGGGTAAATGCTTTCCCCCAGACAAAGTAATGCTATGAAGTAACGGCCGTAGATTTCCACAGAGGTCACAGAGCTGATGGGTTTGAAGATGAAACTGGGCATGTAGCTCTGTGGGTAAGAGTGCTTTCTCTATAAGACTAAGAATCTGAGTTCAAACCCTAGCACCTATGTAAAAAGCCAGCTATGTGTCTGTCACTCCAATGTTGAGGGGCAGAACAGGCAGATCTTGAGAGCTTGCTGGCCAGCCAGCCTGCCTCGCCAAAACAGTGAGGTTCTGGAGGGACTCGATTTTAAAGGACTACATATGGCACTGAAGAAGGCCTTCAGCATCCTCTTCTGGTCCCTTCACATGTACGTCTTATGCAGTGTGCACCACACCACACACTCATAAATGTGTGCGCGCGCGCACACACACACACACACACACACACACTTAAAAAACGATGACACAACAAGGGCTTCCCGCATAAGTTGGAGGCCTGTTCTATCATTTTCAATGCTGATGTTGAAAACGAAGGCTTCTCTTTGGGTGGAAAGTAAAACTAAGCATTTTAGCATGGTCATATATACTTACAGTTGTTAGAATACACATTCTTCCATAGAAAAGCTACTTTGCTCCTGTTTTTTGCTGAGAATCACGTGCAGAGGTTGTCACACTGAAGCCATGATTATAGTGTTTCAGGTGTTTGGGAAAGGATTGGGTACAGGTGACTAGAAAAGAGAAATATTGTAAGTACCTTACAGCAAGGCTCAGAAAGAAAAAAGAAAAGTTTTTTTGTTTGTTTTGTTTTCAATGTTTTGACTACTGGTGATTTGTTTCCCCCCTATAGACCTTATATATTTTTTTTTCTCAATTTCAGTTTTTCAGTAAGATACCAGAAGGGCTGAAACTTGGACCATAGCCAGCACACCTGAGTCTTTCTGTAGTTATATGTGCTTAAAATGATCTGAGAAAAGTTCCTTTATTACATGATCATAAAATCCACAGAGTTATGGAGTGCTATTTTTCACATGATGTTATAAAGTTGTCCTTATTTGTCCTTAACAATAGCTGGCTAAACTACAAAACTCTCAGTGTTAGCTGTGCAAGTGAGGATGGAGCCTCCCGGTCTCACAAATAGTGGCATCCTCCAGGTGAGAGAAAATCATGTCAGATGTCCTCTTTCTGGGCATGACTTCTAGTTCAGGTGTCACTCTGCAGATTAGGAAGCGATGTCAACACTGCCTGCCAGGTCACCTCTAGAGAGCCAAAAGCCTAAGCCTGCTCATCTTAGGCCAGTGAGTCTCCTTTGGCAAGACTCTTGTACAGTGAAGACTCTTGTGCAGTGAAGACTCTTGTGCAGTGAAGACTCTTGTGCAGTGAAGACTCTTGTGCAGTGAAGACTCTTGTGCAGTGAAGACTCTTGTGCAGTGAAGACTTGTGCAGTGAAGACTCTTGGAGCCAAACTTAGGGATCCTAGTCTTGGTTTTCCTCGTCTGCCTAACTTATGTAGTCATACCATATCCTGTTAGCCACAATGCTCTCCAAAGATGCACTTTCTTTCTCCCTGCATTGAATCACATGAGTTGCAGTCCTTTTTTTCTTTGTTAGAGTTCTTTTCTCTACTTAGCCTTTGAGGACCGCCAATGATGATTTTTCTTTAAGAGACATGATTACTTACACAAGTACTTTATCAGCTGTTAGTGTTGTCCCAGCGAGATATCACAGCAGTCTCCTACACAATAGAAACGGATAAATTATTTATGTGTATGCCAGTTGCATTAATGGATTTGCAGGGAGAAGAGCTGATATTTTAAAACACTATGCTGTATAGGGAGAATTAAAATCTTATTTACTGTTCTTACAGTAAAGTGTTAAGAATATTAAAAATGTATATAATTATACTTTAACCATTACATACAGTGAATATAAATAAGTGAATATAATTATAGGCTGTCAAAAGGATAAATGGAAAGATGTTTTAGGGAGAAGATGAGAGAAAGATTTCAGATTGCTCATGCTTTTATTCCTTTCTGTTGGATGCCTGGGACCAAGGGAACACAGTATCACAGACCTTTGCTACTAGATGCTTGGAGTCCAGGGCTGAGGGACTGATGATACCCAGTGTGATTGAGTGTGCTGAGGGATGTGTCTGTAAGGAATTGGTATCATTTAGGATCCCCAAGTCCAAGTCCTCAGAACAATGAGATTTGTTTGTCCCACAGGGACAAAGGGCAGGGAATGAGACAGATAAGAGATAGAGCATGAGGAAGAAGGGGAAGGGAACAAGAGAGAGGGGGCAGGGATGTTTGTCCTGGAGGGACAAAGGACTGTCTCTAGCTAGGGAGGAGACAGACATGGCACATAGGAAAATGATGGTTTATAAAGGTAAAAGGGGAAACCCCACATTAGGATGAAGTATCTGATTTTAATTGGGCATGTTAATTAGGGCTGCCTAAGGAGGGGGGCTTTTGATTGCTGGACTTCAGTACTTTGATAACTGAATCTTAGTAGTCAGCCTCAGGAGGAGGAATTGACCAAATAAGGGAATAGACCTTGGTGGCTAGCTTTAGGAATGTAATGTAACAGCTTTTAGCAGGGCAGAGGGAATGGGGGAGAAGGGCATGACTTGTTTGCCACGCTTGGGCTGGCTGGAGTCCCTTCAGTGCCAAGGACACTGAGGAAGACTGCAGAGGTCTAGGAGGAAAGGGGGAGTCTGGGAACACCCCCTGGAACACAAGTCATTTATTTGAAAGAAGCACAGACATTGAGGCTTGGGAGAAGGAGGTTTTTAGCAGAAGTAATTGTGGAAGCAAATTATCGAGCTGAAGAAAGCCTGAAAGTTATGACAGGTTTATTGTGACGGGGTTAGCAATGACAGAGGCAGCAGCTGCCTACAGCTAGTGAGAGTGCTCTGTATTTTGTGTTGGAGTTCATATGTGTATGTGGGTGGGGCAAGGGAGAGATGTGTAGTGGGAGGGGGGAGACAGAGAGAAGGTCTCAAAAGTAACCATCCTGGGAAGCAATACTCCAGGAGAAGCCCTGTGCCACTGAAGGGAGAAAGGAATTAGAGTAGGGATTGAGAAGTAAGAGAAAGCTACAGCAGGAGTTTGCCACCCTGCGTCAGTAGGAAACAGCACCGGGAATGGTAGGCAGTGCTCATTCCCATCCCCATACAGCTCATGGGACACACCTGTGCGGGCGCAGGCGGCTGTTAGTGCAGGAGCATCCTTGGAGCTTGAGGGTGTGCGGTGCTCTTTTACGTCCTCCTCACTTCTGCGGAACCTTTCCAAGTTTCTGGTCTGTAGGTGTTGGAAAGCTCTGGGGCTCAGCGCTTTTCTCTTCACGCTCACTCCCTAGTAGCTTCCCCTGGTCCGTGGTTTTATATGTTGTCAGTATACTGATTGTAGAAATTCGCTCGATACGGGAAATAACCAGGCTAATAACAGCTAAAGGATAAAACAATTATATTTTTATTTATTATAAGGGGAAAACTCACGAAACAGGAACGGGAAGTCCAAGCTCAGCTGTGTCACAAGAGTACCACAGAGAGAGAGCACCTGGTCCATGCCCCAGTTTTTTCTCTTGGGCTCCAGGAAGCCACGCCTTAACTCAGCTCCACCTCTTTTTTTTTTTTTTTTTTTTTTTTTTTGGTTTTTCGAGACAGGGTTTCTCTGTGGTTTTGGAGCCTGTCCTGGAACTAGCTCTTGTAGACCAGGCTGGTCTCGAACTCACAGAGATCCGCCTGCCTCTGCCTCCCAAGTGCTGGGATTAAAGGCGTGCGCCACCACCGCCTGGCTCAGTTCCACCTCTTAAAGATGGTTAGTTAACAAAGCTTCCCCCATCAGCTGATGGCTCCCAGTTTATACCTTCTAATTCCACTTCAGCCTCCACTGTGAACTTCAAGTCATATATGTAACTCTTTACTTGACATGTCTGCTGTGGTCTAAAAAGACGTCTCTAGTTAGGATTAAGATTGGATGTCTTAATGTCAAATTCACCCTACATTTGCTCCTTTTGTGATTTCCCCAGGTTAGGAATAGCAATTCTGTTCATTCTGAAGCTCCCACACACGGGGGTGGGGTGGGCTGTGTGTGTGTGTGTATGTGTGTGTGTGTGTGTATAGGAGGGGAGAGAGGAATATATGTATTTCTTCCTATTCCTCATATTTGACAAATGATCACCAATACTCTCTTTCCCTAGAATGCATCTGGCAGTTTCTTACCGTCTCTGCCACAGCTTCCTCACTGTGGCCTGAGCCATCATTTCTGCACTTTCTGAGGTGTTATATTACAACACTTGGCACATACTGCGTGTTTGGTATTGTTTGATTACTTATGTTAGTGTTTCTCCGCTAGGAAGTAAGTTCCATGGAAGCAGAGCTTTACTTGGTTCCTTGCTTTGCCCCCAGTGCCTAGCCTGTGCCTAGCCTGGTGTCGGTGCATAGAACCCAGTGTTCATTTGTAGACTGACTAGGTTCCTTGATAGGTAATATACTAAAGAATATAAGGATATTTGTTAACCATACATCCTTCCAAGAGTTTACAGCGAGAGAGAAAGTCTGCGCTCTGCTGTTAATTTGCAGAGACTCACCCCTTCCCATCTTTCAGTTGTAACTGCGGTATACTCCCCAGAACAGTCACCAGGCTGATGAGACAATTCACCAATGCTCGTTCTTTTTACCCGTATGCACCTTGCCCCTTCAGCCTCTGTCCCCTTGTGTTGTCTTATGAAATAAACGATGAGAAAAACCAAGTTTCTAAATATCATTTCTACTTAAATTGTTAGGTATTTGATTTTTTTTTCTCAAGACAGGTCTTGCTTGCTCTGTAGCCTGGACTACTTTGGTATTCACTTTGTAGCCCAGGCTGGCCACATGATGGTCCTCCTGCCTTATCTCCTGAGTACTGGGCTTGTAGACATGCACCACCTCATCTGGCTGGGATTTAATACTTAAATGCCACATTGTCTTCTTGAATAATGACTTGGTACTTTAAAAACACTCCTTTCTGAAAGCGTGGCTTTTTTATAAGTTTATTTAGCAGCCACTCTTATTTGAGGCCTGAAGTCTAGTACCTGATAAAATGACTGGTACGGTAATCAGGACACATGTCCTCATGCCACCTCTGTGGGAGCCGTTGCTTGCTTAGGAGACCCAGTCCTGACAACTTTTTTCAATTGACTCATTTTCTTCCCTTACCCTAAGAAAAGGGTAAGCTCCCACCTCTCTGTCTCCCTCTCTCCCTCACCAAAATGACTTCCCAGTGAGGTGAGTAGCCACACAGGCACTTGATTCTTCAGCAGCTCTGTTGCGAGTTCAGCTGCCTTGTTTTTTTGTTTTTATAAATTGGGAAGTGTTGGCCTGATTCCCAAAGCTGTGGCCTGTTCTCCCTGGAGCTTTTCTTGAGGACTGAGCCCATGGAAGAACACAGCTTTCTTGCTGTTTCTGCTTCCAAGTGACTTCTGAGCTGCCCCAGATCCACATTATGGGGTAGCGTTCTGTACAGCAAGATGAGGCTGATGGAGAAATCGGTGCCTTCTGGAGCCAGGGCTACAGCACATATATCCCTGCTTAGCCACAGCGAGAGCAGCAGGAGACACTCCTGTGCATAAAAGTCAGTATTACTTTAGTTCACGGTTCATTTTAGTTCAACATGTTTTAGTTGAAAATATTACTTTCCTCAGCTTCTTGTTCTCACTGCAAATTTCTAAAGATTTCAGGCTCTGTTTTTAGGATCATTAGAGAAAAATAAAATTTAAGATTTATGAAAATGGTTTAAATAACTTGATATAGGGACATTACCTAAATAATTTTGACTTTGTCTTGATTTAGTCTGGTTGTCAAATTAGTTATATCAATTTATTAAAATTCAACACCCCTTTTTATCATATAGGAGTCATCTGTGAAGAATTATGAAAAGGGGAAATCTGCCATCAGCATCAAATGTTGTTACTGAGAACCAACAGCTATGATTATTATTGATATACCCTGTTCTTTTTTTACAATGAAAGAAAGAATTGGTTCTTTAATAAATAAACAAAAATAGGAAAACCATTATCTAAACTAATAAAAAGGCAAAGAGAGAATATCCAAATGAACAAAATAAGAAACAAAAGGGGGATATAACAACAGATACCTAGAAAATCCAAAGAATGATTAGGTCATACTTTATAAACCCATACTCAATAAAATTGGAAAATATAGAAGAAATGGATAATTTTCTTGATAGATACCACTTACCAAAGTTAAATCAAAATCAGATAAACAATTTAAATAGACATATATCCAACCTCTAAGTAAATAATAACAGTCATTAAAATCTACCAATCAAAATCGGCCAGGGTCAGCAACTTTCTGTGCAAAATTCTACTGGACTTAGTTGAGATTTTCTCCCTGAGATTTCATTGAGTGAAAAAATGAAATCCTTGTTAGTGTGGAGGGCATGCTCACATGGAGAAATCCTTGTTAGTGTGGAGGGCATGCTCACATGGAGAAATCCTTGTTAGTGTGGAGGGCATGCTCACATGGAGAAATCCTTGTTAGTGTGGAGGGCATGCTCACATGGAGAAATCCTTGTTAGTGTAGAGGGCATGCTCACATGAAGAGTTCTCTGTTTCCAAATGAGGTTTCACATTACTGAAGATTAAGTAAGTTGCCCTTCTCTGCATCTTAACAGTCACATGTGATTTTAAAGTAGAACTTCAGAGTCTCCATTGTTATCCATAGTTTGTTTTTTGTTTTTTTTTTTTTTTTTTTTTTTTTTTTAACTAGACTAAGGTAGCATGGTTGGTTGGCTTAAATATATTTGTGAGTTTATACAGTATACTGTAAAAGAAACAAAGTCTTGACTAGGAAGATGATGCCCTAAGTAAATACATGTTCAGAATAGACTAGACAAGATTTTGAACAAGGAACTTTGTAAGCTTGCCCACACGTGGTCGGGTAGCAGCTAGGTAGCATTTTGTCCGTCTGCTGTGAAGATGCACTGGGAATTTTCCCACACATGCCACCAAGAGGGATAAACAAGCTCAGAAATGGGAACTTCCATTTAATTTGGGCAGTAAGTTCCCTCAGCTCTAAAAACAAAACCTCCTTTACAGCTCTGAGTTAATTCTCTAACCTTAGGTGTTTGGGGTAAGCCTGAAAATACTTTGCTGTTTAGGACTCTGAAAACAAATATCAATTGAGATTCAGTGGTGACTGAAGTGGAAATTTCTACCCTCATTTGTAGTGTGAAATATAAAATCCCTATATGGCTCACCACTTTACCTTAGGAGAAGCACACACACACAACATGCACATACACGAACATATGCATGTGCACACACACACCAATCTTCAGCTTAAACAGTGGATCATATCCTCAAGAAAAGAAATTGTATAAAGCTGTCTTAACAAGGTTTTTTCTTCTTTGTCTGTGTCCTGTTCTCATCACACTCTGCAGTTAAGGATGCTGAGAGAAATTCATGTTCAGCTTGTCCATTGCAGGGTTTTGTAGGCGTGTCTTACGTTTTATATGTGTTGCGTATTGGGAAATAACTGCATCACAGCTCTTTAAACTGGTACGAGAAGACTTATATAAACATGTGGGGATTTTGTGTGACCATGTTGAACCAAGGATCCGTTAAAGGAGGACTGTCATCTTACTGTAGTTTCTCCTTAGGAACACTGCTCTTCCATTCCTGTTGGTCTTAGTTTTTCTCAACAAAAGCAGAAATCTTAGCACTGTTCTATATTAGAGGGAAAACTACCTTTTATTAACTGCATTAGCTAAACAGTTCTGATCCTGCCATTTATAATAGTGAAGACATTTCCCTTTTTTTCTAGTTTCTGTTAAATTTTATTTGTTTATTTATATTTATTGTGACAGGATCTCACTATGTAGCCCTGGCTGTCCTGTAATTCACTCTGTAGACCAGACTGGCCTTGAACTCACAGAGATTCATCTGCCTCAGCCTCCTGAATGCTGGGCTTAAAGGTATGTACTACTACCTCCTAGCTAAAATATGTTATTATTAAAAATAAAAAACTGTTTATGGCTAAAAATTTAGGTAACTTAGTCTATTTATTCTCATCTTGGTAGGAAATATTAACTCAAAGTAGAGAACTTATAAATGTTATCTTTTTCTGTAGCTATCAATTTAGGTACAGGTTTGTCATTCTTTTTTTTTTTTAATTTATTTATTTTTTATTGAAAATTTCCACCTCCTCCCCTCCTCCCACTTCCCTCCCCTTCTCCTCTCCCTCCCCCTCTTTCTCCAGTCCAAGGATCAGTCAGGGTTCCCTACCCATGGAAAGTCCAAGGTCATCCCTACTCACCCCAGGTCCAGGAAGGTAAGCATCCAAACAGACTAGGCTTTCACAAAGCCCGTCGGTGCAGTAGAATTAAAACCCAGCGCCATTGTCCTTGGCTTCTCTGTCAGCCTCCACCATCAACCACATTCAGAGAGTCCAGTTTGATCACATGCTCCATCAGTTCCAGTCCAACTGGCCTTGGTGATCTCCCATTAGATCAGTCCCACCGTCTCAGTGGGTGGACGCACCCCTCGCAGTCCTGACTTCCTTGCTCATGTTCTCCCTCCTTCTGCTCCTCATTTGGACCTTGGGAGCTCAGTCCAGTGCTCCAATGTGGGTCTCTGTCTCTATCTCCATCCATCGCCAGATGAAGTTTCTATGGTGATATGCAAGATATTCATTTAAGAAGGAAAGTAGTCAGCCTGGTCTACAAGAGCTAGTTCCAGGAGAGGCTCCAAAACCGCAGAGAAACCCTGTCTCGAAAAAACCAAAAAAAAAAAAAAAAAAAGAAGGAAAGTAGTTACACTAAAGACTTTCAATCCATTGATGGTTTTTATTGCATGGCCCCTTTCCATAGAGCAGAATAGTGAAGTCCTCACTAAGACTTCACGAGAATCTCTCTGGACCCTGACTCACGGTCATGCAATTCAACAGAAGTAGAATCCTTTTAAGAGTTAAGTCAGGGTCTTGGATTCAGGCTACTTTAAAAAGTGAATAGTTCCTATGATAGCCAGCATACCTGTGTAGTTTAGATTAATGTTAATATTTACTTTAGCAATAACTATGGAGGTAAGTGTGAATACCACATATTTTCCATAAGAAGGAAAGCTGGCAGTTAACAGTACTTATGCTCTGTGACTACATGACCCTTACAAGACTTTATTTCAGCTTTAAATAATCTAATGTGGACTTAGGAGTTCACTGTCTTCGATCTAGAGCACTGTTTGTTGGAAAGATCATCTTAATTGAATTCCTTTTGTACTCCTGTAAACATTAATTTACCAACTTTATAGCATAGTAAGAAACAGGATGCGGGGCTAGAGAGATGGCGCAGTGACTAAGGGCAGTGTTGCTTTCACGGAAGACCAGATTGATTCCCAGCGCCCGCTAGCCAGCAGTAACTGTAGTTCCAGAGGATCCAGCACCCTCTTCTGGCCTCTGCGGGCATTGCACACATATGGTGAACAGACAGGGTAGGCAAAGCACTCACATGCGTAAGATAAAATGAATAATTTTAAAGAGCAGTATGTATGACAATTTAAACAAAAAGTGTAGGGGAGAGTAAGTCAGTTTTTAAGCAAGTAAATGATACCAAAGAATAATGTTTAGAAACAAATGGCAGAAATCTTGAGAATGTTAATATAAAAAACTGTGTCCTATTAACTTGAAGAAAAGAAAAAACTTAAAGGACAGGGTTATTGTAGAAATTCGCTCGATTTGGGAAATAACCAGGCTAGCTAAAGGATAAAACAATTATATTTTTATTTATTATAAGGGGAAAACTCATGAAAAAGTCCAAACTCAGCTGTGCCCTGCAGGAATCACAGAGAGGAATACCTGGGCTGTTTATCTGTTTTACTCCCGGTCCCAGAAAGCCACGGCTTAACTTGGATCTTAAAAGATAATTGGCTAACAAGGTTTCCCCATCAGGTG
Source organism: Chionomys nivalis (assembly GCF_950005125.1). Classification (NCBI taxonomy): domain Eukaryota; kingdom Metazoa; phylum Chordata; class Mammalia; order Rodentia; family Cricetidae; genus Chionomys; species Chionomys nivalis. Next base: position 68,484,845 of record NC_080090.1, read on the forward strand.
TTATTAAATAATTTAAATGGAAAAATCAGTAGGTGACTTTTACAGTTGTATAATCTCAAATATGTTGACCAGACATGCACTTAGAATCATGGACCGTTTGTGTATTCTGTGGTAGAAGTCAGTATGCTAATTAACCTTCCAGCCTCCAGTATCTGGAAGCTGCTCTTAACCACTGGAAATTGATTTGCTTTATGATAAACTAGTTAATCTTTTTATTTTTATTTACTTGTTTTAGAAAGTGTTTGGAGATGTTACATTTTTACCAAATTTTTGATCACAGCCCTTCTTGAGTAGGTAATAAGGAGTTTTAGCTTGTAGTTAGTAAAAGTAACATTATTTTGAAGGCCTGGAGTTAGATCTGATGGATTATCTTCCAGGACAAGCAAACTAAAATTTTAAATGTTTTTTTCTATTTTTCTCTTAGATTTTCATTGTCAAATTATGTAACGAAAATAGTAGGACTGTTGCCACTTAAGTCTAATAATTCTGATATGTAGAAAGACTAACCAGAAATATTTGAAATGTCCAACATACAGAAAGATGCCCCCTGCAGCCAATCTTTATTGATGTGTCCCCTTGCCTGCCCCAAGTCAATAAAAACTGGAAGAACCCCACAGCAGAAGGTGAATAGTTGGGCCAAAGAGTGACCAATGGGGAGTGACATATTCAATGGCAGTAGCTGTAGATGGTATGTGGAAACAAGGGGACATATTTATTACAATCTGGTCATTATAGTTCAGGGATTTTGAGACAGGGATTCACTGTGTAAGCCCCAGCTAGCCTAAAACTCTTTGTAACCCAGGCTTGTCTCTAACTTTCTGTGCCCTCCTCCCTCTGCCTCCCAGGCCACAAGTACAGTGTGTCCGTCACACCAGCCTACAAGCTATTTAAAATAGTAGACCCCAGCGTCACTTTGTTCCACTGAGCTTTCAGGCTGGGAAACTGAAAAATTAGCATCTGTAGTTTTTAGCCAATTAGATGCACAGACCATTCTTACCGTTGTATTTTGTGGGTTCCAGATACAGTTCATCTGAATGGGTAAGTCTTTCTTAGGGCGTTCTGTGTGAGAAGACAGCTTCAGATGTTTATATTTGAGCTCAGACATTGCCTCAGCAATATGAATTGCAGTATCCTACTTCCCCTCAAGAATTTATACTGTTTGATCTGTCGTTAACTGGGTGTCTGTGAGTCTCAAACATACTTTGCTTTCATTTTCAGGATAAGGGAAATCTTGAAGGCGTCTAGAAAACTGCAAGGTGATCCAGAACTGCCCATGTCTTTTACTTTGGCCATTGTGGAGTCGGATTCCACAATAGTCTATTATAAGCTTACAGATGGATTTATGCTGCCAGACCCTCAGGTCAGTTTTGAAGTAGCTGACAGAAAACTGGTGGAGGAAAAATGGCGTGGCATGGATCAGGCCACTCGGCTTCAGCTTCGAGGGAAAAACGGCTGTTTTTATCCCTCAGAAAACTGCCCCTGTCTTATGCAAAGCAGTGCGTTCCTAGCTATTTTTGAAAAAATAATTTGATTTTCCTATCCTCTGGAGAATTCATTTCTCCATAGCATTTGTGAACTCATCATGCATATAACCGAGGTGACATGCAAAGGCCAGTGACAGTTTTAATCAGAGCGCCTTTCTACAGAACCCCACGTTACTTGACGTCATGTTGGCAACATTTTAATACATAGTTGGCATATGCTTCCTCTCCATTTGTCAGCCTGATTGGGATAGTTATATTGCATATCTGTCTGATTTTACTCTTGCATGTGCTCTCCGCTAGCTGCATTCTGATCTTCTTCCTTTGCGTTACAGAATATTTCGCTCAGAAGATGACATCTGTCCTCTTGATGCTGATTTCATTTGTGAAAGATTGGATTTGAGGGCATCGGCCTGTTTCGTCTTTTGTCTCAGAGGTAGTCAGGCTTGGCTTAGCTTGTCCCAACCTATAAGCTTTCTTTCAGCATAAAACCTTCTCAAGTGGAAGAAATCTATATTGCTTGCAAATATAGGGTAGTTAGCCTAGAACTTTACCAGAGACATTGCAGTTATATGTAGGTTTATACAAGGATATGTTTAGAGTGGGGAACCTGTAAATGCCTATGCCGTCCCACAGCTCAATGGACAGGTGTCCATGAATAGTACATGAGAAAATGACACAAGAGCATCAGAACATAGTTGTGGGTGCAGATGACACACCAAGGTAAAAGAGCAGACAATCAAATTACCAGTTGTGGTCCTGGTAAGATGGCAGGGCAGTGAGTGGATAACTTTGTCTTCTCTCAACGTTTCATTTGTTACTTGTATTACTTTTATAATAAAATGTTTTAAAATAAAAAAAAAAAGCTTGACACCTATAGTAGTCATCCACCATTGCATGGTAAAGTGAGCATCTTGTAACAGCATATTTATTTTACTTTTGAGACAGGGTTCTCTGTGTAGTCCTGGATGTCCTGGAACTCGCTCTGTACACCAGGGTGGCCTCTAACTCACAGAGATCCACCTGCCTCCACCTTCCAAATGCTCAGATTAAAGGTATGTCTCAGCACTGCTGGCTTAGCATTATTTTATGGGTCAGTGAATTGGGCTTGGGTGTGTTGGCTGCAGTCCTAGCTGAGTGTCATTGAGATGCGCCTCCTCCCTCAGCTGGATGTCCACAGCTGCCCACGCCTTGTGATACTCTGTATAGGGGAGGCCATGTTCAGCTCCTTGTCACAGTGGGCTATTCCAGCATGGCTGGTTGCTTTTTCAAATCCAGCAGGAGGTACAGCAGGAGGGGCTGCTGTCTTGTGTAATGTAAGCCTTGTCCCCTCTGCACCTGATCTTGTGACCGACCAGGAAGCAACAGTGGCAGGGGCAGAGAGGACGACAGAAGGCAGAAGTATGACAGTGTAACAGGGTTTCTTGGTCTGTAGTTGATCTGCACTCCCTTGCCCGTTCCTGATTTCACTTCCATTGATGAAAGTCGTTCAGTGTCAGATCCCTTTGCTGCCCCTGCAGTCTTGAAGAAGGGGACTCTGTGACTCCAGTATGGCTCTTCCAGAACCTTCAGGTGTGAGTTCTCACCTTAGTTCCTGCTGGGTCAACATGGATTGCATGTAAAGAATTCTTTCATCACGGTGCTAGAGAAAACAATCTACATTTTCAGATGGAAATGTGAAGTTTAACAAGTGTCAGATTAGTGAGTTGGAGCTGGGTGACAAGACCAACAGGGCTTTTTAAGTCCAAGGCCAGCCCTCAGTTTTACTGTACCACTCGGGGAGTTGACTCAATTTCTGAATGTTCCCTGTGGCTTAAAGCTGTCCTGCCAAAGCCAACCAGGTAGCTGTTCATGTGCCCAGCGATGCAGCACAGCTTGAAGAGTGAAGTGTCAGTGAAAAGACTAGGTTAAGTGGCCTCTTGGATGAAGTCACTTTGTAATAGAGTTTACATTCCATTCTCCAGTTAGGCTGAATCCTTAGGAGCGGAGCAGGAAACCGTGGCTTTTAATGGGTTCTTGATCCTATTGCACGTAATGGCTTTGTGGGAGCCCAGGTAGTTTGGATGCTCACCTTAATAGACCTGGATGGAGGTGGGTGGTCCTTGGACCTCCCACAGGGCAGAGAAACCTGCTTGCTCTTTGGGCTGAGGAGGAAGGAAGACTTGATTGGGGGAGGGGGAGGGAATGGGAGGTGGTGGCGGGGAAGAGGCAGAAATCTTTAATAATTAAATTAATTAATTAATAAAAAAAATCAGCAAGAAAAAATAAAATAAAAAAAAATTGAAGAAATAAAAAAAAAATTGAAGAAATTAAAAACACACTCGGTTCCAATTCCCACAGTTACTGGCCCCTTGCAAATTCTCTAACTATTTGGCAAACAAAGCATGCTGTGGATTTGGGTCTTAGACAGTGACTTGCTTTTTGCCTGGAGGTGAATTGAAACGATATACTTGGACACCAGAGGGCGCTCTAGGCTAAGTGCATCTCCAGACTGAAGCCTCAAATTAGCTTGAGGTTTATCTTGAGAAGTGCTCCTGAATTTTTATTTCAATCTGTGGGAAGTAGCATAAATAAAAATACAAATAAGTCTTATGTACCCACACCCCCTCTTTCTGACAGGCCTCTAAAATTATACTCTACCCGCATTAAATATGTTGCTTGAGTCATTCTTACTCAAAATGAAAATCTCTATTTAAAAGCGAAAGCCTTTTGGGGGAAGGGGTGAGTGGGAGAGACTTTTTTTTTTTAATTAAAGATTTCTGCCTCCTCCCCGCCACCGCCTCCCATTTCCCTCCCCCTCCCCCGATCAAGTCCCCCTCCCTCGTCAGCCCTAAGAGCAATCAGGGTTCTCTGCCCTGTGGGAAGTCCAAGGACCACCCACCTCCATCCTGGTCTAGTAAGGTGAGCATCCAAACTGCCTAGGCTCCCACAAAGTCAGTACGTGCAGTAGGATCAAAAACCCATTGCCATTGTTCTTGAGTTCTCATTTTTTTTTAGACTGTTTTTCCCCCAGATCCATATGCATTTTTGCTTGCAGAGGCCTGATTTATTCATTGAGTTTCAGGATCAATCACCTAGCAAGAGGCCTCAGCTCTCAAGCTCAGTCTGTATGGGCCACATACCTGTAGAAAAGACATGGATTGCCTCTCTGATCCATTTAAGCTTGTTTTCTTCCTTTCCTTCCAGCTGGAAGGAGAAGAAAAGGCTTTGTGGGGTTTCTCTGGCTGCTCTCTCCTGAAGTCCTTGCTTGGTGTGCCCTCTGCTGGGAAGGACCAGGGCAGCATGAACTCACCCAGGTCCAGTTGCTACTGACTAATTTCTTTTGTTCTCTTGCCTGGGCCTCTTTAGAAGACTCCTCACACCATAGGCCTGCTGTAGGGAGCATGGAGGGGAGAGGCGCTGCAGAATTCACCGATTTCAGTAGAGCAAGCATTTATGAAGTCATGGGATCTGATGTTTTGTTGTTGTTTGTTTTGTTTTTGGCAGAAACATCTTTTCAGTTTCATAAGCCTGGAACCAAACAACTTAAAGCTTCACACATGGTATTTCATCTCTTTTGTTCGGAGCATTTCTGGGCTGACTTCCTCTGTGAGGTCACTTTTTCCATTGCTGCCCCAGCAGGAAGCCACTTCCCGACTGCTGCACAGTACTGCTTGCCAAAGCATATAGAGCTCCCGTCAGGAGAGGTTGTCCGCCAGCTGGATTTTACCTTGACCACGCATGGAATAATGTGCTAATCATATACTTTCCCCTTCTCCCTGGACAATGCTGCTTCTTGACACTGGCCCCTTCCAGCAGTGCACTCTTGATGACCTGTGACTAGCAACTGCTTGTGCTCACAAATGAAAAAAGATGGAAAGACCATGTCAGTGGAGTTATCATAATTCCCAGCTATATTATTTGATGATTCCAAGAAACTTCCTTCAAGTCAATGAAAGCAAAATCTAAAGACTGACATTTGTTTGGGGGCTACTGAGTAGAGACAATATTTTATTAAATATTCACTTATTAATTTATCAGATATTAGCTAATATCTTAATCGGTAGCTTAGAAGTAGAAATGCATTTTTTTGTAGTGTAGGGTCTGGAGGTTACAGATCAAAGTGTCTGTCTTTTCTTACAAGGACATAGCCTCGTTATTGGGACCCCATCCTCATAACCTCACATCACAATAATACCTCCCCAAAGCTCTTCATTCCTAAATTCAGTCACACTGGAGCCTCGGCATGTCAATTTGGGATGAAGGGATATGATACAGTCCATAGCAACTGCTTCCTACATGTGCTTAGATAATGCATGGACACAGGCCCTCGAGGAACTCAGAGGCAGTGGCAGTTCTCATCCCAGACTCTGGAAGCGTGCTGGCAATGTCAATTGAAGAATACTTGTCATACAGCAATATAAGCTGTCATTTGTGTAGTTTATGCCATTTACCTAAGGGGGTGGGGCACAACAGCTTCTGATTAAGTTTTCAAACACTCATTTTATACATTCTATTTCTTCTCAAGAACATACACTAGAAGAGACACAAGGAAAAATGGAAAATCAACAAGCTAAGCAAACCCTTATCCAAACTTAATTGAAAGAGAGAAAATATCCAAATGAACAAAATCAGAAATAAGAATGGGACATAGCAGACACTGAGGAAATTAAAAGAATCATTAGGTCATACTTTAAAATCTGTACTCCACAAAATTGGAAAATCTAAAAGAAATATGTCAGGAGCATTTTTCACAAGCTATTGTGAGCCACGATGCAATTACAGCTTATAGCAATTGATAATTCAGATGTCAGCCCACCAGAGAAATTATTCTCGGAGCGACCCTGCAAGGAAAGGCCATCAGGGCCACTGGCTCTGAAAACTTGCTTTCATGTGATTTCACATGTGCAATAACAGCTATGATATCCCCCTATCGCCATGCATTTTCATGCAGTGTGTACATGTAATCTCATGGTTGGATCTCAACCTTATGAGTACATATATCTGTGGATGGTCAGGAAGATGGCTTCTGTGTTGTTTTGGTATATAGAGCAAGTGCTCATAGTCAGAAACTTTGAAGCCTGTTCTCTATCAATAGCTGGACCCACAGGGCAAATTGGCCAGATGAGTGAGTGCCCAGTGGACAGATAACAAGCAGGACTCACAGATATTGTTCATTAGCAGAATTGCAGATGTCTGGCCTTGTTTGGATCAAAGCCCTACAGAAGACTTGGTGAACTAGAATGATAGTGCAGGTGTCTATCCTTTTTATATCACAGTTCTTCAAGAGATCAATCACACCTATGTTGCTTCCTTCACCGGCACCTCCCTTCTCTGATTCAAAATAGCAATTAACACTACCAATTTTTTAATGCAAGATTTTAAATTCAGCAGACTAACTATTTTTGTTTAGATCCTGAGATTCAGGTGATAAAAAACCTGTTAACTGACTATATCCAGATATTATTAATCACACTTAAAAAATATAGAATAGTACACGTATTCATTGCCTCTTCCTCAGATCTCTCAGTGGGGTTTAGTCTCCTTCCTTTGTAAGAGATAGTCAATACCTCCTCACAGCTGCAGCTCCAGTTAGCTACAAACCAGCTGATAAGTTTTGCTACGTAACTTCAAAGAATGCCTGTGTCCCTGAGAATTTTTCTTGCAGTTTTTTTTTATTACTAACAAGTTGCTAATGAATGGAGGTATAAATGCTTGGGATTTTGTGACGATGAGGAGAATTAGAATGTAAAGAAATAAGATTGGAAGAATGTAGACTGTAGAGAAATAAGAATGTAGAATGTATAAGAAATAAGAATGGTAGAATCGGGACAAAAATGGAGCTAAGAAATTATAGGCAATTAGGAAAAGAGAATTTGAACTAATGAAGAAATAAAGCAGCAACCCTCAGATATTGTGTGGAGTTATTATAGAACTCTTTCAGTTCCTACTCCCGAGAAGCATTTCTCTGAGGAATCCTGGGTAAGGGCTGAGAGCTGATCTCTTGGCCTTTAGAGAAATAGACAATTTTCTCAATAGATACTGCTTACCAAAGTTAAATCAAGATCAGATAAACAATTTAAGTAGACCTGTAAACCTTAAGGAAATAGAAACAGTCTTACAAACAAACAAACAAACAAAAAGCCCAGGGCCAGAAGTGCAAAGTTCTACCGGACTTTCAAAGAAGAGCTATTGCCTATATTCCTCAAATTTTCCATAAAATTGAAACAGTAGGAACATTGCCAAATTCATTTTATGAGGTCACAGTTACACTGATACCCCAACCACACAAAGATTCAACAGAGGAATTACCAATTTCTCTCATGAACATAGATGCAAAAATATTTAGTAAAATACATACCAATCCAAGAACACATCAAAATCATCTATTATAATCAAATAGACTTTGTCCCAGAGATGCAAGGATGGTTCAACATAAGAAAATCCAGTCAATGTAATCCACCATATAAATTAACTGAAAAAAAAAAAAAAACAAAACCCTACATGATCATCTCATTAGATGCTGAAAAGGCCTTTGACAAAATCCAACATTTCTTTACTATGAAACTCTTGGAGAAATTAAGGATACAAGGACATACCTAAACATAATAAAAGCAATTTACAGAAAGCCTATAGGCAGTATCAAATTAGGTGGAGAAAAATCAAAGCAATTCTACTAAAATCATGAACAAGATAAGGCTGTCCATGCTCTCCATATCTATTCAATATGCTACTTAAAGTTCTAGTGGGAGCAATAAGAACCAAAGTAGATCAAGGGAATACAAATTGGAAAGAAAGAAGCCAAAGAATCAATAGACTTTTGCAGATGATATGATACTGTACATAAGCAACCCCAAAAATTCTACCAGGAAACTCTTACAGCTGATAGATACCTTTAGTGAAGCAGCAGGATACAAGATTAACTCTCTCTCTCTCTCTCTCTCTCTCTATATATATATATATATATATATATATATATATATATATATATGCCCCCCCATAAACAAATGACAAATGGACTGAGAAAGAAACCAGGGAAACAATACCCTTCAAATAGCCACAAATAATATAAAATATCTTAGCTCTAACCAAGCAAGTGAAAGATTTGTATGACAAAAACGTCAAGTCTTTGAAGAAAGAAATAGAAGAAGATACCAGAAGATGGAAAGATCTCCCACATTCATGGATTGGCAGGATTAATGTAGTAAAAATGGTCATCCTACCAACAGCAATCTACAGATTCAATACAATCCCCATCAAAATCCCAATACAATTCTTTACAGACCTTGAAAAGACAATATTCAACTTCATATGGGAAAACAAAACAAAAATCCTACCCAGGATATCTAAAACTATTCTGTATAGTAAAAGAACATCTGGAGTTATCGCCATCCCTGATTTCAAGCTCTCCTGCAGAACTATAGTAATAAAAACTGCATGGTATTGTCATAAAACAGACAGGTAGATCAATGCGATCAAATCGAAAACCCAGATATAAATCCATACACCTATGGAACCTGTTTTATTTTTATTAAGAAGCCAGAAATACATAATGGAAAAAAGAAAGCATCGTCAACAAATGGTGCTGGTTTAACTGGATGACTGTAGAAGAATCCAAATGGATCCATATCTACCACCTGTAAGCCCTGGTCTCTGGCCTCCATCTTTGGAGGTCCCATCCCTGTGCCCACCAATCCTTGATCCCTCCCTCCCTGTAGGAGAGTCAAGATGAGCCTGCCAAAATCTTGACCACTCCCTCAGTCTGTTCAAACTGCTTCCCTAGAAAGTTCCCTCGTGGTCTCTTTCCTCTCCCTCCAGTGGTGGTCACATTCATTCATGGCTTCCTGGTTTTCCCTTGGGGCGACCCAAGAGCACAGGAATCCCATTAAACCTGGATAATTTTTAATTTGGCTTGTTGTGATTTGGCTTGATTGGGATTTTTGCATCGGCAGAGAGCTCTCCTTAGAAAAATTCCTAACACCACCCTACTCAAAAATCACATCCAAGTGGATCAAAGACCTCAACATAAAACCAGATACACTGAATCTGATAGAAGAGAAAGTGGGGAATAGCCTAGAACTCATTGGTACAGAGGACAACTTCTTAAACAGAATACTGATAGTATGGGCACTAAGAACAGCAATCAATAAATGGGATCCTATGAAACTGAAAACCTTCTGTAAGAAAAAGGTCACAATCAATAGGACAAAATGGCAGCCTATTGAATAGAAAAGGATTTTCACCACCTGTATATCTGACAGAGAGCTAATACTCCAAATATAAAGAACTCAAGAAATTGGATATTAATAAACCAAATAATCCAAAATAAAAAAATGGAGTAGAGATCGAAACAAAGAATTATCAACAGAGTAATTTCAAATGGCTAAGAAGTACTTAAAGAAATGTTTAACAAGTTGCATAGTGGTGGCACACACCTTTAATCCTGTCTCCAGGAGGCAGAGACTCTGTGAGTTCAAGGCTAGCCTGGTCTACAAAGTGAGTTTCCGGACAGCCAGGACAGCCAGGACTCTCACAGGGAGAAATCCTGTCTCGAAAAACAAACAAACAAACAAAAGGAAATGTTCACCACCCTTAACCCTCAGGGAAATGCAAATCCAAACTATGTTGAGATTCTATCTTAACCCTTTCAGAATGGCTAAGATCAAAAACACAAGTGATAGCTCATGCTGGCAAGGATTCACATTTGTGGATACTGCATTGGCAGCTCCTTATAATCTACAAGAGTGTCCTTAGTGAAGTCTCCAACTAATGGGGTGGAGCCTGAACTAGCCATCTTCTTTAACCAAGCAAGGCTCCTAGCATTGAGGCTGGAACAGAAGCCCAGCCACAAAACCTTGAACCTATAATCTGTTCTGCCTGCAAGATCTGCTAGGGCAATGGTGGCACAGAACTTGTGGGAATGGCCAACCCATGACTGCTCCAACTTGAGGCCCATGCTGACATAGCAGTTTAAGATTCGTCTGATTCGATAAAAAAGAATACAGATGCTCAGTAAAGACAGATCCAGATTGGAAAAAAAACAAAACAAACAAACAAACAAACATAAAAACCTCTAAACAGGTTACAGTGTGTTTAAAAATATACATAGGCTTGGGAGAAAAAAAGTAGAGACCATCACAGATTAAAAAATAGTTCAAAAACAATAAAGTCCTTAAAAAGGAATAGAGTAAGAATATATAATAAGCTACATAAATATGGGAAATACACAGAGAGTCAGTATGTTATTGTGTTGTCTTTAGATTTTCTGATGGCTAATGAAGGAACAACACTTGCTAATACACATTGAATTATGAAAACTGCTAGGTTAAACCAACCTATATATTTAAAAAATGTCTTCAAAATGGAAGTCAAAATATATGTTACTTTGGGGAAAAGTTATGCTTTTATTTCCACAGGAGATGAGAAGCTGTGGATTCATTCCAAGTTGATATGAATCAGGTTTGATGAGGGAAGATTGCCTGAAAATCCTGACTACAAAAATAAAGAAATAAACCTAGATGAACTACAAGATAAGTGATGTGTGTTTTACCTGCTCAAACGTAAAACAAAAAATCATCTTTGGCTGACTTGTACAATGCACAACCTATACTTGTATTAATACAGATATGTATGTTCCCTTTAAAAGTTTGTGTATTTTCAGAGCAAGGGAACCAGACACCAATAAAAACAGATGGCCAGATGGCCCAGGTGATCTAGCATCTAGAACAGCTTCAAGGCTGCTCACTGAGATGATCCAGCCTCGTAGAACACATAAGCCAAAACTTAACAATTATCTTGATTTTCTCACGGTTCCCCAAAAGATGTCAGTACCCCCAGACAGCAGGAAGCATTCCAGAAAAAAACACTGCCCACATTCCCAAAAGACGGGTTATGGATGTTTGTTGTCATTTAAGGGGGGTTGGTTGCAAGTTGTTATTGGTCATAGTCAGAAAAAAGCCAAGCAAAAGAGTTAAATTCAAATATCTCTTTTTAAAGGAAAAAAAAACATTGTATGATATAGAAAATATGTGATAAAAGATAGATTATTGAATCTACTTTAATTCAAAAAACAGTTATTACTCTCAAAATATTTTACATTTGTATGGATTTTAGTTTATTGATATAAATTTAAAGTTAATTTTGTTATACTGTGTATATTTCTACTTTTCTTTAGAGTATTATGTTTATGCAGCTCATTTAAAATATATAATTATGAAATACAGATTGATAGTTAATCTTCTATAATAGTCAAACTTACAGTCATGTAAGGTATGTTTTCAAGGTTATACACAGATATATTTCAATAGATAGATGGTTTTCAAACATTTCAAAGACAGCACCAATTTACTTCAAAAGAGGATATTATGCATTGAAGAAACTCTATATGTAGTTTCTTTTCTTTATGGCAAAACTAGCCATTTGGGCAAAGAAACTACCCTTAGCTCAATTGCTGACAGTATGTTGTCCAAACTGGACCAGCAAGACAAGAAAAATGACTGCCAGACTTTACCAAGGCAAAGTAGGACAGTCCTTTGAAATTCCCTGCTTCTCAGAAATGTCTGTCACATATACTAGGCCTGTAGGCCAAAATTGGATGCCCCAATGTTACAGAAGAACTTTGGGTAACTGTTCAGGAAGTCAGATGTCCTTGTCATTAGGTAACATTGTACCCTTCTGGGGTCTTTGAGGGAGTTAAAAGACTAAATAATTAAACATGTAGTTTTCCTTAGTTATGATAAAAAGTAAATTAATTATAAAACTTTAGGCTCACAAACATAAGATAATAATAGATAATAAAGGATTTTCTCTAATTTTGCCAAATACTTGATTCTTACTTGATAACTGTAGTAAGAGGTCACTTGTTTGTTTCCTGACTGCCCAACAGCTCAGACCCAAAATAATCACACAGAAACTATATTAATTAAATCATTGATTGGGCTGTTAGCTCTAGCTTCTTATTGGTTAGCTCTTACATGTTAATTTAACCCATCTCTATTAATCTGTGTGTTGCCACAAGGCTGTGGCTTACCCAGTAAAGTTCTGGTGTCTGTCTCCAGTGGGGCTACATGGCTTCTCTCTGACTCTGCCCTCTTTCTGCCAGTATTCAGTTTAGTTTTCCCTGCCTAGCTCTATTCTTCCCTATTACAGGCCCCAAAAAACTTCTTTTTTTCTTTTTTAAGATTTGTTTATTTATTAAGTATACAACATTCTGCCTCCATATATGTCTGCAGGCCAGAAGAGGGCACCAGATCTCATTACAGATGGTTGTGAGTCACCATGTGGTTGCTGGGAATTGAACTCAGGACCTCTGGAAGAGCAGCCAGTGCTCTTAACCACTTCTTAATTAACCAATGGTATTCACAGCATACAGAGGAGAATTCCACATCAGAATACATAGTTGGTTATACATAGTTTTGCTATGGTAAAGTTAAAAATTTTCTTTTTTAATTAGACAAAGGGGGGAATGTTATAGAATAATCTTTTTGTACACTGTGAAGATGTGTCTTTGCCAAGGCTCCCTCTGATTAGTTTAACAAAAGAGTTGACTGGTTGGTAGTTAGGCAAGAGGTATAGGTGGAACAGTAAGACAGAAGATGCTGGGAGGAAGAAGGGCAAGCGACTCAGCAGTCTTGAGAGATGGACAGAGAAGCAAGATGAATGTGCCATTTTGAAAGAAGGTACAGCCGTGTGGCAGAGGGTAGATAAGTAATATGTGTTAGTTTAAAATGTAAGAGTTGGCTAGTAACCAGCCTGAGCTATCAACTGAGCATTTATAATTAATAAATGTCTAGATGGTTATTTGGGAGTGGCTGCTAACACACAGAGAAACTCTACATACACTTGACATAGCCTAGATGACCAGGAACCAGAGGAAGGACAGCCCAGAGAACCAGCATAGAACCAAATAGAACTGGGGAGGGGATTAGTGAAATAATTCCTAAAGCTATTCTGCCATAATCATCAGTCAATGCCTAGCTCAATTGTCACCAGAGGGACATCGACCAGCAACTGATGGGAGCAGATGCAGAGACCCACAGCCAAACATTAGGCAGAACCAATGGAACCCTGAAGAGTGGGCAGAAGGACTGTAAGAGTCAGTGTGGTCCAGGACACCAGGAGAACACGGCCCACAGAATCAACTAAGCAGGCCTCATAGAGGCTCACAGAAACTCAAGCAGCAAGCACAGACTCTGTATGGGTCTGACCTAGGTCCTCTGCCTATACATTATGGTTGTAGAGTTTAGTGTGCTTGTGGGACTCCCAACAATGAAAGTCGGGGGTGTCTCTTCCTCTTTTGCCTATGCTTGGGACCCTTTTCCTCCTACTGGTTGCCATGCCCAGCTATGATATGAGGGTTTGCACCCAGTCTTATTATAACTTGTTATGTCATGTTCAGTGGATATCCTTGGGAGCCCCCTCCCACCTCCCACTCTAAGAGAAACAGAGGAGGAGCTGATCTGGGGGAGTTGGGAGGTTGGGAAGGGATTGAGAAGATCAGAGAGAGGGGAAAATTTGGTGGAGATGTAATGTATACAAGAAGAATAAAAGTTCAAAAAACCAAAAATATAGGAATATACATTTTTCAAGAAGTTTATTGTCTTCTAGAAAGGAGAAAAATCTAAACTGAGAGCACTATAGGAAAGGATAACATTCTAAATTATAAATGTACTGTGCTGTTCTCACTAAGTACTTCTCAGCTCTAATCTGATTCTCATAATAAAGCTGATGTTAAGATGATGATGATGATGTGCTCTGAAGATGAAGAAAAATGAGTACCTAAGCAGTCAAGTAAAGATTTCCTGTGGAAGCAAGCGATGGGGTCAATGGGGTAAGAGCCACGTCTCTCCTCTCAATATCTGCCTCACTTTTCATCTCAATACCACATTGCTTCTCTCCTCAGTGGCACCCAGAAACATAGTGACATGTGTCAGAGGGCCTTGGGAAAAGAGATAGAACAGGAGGGAGGTGGGGTTGATTTAAGCACCAGTCACATTCTCCAGAACAAATGCATCAATATGTCAAGCTGGTTGGAGATAACTTGTGTTTATGGCACTATATTTACATTTTTATTTCAGAGAATAAATACATTTGTTTCCATGCTCTTCCACAGACAAACTTAAAACAAAATTCAAGAGTAGTCAAAGAGCTTAGAAAATGTCTCCACTCATTGGAGCTAGAGTTTGTGTGGTCACAGAGCATATGATGTTGGATTCCCCTCTGTATGCTATATGTTTTATTACCATTGGTTAATAAAGAAGATGCTTTGGCCTATGGCAGGAGAGAATATAGCAAGGCAGGATTTCCAAGCATAAAGATGGTGAAGTCAAGCAGACGCCATGTAGCTGCCCAAGAAGCAAGAGGTAACAAGCCATAAGCCTCATGGTAAAATATAAAATGATATTAATGGGCTAATTTAAGATATAAGAGTTAGTTAATAAGAAGGCTGAGCTAATAGGCCAAAGAGTATGTAATTAATATTAAGCCTCAGAATGGTTATTTCATAAGCAGCTGCAGGAGCTGGAGAGCGGTACCTGGTGGGTGGAGAGAAATTGGAACAGGGGACAAGCAGAATGGAGAATATTTATAGCTACAAGTATACTCAGGGGCACAGAACTGATTTCAACAAGCATGTCCTTTATCTGCTTGCTATTGCTCACAATCACACTGTAATTCTACTTCCTCACAAAGTTATGACTCAATTTTATCAGACAAATATTGTAGGACCCTCATGGCTAAGACACAGTACTACATATGAATTTTTGGAGGGTAAGTCTACATATTTTCTGATTAGTCTCAACATTTAATCAGCTGAAGGTAGGAGGCTCTGAGTGGCTGCACTTCCTGTTTGGAGACCAGCAATAGTCGGCAGCAGCTTGTGTTGAGAACTCAGAGGAGCAGTGTAAGAATATAAGCAGTATAAAGTCCCCAGCAGGGACTTTCTCAGGATGGCTCAGATTATGACAGAGTAGCAACCAGTGACTTTACTTAACGAATAATCACTTTGCTCTCCTCTCATGTCCCCACGTAGCGTGCATAAACTCACATTGACATTGGCCAGGAATCCTTTCTCTGGGAATCTACTACTGATAGATCCTCCTCCTTCTGGAATGCGTCAGTTCCCGTGACAGGAGGAAGAAAATGGTGATGTGTCACAAACTGCAGTTTCATTCTGCCATCACTCCAGTCGACATTTCATTGGCCAAAGCCAGTTAGATGGCTGGCCATGATCAGCTTGAGGGAGGTGAAATTCTGCCATGTTCCTGGACTGGGAGAAGAGACTTACAGGTATGGCTCAGAGAGGAGAGATAGCAGCAAGGTGTCTTTAATAACTGACAGCCGTGGAAACCGGAGATGGGTCGCAGTGGGGAAGTAACGAGAGGACATGGCAAGGCGAAAGGCTCTAAAATCCACTCAAGTGGAAAACAGGCTGCTCTAGGTGAGTTCCCGCCATAGCCTTTCCTGGCTCCTTTGTCAGGTTCTATCCTTTGTGTATTAGGAGCCTATGTTCCCATGAGCTGTTACATACTGTTACCCTGAGTTTTTGCTTCCTAAGCCCCACGCCTGCTTTGCAGGAGACCTAGTTGATCCCCTGAGAGACTGTGTCTGAAGGAAGCTGGCTCCTAGTGCGTGATAGGCTGGGTTTATGAGGACCCTGGTGGCTTCTCTTCTAGGAAGAATAATCATCTGCATGGAACTGTGAGCCTGGAGTATTTGTGGAGACCCGGGGAGATTTGGGCACCCATTGGCATGGATGGGGAGAGACTTGGGGACAGACATCACTCCTTGGGGTTTCTCACCAGCCACATTGACGTCAGCTGAATGTAACAAGATCCTCATTTGTCCTCTCCACATAAATCACCCTGGGTCCTCCCAATCCCCCCACTCCAACACACACAAGAGCTTCCAGGTCTGGGTCTCACTCAGGCGTTTCTCTTGGGCCCCAAGGAAATACTTGGTTTTGTCCCTTTATTTCCATGGTCACGTGGGGAACTTTCAGGCCATTTGGCCCCTTCTCCATCTAGATAATTTTATCAGGTAGATGTTCTCCACTGGCATAATAACTCACAGGCAAAGAGCCTCAGAACCTTTGTCTGTGGAGGTATTACCCACCCTGGGGGTGTAGGGCAGGGGCCCATGCTGGCCATAGAGTACTTTCATAGTTTGTCATTTCCCCTGCCATGTCTATTGTCTCTCTTCTGGGCCAGTAACTCAGCTGGACCAGGTGGGGGTGGGGGTGCAAGGGGCTGGGGGGTGGGGGAGTTGGGGGTGGGGAATGGGGACGGAGCAGTGACTGCTCCGCGACCCATTCAAATCTCTGATTCTTTTGTTTCTGTTCTCTCTTCCAGTTTTCTTTCCCTCCAATTTATCTTAGGAGAGGGGCAGGATAATTGACTTTGGCTAGTTTGGACTTTATTTTTTTTCCAGACATAACTTTTTTTTTTTTTGCCAAGATTTCAGATTTTAAAAATCAAAAGCCAAGAAATTACCTCTTTTGTTCTGTAGTATAATCCACCCCATAAGGCAGTGTGCCAAAACAGGCTGCACCAGAGAAAGGTCACAGGTAACAAGAATCACCGAGCAGGGAAAACATCATTTAATGCCTCAACATATTATCCTGCTGTGTTTGCAGACAGAAGGTGTTAATTACCACTGACATGCATATTTATTTTTGCAAGAACTGTTTAATCTTGAGAGTATACGTTCTCTCTTTTTTAACACGTGGTGGTACTCGACAGAGTAAGCACTCAGAAATTCTATTTTATTGCATTCAAATATTCATAAGTTGACTACGTCTCATCCAATTCCATCCCCGCTCTTCAAAGAATAGAGCAAGGACCTGTTCTTTCTGCACTGCATAAAAAAAAAAAACGGATCTCCATGTTCCTTGAGCCATGAGCAAGAGAGAGCATATCCCAAGCTGTCTTCTTTTGTAAACATGCTTTTGCTGTGAGACTCTATGCCTAGTTTTGATAAATTAAAAAATATACATACCTGATATACTCACTATTTGATTACACATTCCTTCTTATGATGAAACTTATATTTATTTATCCAGCAGTTTGGAATGGGTGAAGACATGAAGATAGTGCTAAATTTAGAAATTACATAGTAATGGTAATATCCCTATATAATTATAAAATTAGGATGGCAGGACTTCTGTGGACCATAGATGTGGATGCTAAGGGTTTAAAAACTGTGTGAAAAATTGCTCCTCTTTTCTCCTATCTCAAGTAAGTCTGATGTGTAGCTTGACTCTTGTAAATATAACCCCATAGGCTTTCTTTTCCTAGGTAGTAGGTTCTCAGTCATTTAGATACAAAGGACTATTATTCACCCCCTTTTGCCTATCATAGTTGACTTCTATAAACTGAAGGGGTGGGTGCAGATATGAGTTGAAATGCCTTGTAGTCATGAATTTGGTAAGTTGTGACTGAAGGGTCTTGCGAAACATATCTTCTCTTCCTCCCATCACTTCTGCCACCCCGTTCTGTCTGCACTCATGTTCAGTTTTTTAAAAACCTTTCAATTTTCTATGGAGTCCATGCTCCTTTGAGCCTCTAAAACTGAGGAAGCTTGAAAGGTGATTTTGGTTTCAGGCCATCTATCATGAGACTGAGCAGTTAGACAATGTCCCAAGCCTCAGTTTCTCGTCTATAAAAGGAAGGACACACGGCACCTTTCTGAAGTGGTGTTTCCTCGTGTGATGACATGACTGCTGAGGAGAAAGACTGGTGTATAGTAAATGCTCATGTTCCTTCCCTTGTGATCTCCAGGGACTTCCTGGTTACATATAAATTGCCAGTTTCAGAGATAACACACACCTGACTGCAAACCAGGTTCTCCACAGAACGGAATCTAGCTGTGAAGCAGCGTGGAGCGGTAGCTGTGTTACTGTGACTTGAGAATGGGTGATTATAATGCATGTGTGTTCACTGTGCAGTGTTCTTGAGCTTGGGAGGGCCAAGATGAAGAAGCTAGCATCATTCTTGCCACATCATTTCACGGTAGAAGGCACAGAAATAAAAGAGACCAAGAAGTATCCAAATGTCCTTTCTCAGAAGCATCCATTATACCCATGAATATTGCCATTTCTTCATGGTCTCGCCTCCCAAAGCCCTCCTCAAATGGGCATGAATTTCTGCATGGACTTTGGAGTGGACAAAACAGACCACAGCAAAGGTACAGAAAGAGAAAGTAACAGGACAGCAACACATTGCCCCAGAGCGGTCCTTCTCAAGCCTGACTTTGGGACTGTTATTGTTGCTGACAGTGATACAAACCAGCTTCGAAATCCAGCTCAGGGCGTGAGAGCAAAACAAACACCAGCTAGGAAAATGGACGCACACACGATGTCAGAGATAGTTTCCAATGCAGGAAAACTGTCCTGGGGCAATTTGTTATGATTAAAACCACCCAGGCTTCACTAGGCCAGCCTAGGGTGACATCCCGCTGATGACACCTCTCCCAGCAAGAAGGTGGAGTGTTCAAGTTCTGGGACCTGGCATGAGTCTTCTGCTCTTGATGAGATCTGAGCCTCTTCTAGGAGAAATAATGAGGGCTTCTGTTTTTGTTTTAGTGAAATGCTGACTAGCAACTTGTATTTGTATCCTCTAATATAGTAAGAGATTGAGGGACTTTGTTCTGTTCTCCATGGTGTCCTCAGAAGTTAGAACGCTGCCCAATCCACAGCAGGTGTTCCATAAATATTTCTGAAAGGGAAGTGTAGAAAACGATTATATAAAATGTTGTATTGCTGAAGAAAAAGTGGAGTGGTAGGAGATTGTGATGGCTATTCTTGATTGTCAACTTGACTACATCTAGAATTAACTAAAACCCCCAAATTGAGAGGTACACCTGTGAGAGATTTTGCTTAATTTGAAGTGGGAGGACCCACTTCTAGTATGCACCTTTGAGGTGGGACGACGCCTTTGATCTGGATCTTGGAGGTGGCAAGACCCACCTCTAGTCTGGGCCTTGACCCCTGCTGGAGCCCTGTATTAGGACGGGGAAGAAGGAAGCCCTTCTCTTGGCCCACTTGCTCTCGCCTCTCTAGCAAGTCCGTTTCTTCACTGGCATTAGAGCCTGCTTCTTTGAGATTCCAGCACCTACTGAAGACAAGCCGAGATATCTAGCATCATTGGCTGAAAAACTACTAGGTTCTTGGTCCTCTTGTTAATAGACAATCACTATTGGATTAGCTGGACTACAGCCTGCAACTCATTCTAATAAATCTCCATTCTCTCTCTATATATTCACTCTCCAAGTTCTGTTGCTCTAGAGACCCCTGACTAATACAGGGTTAGAACATGACAGGAATCCAACTTTCCTTTGGCTGGTTGGGAAAAGCTTTTCTTTGCAGGAACCATTTGAGCAGAAATGAAGATGCAATAGGGGGATGGTTCACGCAAGTAACTGAAGGTCTGTTCTTGCAGTCAAGGGAGGGTGATGCAAACGTGCTGTGGTAGGGGCATTATAGGGTCTGAGCTTATGCATTTCTGGAGAGTTCTCAGGCGATATGGCTACAGCAGGTCCATGGAACACTCTTTGAATGACAAATAGTTTAGCTTAGAATGTGACCTGGGAGTCAGTAGGTGAAACCAAGAGATCAGGAACCGAGAGGCAAGCTCATTGCACGATGAAAGGATGGTATAAAACTGCGTATGAAGAATAATTTGACCTATATAAGAAGTCTGAAAATAAGGGATATTAAAATATTATTCCTTTTCTCAGTGAAACCAAATATCAGATGACTTAGTGTTCCTCTTTGTCTCAAAATTTATTTCATTCACACTGACTGCTTTTACATTTAGACTAAGATGTTTTGGGGAGTTAATAAAAACCAGGAAATACTTATTTTAGTTAATACACTGAGTTCCCTGCACCCACATGACTGTCTATTACTCCAGCTGTAGGGGAGCTGAAGCTCCTGTTCTGATCTCTGCAGGCACCACCCATGCAGGCAATATACTCAAACACATTAAAGCAAACTAGATAAATCCTTAAGTGGTTTTCTTCTCAGTGATCAAAGTGAAATCAAAAGAAACACTGAATTTGAGGAGTAAGCAAGTGTGTGTTGGGGTGGGGACAGGAAAAGGGGGGGATGTGTGGAGTGAATGGACATCCTGGGCGTCCCCTGTGGGTGTGACAATGCTCACTACGCCTCCTCCTTTTCCTGACCCCTGGCTACAGATGCTATATGCTACAGGGTCCATATGCTGTAGATTCTACATGCTAGAGATGCTATGTGTCACAGGGTCCATATGCTATAGATTCTACATACTACAGATGCTATATGCTACATGTTCTATAATTCTATAGATTCTACATACTTCATCTTGTATGTGCTACAAATTCTATGTAACAACAATTTAGGAGACTGAACTGTGCTTGATGGCTCTCTGCTCACTAAAAATAGTTCACAATTCTCACACCAAGACCTTACAAGGGGATGGAGGGATCACTCAGTGGGCAAAATCACTTGTGTGAACATGAGGATCTGAGTTCAAATTCCTACCATTCATATAAAAAGTCAGGCATGGTCATGTGTGCTTGTAACCCTAGTGCTGGGATGGATAGAGAAAGAAGGATTGCTAGTGCTTCCTGGCCACCAGCCTAGCTTCACATTCAGCAAGAGTTGCTATCTCAAAGGGAAAAAAAACAGAGCATACTATAGAAGGTCACAAAGTTCTCTTATGACCTTCATGCGTGTGAGTATATTGCTGTCCATATGGCCCCATACACACATGCATATGTACACATACACCACATATACAAAATCTATACTGTGTTAGGCAGGGTTCTCTAGAGCTGTGGTGTACAGCTTGACACCAAGAATAACCATCACACCTTTATGTATACATACATAAATAGGCCATATACAAAGTTTCTTGCAATTTTATTTATATTGGTGGAAATTAGAAGCAAGTTGAATGTCCATCAGAAGGGAAGAAGGTAAACAAACAATGGTACAGTAACAAAAAGAACAATCTACGGATATACAAATCACAACACATTCTGCTGAATTAGAGAAGTAAGATCCCAAAGTTTTCATATGATGTGACTTCCATTTTTATGGAAATATCGAAACACTGTTCTATAGGAGCCGCAGAGCAGGCCATTGTTAGAATAATGCTTGAAGTGGGCACACGGAATGCAAAATGGCGTGAAGGATGAAGAAATGACGTCATCTGGCTCTGGAGGTGTTGGAGGTGTTCTCTGGGGACGAGAGTTTCAAGACACACTTAAAATGGGTGAATATTACTATATGTGAACGAGAGCTCCTGAGATTTGAATGTGAACTGTCCCCAGAGCAGGGCTGTATTCCCCTGCCAGCTGTGGGATGTCATGGAGCCTGTAGGATGCAGGGCCTGGGTGGTAGCAGTAACTAATTGGTGGTCTTTGAAGGAAGAGCGGAGGCCCTGGTTCCACCTGGCTCTACCTGCTTCTTTAGCCTCCCCTGGCATGCCTGGCTAGGTTGGGCTGTGAGCCAACACAAACTGTTTCTACCCTAACTTGTTTATGCCATGTGTTCTGTCACAGACACAAGAAGATAAAACGCCACCGGAGAGTTGATGGAAACCAACTCTCCTGCACCCGTTTCATGTGGGCTGCAGAAGCAGTCCATAGGTTCTTCCTTCTGCTTCCATGTGGTCTGACTAGGGAGGAAGCCGACCCTTTCCGCCTAGGACCTGTCCAGCCAGCCCTGTGCTCCGCTGTCGCATCTCCAGGGTTTCCGTCTGTGTGCTCTTTTCTTCCAGCAGGGGAAGACTGGTGAAATCTCGAAGTTGGACTGGGGCAGGGGGTAGCCATGATGCTCTCCCTACAAGTCTCCATGCTTGCGCTCGTGCTCCTGCCAGGCTCCAGGGGCTCTGGGAGACGGGCGTCTGACTTAGTCCAGCCCCACTGCTGTCTGAGACTGTCTCACAGGCTGACGAGGTTCATCTTGGCTCATGATTTTGGAGGCTGAGACACACGATCCCAATGTCAGCACTCTTAGTGAGTGCGTCCAGTAATAAAGAAAAGGGCGTTCATGTAAAAGTCTGTTTTCATTGTAACGGACCCAGTTGACAGGAGGGAGACTTCGCAGCCCTGAGAGTTAAATCAGGCCTGAGAGAAAAGTGTTTATTCCTTGTGCAGGCTCTACCTCTCAGCACCCCCACGATGCGTTCCGGACTTTGCAGACTATAGCGAAAGCAGGACAGGAGCCGAGCTCTGAAGAAGGAGACACTGGCTTTCCTTCCCATTGCTTACTCTCCTGTAGGCTCATGGCTCCCTTGGGGGAGTTTTGGAGAGGAGTAGCTGAGATTTAGGACATGATTTAGATAGTATCAGTGTTAATGGTATATCTCATTATCACAGTCATTGCTTACACGAGTCTTTCCTGACTACTGTGCCTGCTCAGGCCACCATAACTTTGCATGCAGATCTCGAACAGCAAAGTCATTTCCCGACTTCAGTGTCACTTTGACTTTTAAAATCCAGCTGGAATCACTTACATAATCCTTCCCACGGGCCAGTCTCAAAGTTCGTATAGCTGTGTGTCTCTCGTTCTGTGGAGCACAGAGAGTGAATGGGCTTAGGACTGAGGTGAGTGTGGGGTTACATTCTGATCAGTCATTACTCTCTCTCTCTCTCTCTCTCTCTCTCTCTCTCTCTCTCTCTCTCTCTCTCTCTCTCTCTCCCCCTGTGTGTGTGCATGTGTGTGAGTATTTGCAATTCAATATTTGCAATATATATATGTGTGTGTGTGTTTAAATTTTCAGGGTTGTTATTTATTTATTTATTTTTCAAATATTTATTTATTTATTATGTATACAATATTCTGTCTGTGTGCATGTCTGCAGGCCAGAAGAGGGCACCAGACCTCTTTATAGATGGTTGTGAGCCACCATGTGGTTGCCGGGAATTGAACTCAGGACCTTTGGAAGAGCAGGCAATGCTCTTAACCACTGAGCCATCTCTCCAGAAAATTTCAGGGTTGTTATATGAAAGAATATATACAACTTGTAGTGTGAAAATATACAAGCTATTCCAGCTGTAATTACGAAACTGTGCGTCAGTCATGGCTGCCAGCCTTTCCTTCTTTCCTTGCTTCTGGGTCTGGACAGGTGACAGGATGAACACCTGCTGACGAATGACATCTATCACAGCATTAAAACTCTAGATAACTCGGGAAAGTTAGGTGATAATGTGGGAAAAACTTCAGGCGCTAGCGTGTTATCTCCATTGCCCCTTTCTCCTGTTGGATGGATGAAGAAGCCAAGGAGATTCTAGAAGATGGTAGAACTGGAAGACACATGGGTTCCCAGGGTCCCCAACTCAGCACGCAGAAGACAGATGCCTGTCACCCAAGAATACTCACATTTTGTAAGGAAGAATTAAACTGAATTTGAGTTGGATCTTGAAATCGTATTCATTAAGGCAGCTAGTGTTAATCACCCGGCTCTTTGAAGTGTGGGGGGGGGGGGCGCTAATAAAAACCAAACACCTAAAATGCGCTGCATTGGCTTTGGCAGCTGGATGGCGGTGGCACAGACACTAAGATGAAAGGTTGGGGAATGGAGAGCTGTTGGGGGGATGGCAGAGCTTGGGTGAATCTGCTGCTGGTGATAATTGCAAAGGCAAGGCCAGACGCTTGACAAGCTTTCATCTCCAAAGAGGAGATTGACTGTTAGCGACGACAGCAGGTGGAGAGGAGAGAGAGGCGCTCGGGCGAGGATTGCTTTGTATTGCTGCAGAAATAAGAGGGACTAGGCAGAGTTCAGAAATTCGATGCTTCGGAGGATTGGAAAAGCAAACTGCCTTTTAGACTTCAGTCTGTAGATGACACGGTTGTCCCCGGGTTTGAGTAATGTGTGTACATTGAAATAGCGCCATCCAGCAGACAGCAATTTAGCGTGTAAAGGGGTTATGGAATAGCCAGGCGACAATTTCTGCCCTCAGGCAATTTAGTGCTTAGTAGAAAAGAGTACAGAAGTACAGACAACTGCAGTGGGTGAAGTTAATCAAAACATACATTGCTATAAATGATGGAAAGATTGCAAGACTCCCCAAGAGTCCAGAGTGGGGGTTCTCAAGCTAACGAATGAAGCTCAGCCTTTCTGTCTCACTCATCACACTTGTTTCGTCTTTCTAAGATTTCAAGGCTCATGTTTGGCCCATGGTTTAGTAGCTGACATACTGGGCATCGAGATGGTCCCTCAGGTCACCTGCCACTCCCTGACCCAGATCTTCACTGGCTTTACAAGTTGTTCATTGGAGTGTAGCCTCGTTTGTGTAAAGACAGAGCAGGGTCCTGTTACAATCAGCCTCTGTCACCTGCCCGCAATTATGAGATGCTCCAAACCCCAAGCACACCATTGTGTTTGCTGATATAGCTTGTTTTTATTGTCATTCGTGGATTCAGAATAACCATTCTTTGGGCTAAACAGGAGCTTTTGCAGCTCTTTATTGTGTCCTGGCACCAGCCTAGAATCTTTGCGGCTTGCTTTTAGTGCCTCCCTGGCTGTGCAAAGCATTCATCTAAATATAGAAAGGGACAACACCCCGGACAGGACTAGAATAAGATAAGATTCACTTTCCAATCAATTGTCTTGCAACTTCCCTGGTGCCAAGACTGGCAGCAAAAAGAAATGCTATTGAGTTGTGGAGCTGTCCAAAACAGAAGCATTTGCTGCAGGCTTCCTGGGGTTAACGGCCTTTGAAGGTTCCAAAGCCCAGATATGCAGCACTATAGACACTAGCTCTACCTGGAACTTTGGCAGAGTCTCATAGGGATGCTCAGCGCACACATGTAACTTTGGGATAGCCTCATAGCGATGCTCAGAGCACATATGTGACTTTGGGATAGCCTCATAGGGATGCTTAGTGCACACATGTAACCTTGGGATAGCCTCATAGGGATGCTCAGTGCACACATGTAACTTTGGGATAGCCTCATAGGGATGCTCAGAGCACATATGTAACTTTGGGATAGCCTCATAGCTATGCTCAGAGCACACATGTAACTTTGGGATAGCCTCATAGCGATGCTCAGAGCACACATGTAACTTTGGGATAGCCTCATAGCGATGCTCAGAGCACATACTGCCCCTTAGGAGACAGAAGAGTTGTGGGAGGGCTCTGGTGTACGGATCAGAGCTCTTTTCCCCCAACACTTTACTGTGGGTTATGTTGAGTATGTTGCTTGCTTTCACCTGTACAAGAGGGAGATAGGAATAAAACCCATAATGTTCTTGTAGGGATTAAAAAATGGTTTTAGGTAAGGCATTTTAATTACCATTTATTTTTTAATCAATCAATTTATCTATCTATCTGAAGCATGATTAATAAATACTTGGGGAGAGAAATTGGGGTTTAACCTGAAGATCTGAAAAGCAATCTCAGAATGACACTGTGTCTAGAGCTGTCTCCTACTGTCTTATAATCCTTTCTAGGACTGTGATTAAAGGTATGTACCACTGAGATTAAAGGCATGCACCACCCAGTTTCTATAGCAACAAGTGTGGCTACTGGGATTAAAGGTGTGTGTCACCACTGCCTGGCTGTAAAACTGACCAATGTGGCTGTTTTACTTTTCCAATCCCAGGAAAGCTTTATTTATTAAAATACAATTGAAATGCTACTACTACTACATCTATCTATCTATCTATCTATCTATCTATCTATCTATCTATCTATCATCTATCTATCTATCTATCTATCTATCTATCTATCTATCTATCATCTATCATCCATCTGGGAGATAGCATCTCAATATGCAGCCCTGACTGACTCAGAACTTGCTGTCTAGATCAGGCTAGCCTCAAATTCACTGAGATCTGCCTGTCTCTGCCTCCAGAGTCCTGAAAGTAAAGGTTTGTGCCATCATACCTGGCCCTAAATAATAGCTAATTTTTTAAGGGGGATACTTTCCAACAGTTTGTGACTGTATCTTTTACTCCAGGAGAAATGACCTGCGTACATTTACTGATATGAATGAAAAGCAGATGCCACCTCCCTGGTTACTAGGATCTAAGTTCCTTGCTGCCTCCATTCTTCTGGTGAGGGGATTGCTCCGCTGGAGACAGTAACGTGCAGTGGTTAAAGCAGGGACTCTAGCTAGCACTGAAGACTCACATCCTGGTGTCCCGGAGCAAGTTCTCCGAGCTACTGTCCATTACCTGCAGCTCTGAATTGAAATGTTTTCTGACTTCACTTTCTTAATATATTGTTTTTCTATTTTCTGATGCTGAAATATCATACCACATAGAAGCTTGGTGACTGTTTAAGTCTAGGTCACTGCTTAAGATCCTGGTGGGAATTCCATAATGCATGGATACATGCTCCATTTACCTTTATTAAACGTGGATTTTGAATTCAACACTCATCTGGATTTAGGAGATTTGAGTGAGACTCCCTAGGTATATCTGCATAGTGTTGCTGAGCTACGTGGACTTCATGTAAGCCTCTTCGTATCCTGCTGGCAATTCTTACTGTGGTGATTTGAAGGGAAATGGCCCCAAAGGGAGTGACACTATTAGGAGGTGTGGCCTTGTTGGAGTAGGTGTGGCCTTGTTGGAGAAAGTATAACACTGTGGGGGTGGGCTTTGAGGTCTCCTGTATGTTCAAACCATGTCCAGTGACCACTTCCTGTTGCCTGCAAGCCAAGATGTAGGACACTCAGCTCTCTCTCCAGCACCATGTCTGCCTGCACGCCACCAAGTTGCACCATGATGATAATGGACTGAACCTCTGAAACTGTAAGCCACCCCAATTAAATGTTTTTCTTTATAAGAGTTGCTGTGGTCATGGTGTCTCTTCACAGCAACAGAAACCCTAACTAAGACAGTCATCGTCCATGGAGTGATCTTTTGGTGCAGCAAATGTACTATTTTGTATATGAGTAAAGTAAAGCCTGAAGAACCTGAATAGCCATGCAACTCCTCTGTTTTCCAGCCCAGTGCAAACGGCCATTTGGGTGCCAGGCATCACATGCATGATGACAGAGTAGGACCTGCACACTGTACTCTGATGTACTCCTCTGCCCACTTCTCTGCTTGTTTGGAATCTCTAATCTCTCTAGAAGTAGACCCTGAGAAAAGATGTCAGTACGCGTAGTTCATTTGTGAAGTGAAAAAAACCACAATACAACAGTGATAGACTAGCAGGGTAAGAAGAAGCAGCCAATAGCCAGCCTGCCCTAACCCAGCCAGCATGTCTAACCTAGGCAGCCTGCCCTACCCCAGCCAGCCTGCCCTAACCCAGGCAGCCTGCCCTACCCCAGCCAGCCTGCCCTAACCCAGCCAGCATGTCTAACCCAGGCAGCCTGCCCTACCCCAGCCAGCCTGCCCTAACCCAGGCAGCCTGCCCTAACCCATCCAGCCTGCCCTAACCCAGCCTTTGTGCTGAGTGACTGGAGCTCATGGTAAGCTGGAGTCATAGCTTAAAACACATCACCCAGAATAATCCCCCTCAGGGGATGGGGGAGCCTAAGTATGTATACCCAGTCTCTCTAGAGTCTGTGGTTGAGGGTTACTCCTGAGGATGCCATTGTCAGGTGACCAGAAGCAGCTTGACCCTTCCATTCTGAAATGGGATGCCTCAGGGACACAATGATCGTGGAAGTCTGTATTTTAGCCAAGTTTGGTGCTGTAGAGGAACAGCCTTATTTGTGAGATCTCTGGAATGTTTGCTTTCTCTCTCAGTACAACTTGCATGCCCACTGACAAATACACCTTGTATCAGAAGATTCCTATTATATGTGTGTGTGTGTGTGTGTGTGTGTGTGTAAAACCATATCATCCTAAAATACATGCCACAAGTCACCGGTTCCCAGAGGCCCCCAGTGAAATGTTATCTTGTCATTCAGCAGAAGCAGTCAGTACACCTCGACTGTCCCAGCAAAAGATGTGCACAATGGAAGGATGAAGTTTGGAATGAAGGTGTCTTAATGAAGGTCTCATCAAGTAGGGGGTTAATAAGAGATGGGTTAAGAACACTGACGACCCAAGCAAGCTGAGGTACCAAGTGCCAGGTTGCTGGTGGCCTCTGAGGAGGAAAAGCATCATATGAGGACTCAAGTAGTATTTGTATCCAGTCAGGACCTGGGACGAGAAACTTTCTGGGATGTGACCGGGACTGTGAGCACCTCGAGCTCAACACAAGGACATGTGAGCCATTTAGCTGAGCAGAGCAGCTGTGGGGTTCGCGCCCCACTCTTGTTTTCAGCTGCCAGCTCTCTCTAATGTTTATGTGAACAACCTTATATATATTCAAATGAACTCTACGTCTAGATGACTTCTAAAAGTTCACATCAATGTGAAACAACTTATTGGTGAAGAGACTTTGGGCAAACTACCAAAGCCTATATTCACTGATAGGAGGTAGAGTAGTCAATGACTTCCAAAACCAGACTAGTGGCTCGGTGAAGTTGTGATGGACTGAACTGTGCCCCCTTAAATCTCCTGTGCTCAAGTGCTAACGTCTACTGTGACTAGAGATATCTCCTATGTGGAGACAGTCAGTTAACACGAGACCTTAAGGGTGGGACTTTCATCCCTAGACAAGGAAGATCTTTCTCTCCTTCACACTGTCCGCCACAGATGAAAACCCAGATGAGGATACAAGAAAGCAGCCATTCACTTGGAAGAAAGGCTTCCCCAGAGGCTGGATTTCCTTACACCTTGACCTGGGCTTCCAGTACCCAGAAGTGTGAGAAAGCGAATTTCTGTTGTTTAGCTCTAGTAGACCAAATATAAAGCTAAAGCATGTAAAGGGATTTGAGAGCTCTTGGAGCAAAGCGAAGATTCATTACATGTAGCTCTCACTACTCTTGCTATTAATAAAACACCAGCCTTCCTAGGACAGAGGGTTCTGGAACTCTGCTACCAAACAACTGTAGCACTATATCAAGTTTCTTATGAGACATTGAGGGCATTAGAAAGAAAGCTAATGACATCCACTAAAAATTTCCAATCCCAATTTTTTATATGTCATAATAATTTGTGTCAAATAACATGACTGTGTCTTTCCTTTGAGAAACTGAAAAAGCTTGTGCTAACTATTAGCCATTAGGCAAATGTTTGCCAACATCATTAAACTCAAGGACTGTTTCAGAGACTCAGGTGCCTGAGGTTAGACCTGTGCCCAGAGGGGCACTACTAAAAAACAAAAAGTTGAGATTTGTTCCTTCTTCTCTGCAGTTGAGACAATGCAATTAGGAATCAGGACAGGTTATGTGATGTTAAAATTCACAGCTAAGTATACAGAACCAGACTGACTTTCCTTCAGGTCCAAGTCAGCCTTGAAATATGGTTGTTTTGCTATTTTTTAGAAGACCAGTTATATGTGCACAGTCATATCAGGGATGGAGGACGTTCAAGATTTTGGTCTTTCACATAAACTCTGAGGCCCTTATTCCTTAGGCTATCTCTAACTGGGCTCTCCACATGGACTTCTGTGTGAAAACTAAGAGACAGACAGGAGAAGAGGGCAAAAGAGGCCTCTTAAGCGACCTGATTGTTTTTGCTTTTGTTTACACTCTAACTGAATGCAGAGGAGATGATACAGAGATCAGTTTGGGAAAACAGAACCCACTGGGATCATCAGGGGGAACAATAAATGAGAAAAGGGGAAACTATGTGCTGACTTCTGACATGCAGAACAGGGTTGCATTGGCTTAATTGAAACCAGCTGAAGGATTTTGAACCCAGCTAAACTAGTGTTGTCCAGTGGTCCCCAGAGGGCCAGTGAGGCTCAACTGAAAGTTCCAGTGTTCTTTTCTGTCCTGCCTCCATGACCCGGACTTCCCAGGATGCATGTGTAGCCTAAAGGATCCCTTGTCATTTGTGCCTCCATCACAGGTCAATGGAAGTCTCAAATCAGAATAATTTGACTTACTTCTTTGTGCCTCCTAACACCAAGTTGGTGTAGAACAATTTTGTATTCTGTCAATTATGTTTTAAATAAATGCTGATTGGCCAGTAGCCAGGCAGGAAGTATAGGCGGGATAACCAGACAGGAAGTAGAGGCGGGGCAAGGAGAACAGGAGTATTCTGGGAAGAAGGAAGCTCTTTCCCCAGTCCTGCCCAGACCATGGAAGAAGCAGGATGTGACCTGTCCTGATAAAAAAGGTACTGAGCCATGTGGTTAACATAGATAAGAATAATGGGTTGATATAAATTATAAGAGTTAGCAAGAAGCCTGAGCTAATGGGCCAATCAGTTTATCATTAATATAGACTCTCTGTGTGATTTTCGTTGGGGCCAAACAGCTGTGGGACCTGGTGGGAGGACAGAAACCCCAACAAACAGGCCCACATGTTACACCAAGTGTCTGCTCACAATATGTCAGTGTTTTCAATAGATTAAACAAATCTTTCTTTCAATGTCTATCACATACAGCTCTATTAAAGGCCCTGGCAAGTGAGATGAAGCTCTTACCTTCAGAAGGCTCAATGCAAGGGGAAGGCAGAAATATATTAGCATATGGCTGCCAAGAAAGACAGGCACAGAGAAAGGCTTTGAAGAAGATAAGAGTGGCCATAGATGTGACCTCTGATGGAGGGAGAGAGGGAGGGAGGAAGGGAGAAGGGATGAAGGGAGGGGCATGAGGAAGCATTAAGTGGGAGAAAAATTAAGGAAAAAGAAGCAGAGAGCAGAAAAGCAATCTTTAACGTACAGCTGATGGGTATATGATGAACATATGATGACAGATGTATGGCTAAAGGCTGCTAGTAGTGTTAGCATAGATGAGCTTCCTTATATACTTATTTGAAAAAAAGAAAGGAAAGATGAAGGAAAGAAAACAAAGTCTCATATCCTTGAGAATAAACCATTGATGAATTCATACACAAACCTGTTCCATAATAATGCAACCTCCTCCCAAGGGCCAGGAGATTGGTCTAACATTGTCCTCAACATGTAAGAAATGAACACCAAATTCCCTAGTTCCCTGTTTCTGAGGAGAATACTGTGAAATAGACTCAGCTTGCAT
Source organism: Chionomys nivalis (assembly GCF_950005125.1). Classification (NCBI taxonomy): domain Eukaryota; kingdom Metazoa; phylum Chordata; class Mammalia; order Rodentia; family Cricetidae; genus Chionomys; species Chionomys nivalis. The sequence goes on from NC_080090.1 coordinate 68,516,281, forward strand.
CAGGCCCCCAAGAAACTCACTGACTTAGGAGAAACAATGACAACATTGCACACATACATACATACTTACTAAGATCATTATATTAAATGAAATATATATTACTATATGGTTTGGACACTATAGTTAATTAGAATATTTCTCTGCATTTGTCTTATTGCTTACCAAAAATCCATTGAAACATGTTGGGATGTAGTCCAAGTGCACCATCCTGAAAGCAGGTCCCAGAGCTGCGCCCTGATTTCTTCATACACAAATGTAGACCTTCTCACAAGGAGCAGGATGAGAGAAGTATACGCTGGCTACTGTGTTAAGGGTTGCTGCCCATGAGTAGGGCCAGTGGTAGGCTTGAAGGCTAGGACGGACAAGGGGTGATGTGGGATTAAGTCTGACCGAGAGTACCCACAGTCTTCTGTTCTCCACTAATTGGGCTTAAGTAAGGATGTTGGTTTAGACTTTTATCTTCTTAATATACGAGGAGGCCCAAATAGTGATACAAAAGGAATTACCTCAAACTTGCACAGCTCAGAGACCAACTGACGGAAACAATTTACTCATCTTTGCACTCTGAGTACCCAGAGAAGACACTCTATATGTTCATTATATAAACGAAAGTGTTTACCACTAGGAAACTTGTTTTTCAACAAGTATTATGAGTTGTCTTCTCCTTGCCATGTGCTGTGCCAAGCACTAAAGATGAGTGAGCAAGTGACCTTGTCTTTCTGAAACCTGCTATCTGCAAGAGAAGACAACAATTAAACCTGGCATTATGATGTCATCATGCTGTGCACAGTACTAACGGCTCGTGTCAGGAGGACAACCTCTAGCGGTAAAAGGGTCCAATGAAGCTAGCTGATGCTCAGTTCTCATGGGCCTCACTACTGATTTTTTTTTTTTTAAAGACTGCTGTACATGCAAAAGTAAGAAATGGGCTAACAGAAGAACCTCAGTGCAGGATGGTGGCAGAATAGGTAGGATTAGAGATTTCCAAGAGGAGGAAGCCTCGAACTCTTTGAAATATGCGGAGGACAGTGGAACAAAACGAGGAACATGCCAGATCTCATTTGTTCAGAGCTGAGCAGGTGTGGGCCTGATTAGTACTTGGGAAAATAAGAGAAGAAAGGAAGAGATGAAATTCTAAGTCAACTTGACACTAATATAGTTATCAGAGAGAAGGGAGCCTCAATTGAGAAAATGCCTTCATAGGATTGGGCTGTAGGCCAGGCAGTAGGGCATTTCTTTAACTAGTGATGCTGTGTGAGGGCAGAGGTACCATCCCTCGGCAGATGGTCCTGGGTTCCATAAGAGAACAATATGAGCAAATCAATAAGAAGCACTCCCCCAAGGCCTCTGCCACAGCTCCTGCCTCCAGGTTCCTTCCATGTTTGAGTTCCTGTCCTGACTTCCTCCACTGATGAACGTTGATGTGGAAATGGAAGCCAGATAAACCCTTTCCTCCCTATGTTGATTTGGCCATGGTGTTTCATCACAGCTCTGGCAACCCTAAAACAGCCAGTTAAGGTAAGATCTGGAAAAAAGCAGAAATGAATGTGTAAGCATTAATATCCATTATTCCTAAGAAGGTGGTAAAATACATACAACGTCTGAGTCTGGGTTCAGTGTTAAGAATGAAATATTTAAAAATTGGCCTGCTATCCATTTTCTTTTCTTAGCAAAGGAAGGAAGGCAGGCAATCTGCTCACACCTTGATGCAAACATGCAGACTCCAGGCAAACAAACACATCTTCAAGTGTTAGTTCTGGATCCTTACCTATAGATTCTCTTAGGAAAAAGTTCCTTGCCTGTCCAGACTGCTCGTTACAACAATCTCGGAATCTACAGATGTCTGGGAAAGGGTCAAGTAAGTCAGTTACTTGACTGAGTATCAAGTAGACATTACACGCTAGCTCTCTTTAGAGCAGAGGCTGTGCACATGCACATAACTTGAAGATCTGTGATGATCTGGCCAAGAGAATATCATCTTATGGAATAAAGTGACCCAAGGGGCTGCATGGCCATAGGCCATGCCTTCTTCATACGAGCCTTTTTAGGGACACAGTGTTAAGGTCTCCATTTTATTGATTTGATAATATGATCCCTTTTGTTATCTTAGGTACTTATACATTGCCTCACTTCAACCCTATGTGGTGTGTGGCAAGAGAAACTAGTCAGTTGTTCACTTCTTTCATACTCTGCCATGAGGAAGCACCAGGAATGGAGGCTAAACCTGCTGTGACTCCGGATGACCTTGAAGCTCAGCAGGGATGGCTCTTTCTTTCCTCCCACCCCAGTTGCTTCTCTTTAGATCCCTGAATAGAACCGAACAGGTCACAGGGCTCTAGGAAACTGTCAGAACCATCCCAGTGCTCCTTGGAGAGCCATTTCCTCAGAGTAGAATTTTAAGGGGAAGGCTTTCTGATGTAAAACATGGTTCATTTGTGTCACATTTTCCACGGAAATTCATTTTTACCAATACATCTCCTCCGGGACTCTGCCACTTATGGAGAGTTTGTGTGCTACCAAGGGAATACTATTACATTCTTTAGATGCTGAGAGAATAAGCAAAAGAAACAAAACAAAGCAAGCAAACAAACAAAAAGGAGCCCTGATCAGAATCAGATGGCATGTAAGGGGAATTAAGTCCTAAAATGGAAGTGGCGCCTTGTGGGAAGGGTCACTAATCCCTTGTGGGTAGGGCCAGCCATATCCCACCAGGATTTGTGGTAGGAGGGTATTTGCATGCATTCGTTCATAACCGTGCCTTCTTTTAGCTTTTATAAAACGGTCCTTAGAAAAGGCATTAGGAGAGACTTCCTATGAGAACTTGAGCTTCCCTTAAAATGCAAACAAGTAACAAAATACCTAGCAATGTGTATGAAGAGAGCCCTGATGATCTCTTTCTTTCTATACAGACACACACACACACACACACACAGAGAGAGAGAGAGAGAGAGAGAGAGACAGACAGAGACAGAGAGACAGAGACAGAGAGAGATAGACAGACACAGAGACAGACAGACACACAGAGAGAATAACTGTTCTATCCAAAGACTAGAATTTTATATATTCAAAATCTTAGACTTTAAATGAGCCATCTGAGGCTTAGCCTCTCAATATCACTGATTAAGTGACTAGAGAAGGGTTTAGCTGGTTTTGTAATGAGGCTCTTGGGTGCTTAATCCTGGGCACATTAACTGAAGTGAACCCAGGGATAGTGATAATAGGTATATGACCCACAATTCCTTTCTTACTGTCTGGTGACAGATGTGGATCTCAAACAAATACTCGGGAAGCGCCAGAAGATCCCGGGACTGTCTACTGAAATACCCAGGGGTTTCTCTGACACATTTGAAGACTCATTTGGAGGAATGAGTAAGGGCAAGATGAATTCCTCTCAGGGAGTTGGTCACAGAGGCATGTACTTGCCTGGCACGCTAAGATCGTGTTTGCTCTCCAGTAGTGCAAGAAAACAAACAAACAAACAAAAACCGATGGACTTAAAATACATTGAAAGATCAAGAATAGACATTTGGATTCTAGAAAGTGTCTAAAGTACTTGAGTGAGGCTTTCAATACTTGGATTATTGAGCTGGCTTGGTAAGAGTTTCAGGAAAGCCCTTGTTTTCTGCAGAATCAGGGAAATAACAGAGTGAAGCCAGACCTTTAATCCTAGCACTTGGGAGGCAGAGGCAGAGAAAGAGGTATCTATGTGAATTTGAGGCCAGCCTGCTCTACATAGTGAGTTTCAGCACAGCCAGGGATATGTAGAAAGACTCTAATTCCAAAAGAAGAAATTAAAAAATGTTAAAAAGGGAAGAAGTAACAGAGTGGGCATGTAATCCGCTCTGATATTTGTGGATACCAGAGTGGAAAATTAGTAGACAGGTTATTAGTGACTATTTCCACAGCTTTCCTTCTGGCTTGGATGTGCTTCTGGAAGTCTGAGAAAATGAAGAAATATTAAATTGTGCTTCAGATCAGTTTATAAAACACTCATGAAAGGATCTAAAAATAAATAACATTTAATGAAAACATTTTCTATTTTATACAAAACAGCTTCGACTGGTATCCTAATGTCAAATCCAGGAGGGGCGGTGAACACTTCAAGTCATTTTCCCCACCAGAAGGAAGCACTGTAGGACTTGGGGCACCCAGAAGGGAAGCATTTGCTCCTAGAGTTCTGGCTGGTCACCAAGGACAGTTTGTGAGAGCTTGAAAAAGGTGTCTTTTCTGTAAAAAAATTAGGGCAGAGACAGAATAGGAACGGAGACCATTGAGACTTAAAAAAAAAAAAAAATGGAGTTTTCTTTGATGAGAGTAACATACCATTGTGGTCTCCTATTCCGTTTTGAGGTCCCAGCACTGCGGCGAACTCCCTGACCAGCAGGAAAAGACGATCACCAGACGAGGATTCTTCCCAAATCACGCTTTATTGGAGCCTCTTGGTTGAAGGGAGAGTGGAAGCGAGGGGCCCCGAGTGCCAAACGGCGGCTGCTTATATAGGGGGTAAGGGAACGAGTCGTGCCTGGATTGGCCGATGCTCGCTTGCCGATGCTCCTGGCCACGGGATTGGCCCTAAGCACATCATCGTCACTGCACATACGAGAGGCACGGTTCCACTGCATTGCCTAATATGGAGCTGTCCAGCAAGAGAGGCCGGGGCCAAGCGCCATCTTGTAATGGCGGCCACTTGAATCGGCTCCCAGCACAGCACCAATGTTGCCTCCCTAGGGAAACACAGACAGCTCAAGTGCCTTCATGAGATCTTGTCCATTTGATCGCTTGTGTTTTCTCCACGCAATCCTTACTGTCCAACATCATTGCTTAGGGGCATACGGTTGTCCACATTGAGGTTATGATGCTGAATGAGTGAGGTCTTTTCCTAGAGGAGTCCCAGTCTGCTTAGGGGAAGCAAACAGACCTAGAGGGTTTGGGCAAACACGGCCAGTGCTGTGCTAGACTTGTAGTAGCTGTTGCTGACACACACACAGAAAAAGAAGCCCCCCCCCATTCATCTGGGTGGCCCCGGAGATCACAGAAAGTGGGATTTAGATGTGTCAAAGGAATCATGAATGTTTGTCAAGTTACTGAGAAAGAGAATTTCACTCGGGATCAGGCTGCTCCTTCTACCAATATAGACATCTCCCATCCCTCTGTGCTCATCACCACATCTCCCCAAACCCGACCACATAGCTCACCACAAACATGTACCCCATGCCACCCTGTCCGCAGGAAGTGGCCCTCTCACGGTCCTGTGTAAAATCGTTAAAGGCACTTTCCTGCTTTTCCTGATGAGATAGGCTCCGTTGGACACTCTTTTCTGTCTGGGGCTTAAATTTCTTGGCAAGTATTTTGAAATATGTAGCGAAGCTTTAAATGCTGGAGTATTTGTTTCACAGTGAGGGGAAGATGCCGCTCACCGGGAGTCTGCAGAGCGGGGAAGTGTTGGTTGGCAATGGCTGTGCTAACAGTTCATTTCCATACGTGATAAAGTGATAGATGACGTCTATCCCTGATGGGAGAATAAGCGAATACCGAATGTGATGACTGCCTCATTTCTAGATCCAAGAAAGCAAATGTATTTTCCACCCAGCAATTGAGAATAAACTAACTTTGGAGAGGCTACCAATCTAGATTAGAGAAGTTAGTCCCTTAGCTTCTGCCTTGAACACACGAATCATGGAGTGAAATATTGCCAATAAGAAATTGAAGTGGATTTACTATTCAGACTCATAGTAAATAAAACTGTATTAAAAACCATTTGAAATTTCTCTAAGTTCTTTTTAATGATCCCATAAGGATGAGTTATCACCTTGCATTTTAAACATGAATATTTAACATTTAAGTAACTTCAGGCTTTCTATACAGAAGTCATTATAAAGCAAGTCCCAAGGTTTATTTTCCCCCATGAGATCCTAAGAACGTTGGAAAAGGAAACAGAAAAGCATCATTGGTGCTTGATGCAGAATCGGTTTGATTAGAATAGTAGCGTCTACAGCATGGCCACATACAGAGTTCCACATGTGTGGCTGGGTTCAGTGGCATCTCCATGGTGCTCATCACACAGGGATGATAGCATTCATTTGTTTGAATCTCATTTTAGACTTCTCTTAGTCTCTCTCAGGGGAAAATCATCCTTAAATAAGTAAATTACAAAATATCAAAGCAGAGGAAATTGAAGAATATGTGTACCCAGTGAAGTGAAATGTTGAACAATACTTACTCAGGCTTTGGTCTAGTTGAAAGTGTTCTCTGAATAATACAGGCTTTGTGTGTGCGCGCGTGCACTCGCGTGTGCGCACCTAGGTGTATATGTGTCTGTCTGTCTGTCTGTCTATGTTTTAGTGAAATAGCACTTTGTTTCTTCACAGACAGAAAGCATTATGTACAGGGCCAGTTTTCAGGGTGGCTGTACTGCCCGATTTTAAGCAAAGAATGCAGTGGGAAAGGTACTTACTCTCCTGAATCCTTAAAGGATAGTGGGTTTGTTTTGTTCAAGCACCAATGCACTTTACATTTGAGCTCACCACAGAGAATTTTAGCTAAACTGAGAAGATAAACTTTAGCTCTATTTCTAGAAGAACAATAAAAGCATAAAGGAGAGACAAAATGTGTCCACAAACTTTCAATGAATTAGCATCTCCAGAGGGGTTTTCTTACAGATTTGATGGATATATATTTATTTCCACCAGGAACAAAATTATTTTTGGTATGATGGAAAAAGTCTAGTGTCTGAATGAAATTATTAAGTGTTTTTGCAACTTTCATAGTTTAATCTAATTATATTGTCTTGTTGAGCAGAATAATTGTACTATTTCCCACCTTGTAGATTGAATTGACTTGCACACAATTTGGTGCACTCCTTGATAAATTTAATAAAGCTTTATAGATACTTAAAAATGATGTTTTCTCAAGTAGTTTAAGAAGGCATGCATACTTTCTCATCCCTGTCTTTCTTAGACCTTTCTTTTTTTAAAATACCACGTCCCTTCAAGACTACTTTACCTTTCAAACAGTATAGGGTATGCATATGTGCATGCTTATCTAATCATCTACATCTATTTTACCTTTCAAACAGTGGAAGTATGCATATATGTATACATATATAATCATCTACATCGATTTTACCTTTCAAGCAGTAGAAAGTATGCATATATGTATGCATATATAATCATCTACATTGATTTTACCTTTCAAACAGTGGAAGTATGCTTATATGTATGCATATGTAATCATCTCCATCTATTTCACCTTTCAAACAGTGGAAGTATGCAGAACCTTCTCCGAGGGGTGACAAATGGATGCCATGGAGCTTTAAGAAAAGCCAAGTATAACCTCAAACAAGACCTGGAATCGCCACTAACGAAGCCAAGTGATAAAACACAGCACAAAGGCACTTAGTACCAAGAAGAGGCTTTCTCCACCTGCAAGCCTATGTCTCTCGTCACTCTTCTCTTGCTTGCAGACAGAAAACTGAATCCCACCAAGGCAAGAAGATTTACAGCATCATTGTCAAAAGACTTCACTTCCTGATTTCCAGCTCGATCATGACTGGCTAAGTCTCTCCAGCATCTTGACTCCCATTCTGGTTATTAGAGTAGAGATGGAAAACAGAACACAGACAAGGTATAAAAATGGTTGCTCATTACTAAATTTGTCCTAATTTGTTTTTATTATTAGAGTTGTTTTAATGCCTCTCAAGCAATTAGCTGTTATTACTTTAGCAATACAAATGCATAATATAAAACTTAGTAATTTAATAAGATCACAAAAGAAGAAATGAGCATTCAACTAATTTATTATTATTATTATTACTATTTAGTAAGCTGTACTTGATAAATCTTAACACTGGGCCTCTCTACTCAAGACCTGCTACAGCACGCCATTCACCAAGAGGCAGCTGCTGGAATTCCAGCTGTTGTCAGAGAAGAGATAAGCGGCCCTGCCCTGCCGACCTGGGAAACTCATCTCATTAAGCAGGGCTGTGTGTCGTAGGCTAAGGATGCTCTGAAGAGAGCTTTGGCCGGTAGACACAGCTGTCATCAGGCTCTGTGGAGACAGCCGCTGAAGACAGAGGCTAAGAAGATGAAGGCCTCACCAGGCTGTGGAAGTGGACATGACGAAAAGCAGGCAGTGCATGCACACGCTACAGGACAAGATCATCTGTATGGAAGTTAGGAGTAAACCTTTCATGCGCTTCCTGGTTACTCCACGTAGTATTCTTTGCCCCATTGTTTCCGCCCTTCGAGCATATTTTGTGTATGTGTGTGTGAATATTCAGTTGGTCCAGCTCGTCAGAGTGGCAGTCATGTCAGTGTATACTGTAGACTTGCCTCAATGTCTCTGCGTCTTTTGACTTTTCTGACATCACCTTGGGGCTCAACTCATACTCTAGCCATTCTGTTGTGGCAAGCAGTTTGGTGACTCTGAAGCCACATAATGCAACTCTCTTGATTAAGAGTTTGATATGACTACTCTATGATCAGCAGAAAACCCCTGGAAATGAGGCAACACCAACTGCAGACTGCATGAAAGAATGAGCCAAGAGCCATGTTTAAACATCAAACATTATGTCACCATTGAAACTCCACCAGCAGGGCCAGCTTCTCCCTCCCATACTGGAGTACCATTGCCTCTCACCTTTCCCGAGCAGCAGGAAGATAAAGCAAGGTTTTGTTCCTGCCCCTCTAAGTCCTCCAGCACTCCCCAGAGCAGCTTACAGTGGTCATTGTGCTGCCCACATAACCACAGTGGCAGAGGGTCTGAGTTGAACCTTGCTTGTCTTCATCCCAGACTTTGTTATGCCCTTTGGCTTACTGTGTGATCATAGACAGATTTGTTAGCTTCTGAGACCCTTCTTTTATTCAGTTGTCAAGCTGGAATAATGCCAATCTCATAGAGGTCTAAAAATGAGAAAAAAAAAACAACACTTAATATATTTGAAATGGCTCTGGAAAGATGTGGCCACACCAAATGAGTGTAGATATTCAATAACCACATATGTTACATATATTGTGTAAAACTGTCATTATCGCTGAATTGTATTTCCATCCTTACATTCATCTATCTATTGATACATTTATTCAATAAAATCTTATTATAAAATCGGCCTGAGAAATCACTATGTTGGTATGATTGCAAGAAGCCCAGATAACATTTCCTATATTAGGCAGGGTACTCTTGAAAAATACAAACAAAAGGATGTATTTTTCTCTAGAAAGGTTCATCGAAAGAAATCAGAGCAAATGTGTGAGAGCCTAGGAGAGAGGGGTAACTGTCTGAAGGCCAGCAAGCTTGAGACTCAGCCAAGTTCCATTGGAGACGGGAAGAAGGCAATGTCCTGGTTCAAAGGCAATCAGAACAGAATTCTCCTGCCTGAGGGATGCCAGCCTTTTCATTCTGATCAAGTTGGCAAATAAAGCTAAACATCACATTCCTTGCAAAGCCTCCCATCCACTTAGGAGAAACCATGATTCATGCATAATTACAAAGCTTTCAGGGGCTCTAAATCTAGCCGAGCAGGCTGCCAGGTGTGAAGATAATGGTAGGACCATGTGACCACGAAATTGTGAGGTTCATAGACTTGAGGCCAGAACCTCTAAGCAGTAGGGAGTGCACAGACCTCAAGACCTCTGAGGTTCTGAGAAATCTGAGAGGGCTGTGTGGCTGAAACACAGGAGAGGAACCATGCTGTGAGATGTGAACGGGCAGAGGGAGAGCCTTGGGAAGCACATGGTACCCAGTTAAGAATTTCAGAAGTAAGGGGCAGTACAGGAAGCTGAAGAGAGGTCTGCAGGCCAAGGGAATGATGCCCTTGTTAAAGAAATATAGTCTAGTTAAGACATGATAAATCTACTAGGAATTTGATCTCTCAGGTTTTGAGGGATCTCATACCATTTTGTTTAATATTTGTATGTAGACACATGCTATCTGTCATTGTAGTGACTCTATACTGTTCTACAGAAACATTTCCCCATTGTATCCCATAAACTTGTCCTTTGTAAAGCGTGTAATATTCCATCATGGTTCCCACCATGGTGTCTCTGGTCCTCATGTACCATCCTATGTGTTTTACTTCTGTGTGTTTCTCCTTAGAACTGGTGCTGTCAAGATCATATTTTGAACTCATTTTCTTATGAGCTCTTCTCTGAAGTTACACTCCCCTCAGGAGTCCCTTCTCTGTGGGTCACAGCCTCCTCTGTTTCCAGTCTCTTGTGTCATGCTTCATTTGTCTTGGCTGGGCTGAGGAATTCCGAGACATTTCTGGGACATTAGATACAGAGAGGATGGAGCAAGATGAGGACCAAGCTCATGAGGATGAAGAATCCCTTATGGGGCCAGCACACTTCATCCTTTGCATGTGGCCTCTGCCGCAGATTAATTCTGCACTTGGCATCCCTGTGTCCCTTAGCTGGAAAGACAGCTTATTCTCCCTTGTTTTATAGTTTGCTTGAGGGCCAGTTAGGCTTCTGGTACGAGTTGCATCTGGAATAAAGAATGTGTTAGGAAGCAGTAACAGAGAGACAACTGTTCCTAAAAGTTCCATGAATGTAATTAACCGAAGTTAACATGACGTCATCCGCAACAGTTGCCAGCCCCCCATTGCCAATGTGTTTATTTCTTCCTTCATTTAATATAATCATTCTAAACCTTTTGATGTGGAGAAATTGGCCAGGGATGGACTTCTCTGGCCAAACAGAATTAGGGAAGCTCATCCCGCCCCCTTTCTTGGCCTGATGATAGTTTGTCCACTCAGCTGAGCACATACTGCTATGGCTGGCCAAGAAGCAAATAGAACAAAACGGAGCAACTAGGTCGCTTGACTTAGGAGAAGCATGGAGTTGGTAGCTGGTTCTTTGGAGAAGAATTACATTCCTGGTGTCAAACACAGTTTCATATGGTCTTGATAACTAGAGAATAAATTCCAAAGGATTTCCTCAGTGTATCCAGAAAAACAAAGACAAAACAAAAACAAAAAATGACAAGGCAAGAGTAGAACATCAGAGCCATTTTATCCTTTCCCCTGAAAAGGTCACACCAGAGAAGAAACAATCTCCTGCGAGACTCCTGTAAATCTTAGCCATTTGGGTCAGAATGACCACCTATGACCACCAGCAATGTCTATATCTAATAATAACAGTGTATGTAGCCATGCTGGGGCCATGTTCCAGAGACAGTGGCTCACTCCCATGAGATGGGTTACCCCAAGTCTATATCTAATAATAACAGTGTATGTAGCCATGCTGGGGCCATGTTCCAGAGACAGTGGCTCACTCCCATGAGATGGGTTACCCCAAGTTTGCAAAGCTGGAAGTGTGAAAGACTCAAGATTTAAAGTGTGGCCCAAAGCCAGCTCTCCTGATCCCTTCTACCAGGTGATAGCCCAGAGACTGGAGGCAGTAAGGGAATAGCCTGGGATGGCAGGACAAGCCCAGGGCCCAGGAGACATAGTACAGACAGCCATGCATCGTGTTCGTCCAGACTCTGTTAGGTGGAGTTAGGCGGGTCTCATAAACTCTTCAAGGCAAAGCTATGTCTATTTTCTCTAATTCCCACTTGGAGACATGCTGATATCAAGCGTGGAAGTTCCTTGATAGCTGACCGTGGAGCCCTCCGGATGTGAAAGACTTGCTCTTCTCTACTGTATTTGCTAGGATGACGAGGAAATTTCTCATACTTAAAATATGAGACACGCTGTGTCTGTTCTGAAATGTGGGAACCTAAGGGGATGAAATCTAAATGTCTCATGCCATGGACTTGAGCTCCACGATGAATCAGGTGATAAGCTGATATCCAGGGAATTGGATCATTCATGCCCAGGCAGCAGGACTCCAGTGTGCTCTGTATTGATTTGATTGGTGGAGTGGCAGATGTATTCTGTAGGCACCAGGCTTCCCAAACAGATCTCCTTCCAGGAACACTGGTAGCTGGGCAAGTCCCCCCTCCAGCTTCTGCAGCCTGGGGACTGATCATAACAGATAATGAGGGAGGTGTCTAGAACAAGACTGCTGTGTAGCAGGACCCGGGTGCTCTTCTGGTCACCTGGCATTGTTGACATTAGCCCACAGATGCTCTGCTGTGCCTCTACTGCTCATCACTCGGTGTTCTAAGTGGTAGAGTAGATTTTATATTCAATTCACACAGAAGGACCTGGAAGCAAAGGCCAAGATCTCATCCATACTCCAATAAACACACTTATATTGGCAGTACCAAATCCCAAGAAAACTAAAAATCACTTGGATATATCAACCAAGTGGAACTTCTTGGTCCCTATTCCAAGAGATGATTATTAATTCCACTGGTCTAAGGTAGGAAAGAAGAATCTATGTTTGAAAATTTTTTCAAGGGATTTTCTGCAGAGAATGCATGATTTTCGTTTGCGGAGACACAGAGCAGTAGATGAGGGAAGGGCTCAGCTGAAGACTGCCATGATAAAAACCAGAAGAACAACATTTATCTAGCGCCTGCGATAAAGCAGGCGCTGGACATGAATTTACTCATTCTTGATCAACCTTGTGCTCACATTTCCTGTTTTACAAAAACATGTGTTCTAGTTGGATTTGATTGTTTTCCAAACTCTCCTGTGTTTAAGGCTTAGTCTCCAGCAGGTGGCGTGGTTGGGGGCAGTGGTTCCTTAGGAACACGTGTATTTTAAGACTACTTTGAGACTCCCCTGGTTTCCAGCCGCTTCTCTCTCTTCCCTGGTTGCCATGAGGTGCGTCTGCCATGACCACCACAGGCCCAAAGGCACTAGGACCAAGGGGTCATAGACTGACTTCTCTGACTGACACTCTCAGCCAAAATTCGACATTTCTAGCTCCTTGTCAGGGTGATAGGAAGCTAACACAGGCAGCAGAGAAATGAGCTAAGCAGACTGCAGCACCCATATAGCAAGTCTCATAAAATGTGAAATCTTGCTATCTTAACCTTATTGCAAAGAGATAGAATGCGCAGGTTCAACCCAGAGGGACAACAACCTTTCCCATTATTGCAGCGATGTAACCTGATTCTCATATGAAGAACCTCACGATAGCTTTGTAGCTCCGGTAAGGATGGAAGCAAGGGACTACTTCACTCTAGAATCTGTTTCATGGTGTGCAAACTCTATTACCCCAAAACATGAAGCTCCAGTAATCTCTTAGTCTCGAGTGCTGGAGTTGCCTTTCTCACCACTGTTTCTCTGCCTGGGATGGGTTGCAGTGCTATAGGGCCTCGTTCATACTTGCTCCATACATCTGCAGAATGGAGAGTTTAAAAGCATCTAGAAATTACAAAACCTCAGAGGCAAAGACATAAGAAAGAGCTGGCCCTACCAAAAGAAATAGAACATTCCAGGGAATCTCTGGGTGAGATTGAGGCATCTAGGTTGCTACTCCACTGTTTGGATCCCCTAATGAAAGAGGGACTTGGTAGGATCTCCACACAGCTTAAGTGTTATTTCCATGGTGTTACTCACACAGTCCCCTTTCCTCAGAATTTCTCCCTCTCTTTCTTTCTTCTTCCATTTTTCAAAGCCTTCCTCATCTGCTAAGGTCCAGCTCAAAGGCCCACACCAAGCCAAGGCCTCCACGAACCCACCCCTGACCAGACCAGCAGAAAGTGAGCTCACCTGCTGTGGTGGGGAATGTTGTCAACCTGACAAACCTTAGTCACCAGGGAGCCGGGCCTCTGGGTGCGTCTATGGGGCTTTATCTTGGTTACGCTAGTTGACATGGAAAGACGTACCTGTGATGTGAGGTACCATCTCATGGGGTGGAGATCTTGGACTGTCCACAGTGGAGAAATCAAGTAAAGCACTACTACTAGCTAGCATGAAACTTCCTTCTCTCTCTGCTTCTGGGCTGAGGATACAGTGTAACCAATTCCACCAATTCCTGCTGCTGTGCTTCCTTGCCGTGATTATGAGCCAGAGTAAACCCCTTCTCCCATAAGCTGTTTTTCTCAGTGCATTTTATCACAGCAACAGGAAAACAAACTGGGACTCTTACCCTTGAACTCTAGAAAGTCTGTAAAAATTTTCTGGATACATTTTTAACAAATAGATGGATGTGTAATTCCCTGGCAGATGGGTATGACCATTGCATTTCTGTAACTGGTCTATATGTCCCTTTCCAGGTCGCCTGTGCTGAGACAGCGAGGATGAGAATAGGTTTGCATGTTAAGAAGGATGCTGAGGCAGAGGAAGTGTGACGAATGAGCCCAGGGAGAAGAGACATCTTCTGCAAGGACACTCACAGATCACTAGCAAATGGAGAGCAGACTTCAGCTCCAGGACTTAAGGCTGGAGGTGAGTGTGTGCTGTGTGTGCATCAAATGGGGACAAAAAAGTCTCCACGCTGCTGATGTAGCAATTGTACATTAGGGTTGTTCTTTTCTGTAAAAATTCATTTATTTTTAATTTAAATATAATTGCATTATCTCCCTCCTTCCTCCACCCCCTCCTATGGCCCCAGATCCCTCTCAAATTCATGGCCTCTTTTATAGAATTATTATACACACACACACACACAAATAAATGCAACTTTTTGAGTCTGTTTAGTATTATTTGTGTATGTGTTTAGGGTATTAGATAACCGATTAAGGGGCTTATCCCCAGAGAAGACTGAATCTCCCTTCCCATTGCTAATTCCTGTAGCTCTTATACTAGGGATGATCATGGTATCTTATCACGACAATTCAAATGTAACCAAGACACTTCATGACCCATACAGAGACAACAGGAAACACACCCTGACAGCAAGTCCTCATCGTCTAGGGCTCAAAATTATAGAAATGCAAATTCATCTGCAAAGAGAAAACCTGAATGAGAATGCCTCTGAGAGGGTTTCCTGACCAAAACTAGTTCAGTGGCCACACAGAGACTGCTAAAATCACAGTTCAAGATCAGGTTACATCTCAAGTTCTCAGCAGGCTTGGCAGCACGATCCTTGTGGCACTGGTTCCACAGGCATGGCAGATGCAAGAATCAAAGGGTCTTGGAGCCTTTTGCTAAGGCTCCTGAAAGCGACTCAGGCCAGGCAATGCCTGGCAGTGTTGCATTCCCTGGAAAGAGGCCCCGAGGGGCCATTGCATGACGTTCTGAATGTGAATCAAGTTCAAACCTCACAGAGCTGTACTTTGAAGAAAGCCACAGGCTCAGAATAAAGTTAGCTCGAGAGAGCATATGAACATTACAAGCCCCAGGGAATGAAAGGTGGGGCCAAGGGGATGCTATCAAAAACCCCAGATGCCCAAAGTGGAGGAGCTTCAGGTTTTGGTGTTTCTGCTCAGCTTTGCTCTTATTTTGATGTGGTCTTCCTATACCCCATCCCTCCCCACTGGAATAGGAATTTTTATGTGGGACCACTGGATATTGGAACTATATATCTTAGTTTTGTTTTTTATAAGAGCTCAGAATTGAGATTGTCTTGAATTGCAGAAAAGACTTGGACTTTTAAACAGTGTTTGGACAATTAAAGACCACAGGAACTTTTGAAGCTCAACTGAGTAGATTTTGCTTTGTGGAGTGGCTGCGAGCTTATGGGGACAAGGGGTGGAAAACCACGGGGTAAAAGTGATATCTGTGAGTGTCAAGTTGACCAGGACTGCGGGGTTTGATATTTATTGATTGTCAACTTGATGGGAGCTAGAATTAAACCTGTAGGGGTGTCTGAGAGAATGCCTACATTGGGCTGAGGCATGAAGACCCACCCTGAACATCGGCAGCATCATTCTGAGAGCTGGAGTCCCAGATGGAACGGAAAGGAGCACAAGCTGGGTACCAGACCACATCTTTTTGTTCCTTGACTCTGCCGCTATGTGACCAGCTATCACACTCTCTGGCTCCCATGTTGTCCCCGTCCTGATGGCTGTGTCCCCAGGCACTGAGCCAAAACCCTTCCTTCCTTAGTTGCTATTGGCAGCCATTTTGTCACAGCAATAAGAAAAGTAACTAATATATATGACGTGTTATAGTTTTGAACATAAATACATGCATTTGTTGGTTTAATTCTACTTGGTGGTGGTATATAATCCTTCCATATTTTTGGATTCCTCTTATAAAGTTTATCAGGACTTTTAAAATCTGTGTCTATAAAAGATAGCAAGCTGGTTTCCTTGAGATGCCTGTTGGATTTTTTTATCTGTATAATAACTAGGTTCATGAAATATGTAAAGTGTTTTCTTATACTCTTAGGAGAGTGTTTATAAAGAATTTGAAGTGTTTCTTTCCTGAATATTTGTTAGAATTCACTATTGAAGTCGTTTGGAACTGACATTTTCTTTTTAGAAAAACTTGAATTGCTAATTTGTTTCCTTTAATTTAGGTTCATTTAGATTTTCCAATTTTTGAATCAGTTTAGGTCTTCTATGCATTTATCATAATTTGTTCATTATTCACAAAGCATTTAATTTGTTGGCACACATTGTTCATGCGAGTCATTCATTATCCTTTAATTGGAGGTTGTTAGCAATTTTCCTACCATCCCCCTGATTTTGGTAATTTGTGTCCTGTTGTCTAGCTAGAGATTTGTCAGTTTTGTTGGTATTTTTGTGGAATGAACATTTGGCTTCATGAATTTTCTCTTTTCTGTTTCATTGTTTTCTACTGTAATCTTTATTGTTTCCTTTCTTCTGTTGGCTTTGGATTAAATTAACGCCTCTACTTCTAGTTCCTTATGACAGATGTGTAGATTGAGTTCTTTTTTTCTTTTCTTTCTGAGATGGGTCTAACTAAGCAGCTGATGCTGGCCTCTAGCTCACAGTACTCCTGCCTCCATCCTTTGAGGGCTGGCCGGGATTAGAGGAATATGTTACCTAGTTTTCTTTTTAAAAAAATATGTATTTATTGTTGTTGTTATTGTTGTTTATTGTTGTTGCTTGCCGCACACTGTGGCCACGGTCTGCGCTCTATGCGCTAGACCCCAGTTCGGGAGCTTCGGGCAAGGGGCTGGAGGTTGAGAACACATGCAGAGACAGACCGACAGGCAGACCTTTAAGCACTGATACCAAAGCCCCTCTTTATTAGCACCATGCAGGCTTAAACACACTGCAGTCAATGGCCAACCGGTGAAAATCCCATCCTCTGATCCTCTAAGCTAGGCACAGCTTCTAGTAACTTTAATTAGAAGGTTCTAGGAGGGAAGAGCAGCTGAAGGCCAGGACTCATTAGTCCCAAGAGTTGCTGTCGTTGTTAGTGTGTGTACAGGAGAGAGTTGTAGACATGTGCATACCACAGTCTACATGTGGATGTCAAAGGGCAAACTGTAAGAGACAGTTCTCTCCTTCCACTAAGATGGACCTCAGATCGGCAGGCCTGTATGCCAGAGATTTTAATTGTTCAGTCATCTTGCTGACCCTGAGAGGTTTCATTTTTGTTCAGCTGAAAAGATTTAAAATGTTTCCTTCTGTTTACTTGACAAATAGATTATTTGGAAGTGTCTTGTTCACTTTCCTAGTACGTGATGAGCTCTCAAACTTCCTTCTGTTGTTAGTATCTGATTTAAGTGAATTGTGTTTGGAAAACATATTTTTTATGATTTCAAACCTTTCAAGTCTATTGACGCTTGTTTTGTGGCCTAGCATATGGTTGACTCTGGAGACTGTTTTATGTGTGTATAAAAGAATGTATCTTCTTCTCTTGTGTGGAATGTCTGTAAATATTACTGAGCTGTCTAAGTGTATATACCCTGATTTTCTACTTAGTTAATCAGTTATTGAGAATATGATGCTAACAGCTCCAAATGTCATTCTGAAGTCTGTCAAGCCTTGCTTAGATTATTGGAATGCCTTGACAGTCTCTCTCCACTCTCCCTGCCTTGTGTTTCTTGCTAGGAGTCCCCATCTGATTTGGTATACATCTTATGTACACTGTAATAAAAAGGTCTTCTGAGCAGGGACTTCCCAATGCTGACGTATGATTGGCACGCAGAGCAGTGACATGTATCATCACAGTGTACACGTTAGATGAATGAATACATCATCACGCAAATGGCTCCTTCTGGTTTCTTAGGCAAGTCGAAGATTCCTCATGCTCACCATCTGGAGGAAATCTGAAGTAGTGGAATACTCGTGGAAGACTGAAACACACCAGGGCAAAGGAGGGAGTTAAAAAGGCTTCCTCCTGCTCTTGGCCACAGGAGGACATCTATCTATCTATCTATCTATCTATCTATCTATCTATCTATCATCTATCTATCTATCTATCTATCTATCTATCTATCTATCATCTATCTATCTATTTATCATCCAACTATCTATCTATCATCTATCTATTTATCATCTATCTATCATCCATCTATCTATCTATCTATCTATCATCTATCTATCTATCATCTATCTATATCTATCTATCTATCTATCTATCTATCATCTATCTATCATCCATCTATCTATCTATCATCCATCTATCTATCATCTATCTATCATCTATCTATCTATATATCATCTATCTATCTATATATCATCTATCTATCTATCTATCTATCTATCATCTATCTATCTATCATCTATCTATCTATCTATCTATCTATCATCTATCATCTATCATCTATCTATCTATCATCTATCTATCATCTATCTATCTATCTATCTATCTATCTATCTATCTATCTATCTATCTATCATCTATCTATCTATATATCATCTATCTATCTATTATCTATCTATCTATCTATCTATCTATCTATCATCTATCTATCTATCATCTATCTATTTATTATCTATTTTTTAAAAGAAAACAAACTATCTCTTATTTTATATACCAACCCAGCTCCAACTCCCTCCCCTCCTCCCATTCCCTCTACTTACCCCCCACACACACTTTACCCCCTATTCACTCCTTAGAGAGGGTACGGTACACTGCTTTGTGGAAGGTCCAAGGCCTTCCCTACTATATCTAGGCTGAGTAAGGTATTCATCCAAAGAGAATAGGTTCCAAAAAAGGCCAGTATAAGCAGAAAGGATAAATCCTGGTGCCACTGTCTGTGGTCCCTCAGTCCGCCCCAGCCATATAACTGTCACCCACATTCCGAGGGACTAGTTTGGACCTGTTTCCTTCCCTAACTGGCTGGAGTTGGTGAGCTCCCATTAGCTCAGGTAAACTGTTTCAGTGGGTGTACCCACATGGTCCTGACCTCTTTGCTCATGTTCTCACTCCTCCCACTCTTCAGCTGGACTTTGGGAGCTCAGTCCAGTGATCCTCTGCAGGTCTCTGCCTCTGTTTCCGTCAGTGGCTGGATGAAGGTTCTATGGTGAGATTTAAGATATTCATCAGTCTGACTACAGGGAAAGGCCAGTTCTGGTACCCTCTCTTCTATTTTTTAGGTCTTAGCTGGGGTCATCCTTGTGGATTCCTGGGAATTTCTCTAATGTCAGGTGTCTTGCTAGCTCCATAATGGCTCCCTCAATCAAAATATCTCTTTCCTTGCTCTCATCTGTGCCCTTCCTCCATCTCGACTATCCTGTTCCCTCAAATTCTCCTCCCCTTCTTCCCTACTCTTCCCCTTCTGCCCTCCCTACTTCTCCCACTCCCATGCTCCCAATTTTGTCAGGCAATCTTGTCTATTTCCCCTTTCCAGGTGGATCTATGTATGTTTTTCTTGGGGGTTCACCTTGTTACTTAGCTTCTCTAGGATCATGAACCGTAGGCTCAATATTCTTTGCTTCACAGCTAGTATCTACTTATGAGTGAGTACAAGCCATGTTAATCTTTCTGGGTCTGGGTTAACTCACTTAGAATGGTATTTTCTAGTTACATCCATTTACATGCGAATTTCAAGGTATCATTGTTTTTTACCATTGAGTATTACTCTAATGTGTAAATGTGTCCCATTTTCTTTACCCATTCTTCAATTGAGGGGCATCTAGGTTGTTTCCAGGTTCTGGCTATTACAAATAATTCTGCTATGAACATAGTTGAATAAATGTCCTTGTAGTATAATTGAGCATCTTTTGGGTATATGCTCAAGAGCGGTATTGCTAGGTCCTGAGGTAGGTTGATTCCCAATTTTCTGAGAAACTACCATACTGATTTCCAAAGTGGTTGTACAAGTTTGCATTCCCACCAGCAATGGACGAGTGTTCCCCTTACTCCACATCCTCTCCAGCATAAACTATCATTGGTGTTTTTGTTTTTTTTTGTTTTTTTTTTTTTATCTTGGCCATTCAAACTGCTTTAAGATGGTATCTCAGAGTTGTTTTGATTTGCATTTCCCTGATGGCTAAGGATGTTAGACATTTCCTTACATATCTCTTGGTCATTTGAGATTCTTCTGTTGAGAATTCTCTTTTTAGTTCTGTACCCCATTTGTTAATTGGGTAATTTAAATTTTGATGCCTAATTTCTTGAGTTCTTTATATATTTTAGAGATCAATCCTCTTTCTGATGTGGGGTTGGTGAAGATTTTTTTCCCATTCAGTAAGCTGCTTTTTTGTCTTATTGACTGTATCCTTTGCTCTACAGAAGCTTCTCAGTTTCAGGAGGTCCCATTTATTTATTATTGCTCTCAGTGTCTGTGCTACTGGTGTTATATTTAGAACATATTCTGTGCCCATGCATTGAAGGCACTTCCCACTTCCTCTTTTCAGGTTCAGTGTGGTCGGATTTATATTGAGGTCTTTAATCCATTTGGACTTGAGCTTTGTGCATGGGGATCTATTTTCATTCTTCTAATGTTGGCATCCAGTTATGTCAGCATCTTCAACAAATGGTGCTGGCATAATTGGCTTTGATTTTATCTCTCTGGATTTTTGTAGTTATCAAAGTGGTATGTGTACCAGAACTGGCTGTAGGTCTTGAGGAAATAAGCCATGGACGTTGTGTTTGCCTGCCTTCTTTGGGCAAAAGAATTTCTCCTATAATCAGATGCCCCTGAGTAGCAGTTAACTCTCAAATAACAAGGACAGGAGAGGCATATGGTGGTACATACGCACTGTCTCTCTGAAGCCTAAGAGGCTTCATCAGGAGCTGATGCAAAATTAGGCGTTCAGATTTCCAACTAAATATGATTCCATCGGAGCATGATTGGCATCATCCACTCATATATCTTGACATAGCTTTTGGAATTTGATATGTAGCCTATGGAGGAGAGCTATTTTATACATCTTAAGGAAAACAAATCATGTGCTTGTTGATGAGTGGTTGGCAAGTAATATTTAGACACTTTGCACGTATTTGACCGTGGGGATATTTTGCATGATCTATACGCTCAATTGACTCAAAGATTGACTGCTGTTTTTCTCTTACTTGTGAAAGTAAAACCTATGCTTTATAAACTGTTCTTAGAAACCCTGTATACAGCTGGAGTTCCGGGAAGGGAATGGGACAGCGAATTGGGCACCATGAATAATACATGGTAATTATTTATAATATATGAAGATGGGTTACCGTCTAGAAAGTGAAAAGAAGAAAGGGCCCGGTCCAAAATATTGGGGAATGGTCATAGAGAATGATGAGACTGAAAATGCAGAGCAGGCACATCCAGAGAGGTGAGGGAGCCCAGGAGTGGGGTTATCCAGAGAGGTGAGGGAGCCCAGGGGGTGGGATTATCCAGAGAGGCAAGGGAGCCAGGAGTGGGGTTATCCAGAGAGGTAGAGGGAGCAAGGTGTGGGGTTAAAGAACAAGTACACCCAGGAAGTGATGTGACACCTCTTGGGAACTTGCAACTGTCTTTGTTTTAGGAGAGACTGGTAAAGAGCCTGGCATTTAATAATGAATTCTCAAGAGTTCAATGGTTTTGACATTGATTGAGTTACTAGACAAATGACTCTCACATCACACCTCATGTAACTAGAACACCAGTAACACAGAGGCTGTGCTAATAGCACTCCATGTTCTCATAAAGATTATTTTACCTCAATATGACGTTACAATGCAAATTTGATATATCTGGTAATGACTTCATTATTCATCTATGACTCTGCATTCTCAGAATAATTTGAACATTTAATGTTGGTGAAAATGTGGCAATCAACATTGTAAAACTATTTTTAAAAGTTTTAGTTCTTTAGTTTTAGTAGCAGATTTATTTGTAAGCATGCTATTTTTTTTCAAGAATTATTTATTTTATGTGTATTGGTATTTTGCCTATGTGTATGTCTGTGTGAGGATGTCAGATTTCCTGGAACTGGAGTTATAGACAGCTGTGAGTTGTCATGTGGGTACTGGGAATTAAACCCAGGTTCTCTGGAAGAGCACCCAGTGCTCTTAACCACTGAGCCATCTGTGATTCATTTCCCCTTTAATCTATCCATCATGCACATAGGAAGTAGTTATTCCATGCAGGGCACTGGGAAATGCATGAAGCAAGGCATGATGCTCAAACTTCGGTGTGCAGAAAAATGCCTGATAAACTTAATACTACTGTATCAGTTGCCTTTTGTATAACTATGGTATGCTCAGAGGTTAAGAGCACTGTCTGATCTTCCAAAGGTCCTGAGTTCAATTCCCAGCAACCACATGGTGGCTCACAGCCATCTATGATGAGATCTGGTGCCCTCTTGAGGAAGAGACCTGGTCAGTGGTCCTCATCAACTTACACTAGGAAACCCAATATGGACAAGTCCAACAGAACCTCCATATACAGGCTGCCCATGCAAGCTTCAGCATTGCCAGGGCATAAATTCCATGACAAAAAATACCCAGAAGACAAAAACCCTTACAAGAAGGAATTATTTGCCTTAGTTCATGGTTTGTGAAGTTCAAGCTATTGTTTCTTGCAGCCACATGATTGGGCAGAACATCATGGTGGTGACAAGAAGCCATGAGCAGGACAGGAAGAGGTCATGGAGAGACACTACTAAGCCCCAAGCTTAGAGAAATGCTTTCTTCAATTCAGTCCACCTCCTTAAAATTTCCAGAACCATCCAAAATAACACTATTGGCCATCCACGTAGGCGCTAACACATGAGCTTGTGTGTGTATATGTGTGTGTGTGGTTATCTCTTATTTAAACCATTTCCTAAGCCTATCCTTTATACCCAGTAGGTAAAGGGAATTTATGTATTTTATAGCAATCTCTCCACTTGGTTCTGACTCATAACAACAACAACAACAAAAATAGATCTAATAGTCTGTGGAAAAAACTAATGCAATAAAATGTAAGAGGTATCGGAAGAATGCATGGGGTAAAAAAGTGAAGTATTCATCAGGAACACTGAATATTAAATGTTATTATATTTGTGTCTTACCATAGCAGGAAGCTGAACATGCAACAATGTTATTGTAAGGTTCACCACTAGTGGTGTTTTGGTTTTCGTTTTAATACCTTAGTCATATGATTTGCAACCACAAATACTGTTGAAAATGTTAATGTCTTTGAAATGATCATAAAAGCAAAACACTGTTGTAAACATCACCGCATCGACGTGTATCAGTCTCTCAGCAGGAACAGGGGAGGCTGTATGATGTTTTCCACTTGAAACTCTGGGGAGCTCCATGTCATTGCAGGGCTGGTTCTTTCAGAAATAAAGTCATTTTTCTTTCCCGCTTTGTCTACAGAGCTCCTTTGCAACCTGTTGATAAACCAAGTTTGAATGGTATTGGGAAAGTTTTATCTTAAGACTCTAGTGCTGACATAAAGCACAAAATCCTAAGTCTTGCAACGAAACAGCTTTCTTTTTAGTGATAACTGGTGGGGCTTTTTTTCCCCTCAAAAAGAGTTACTTCTTGACCATGCACGTCAAGTGAACTTAGGCGGTAAGGAAACAGAACAGTCTATTCCTAATGAAGGAAAACTGAGATGCATGATTTTCCAATTTAAGAGGAAGAGATACAGATGATGGACAAGTATAGCAAGTTCAAGTCAAAAATAGCGCAGGAGAATTTGAAAATCCTCAGGAGTTTCTGCAGAATTTCTCTTCAGAATGTCTCTTGGTCCCCTGACTTAATAGTTGTAGAAGAGTTTGGAAAGGTCCAGCCATAGCACCAGAACCCCTGTTTTCTCTCCTCTAACTGCACATCCTGATCGCCTATGTTGTATATGATTATATGACCAAGCTCCGGCCAACCGTGTGTGAGTGCAAGTGGTATTCATTGCATTGTTTCTGCCTGGTCCGTGTGCCTTCTCCGTCAGCTTCTGGATGATGGTGTCACCCAGGCAACCTTAGAAGCCTCAGGCAGCCTGAATCATCAGACAACTGTGTGGAGCAGAGGCACCCCATCCCATTCCTTCACATTCTAGGGTCCGTGTGATGCCTGAGGGATGTGTACACAGTCAGCTGGCCTGTGCTCACACAGGGTGTGAGTCCACAGGAGAGTGTGGGCTGTGAAGACATGTCCTAGTCTGCTGCCTTTGGAGCCAGAGTCCTGAACATCGTGCATGCTTCTCGTGGAGATGTCGCCCTCACTGTAATCTCCCATGGGGAAAATTGTGTGGGAAAAGCTCCTCTGACACAGAGGGGCAGGCTTAAGTTGTCAGGAATTTTCTAGCTCTCCATGAAGTCTCAAGGACATAGTCTGTCCACAACACAGGGGATAAGACAAACACTCAGAAATCATAGCGCCAAACTTTGGAGAAAACAAAATGAGACAAGTAAACCAGAGATGTGATCGCGAAGGCACACGTCCTGCAGGGGACACAGAACTGAAGCATATATCCTATAACAAACCTGACATCAGCCTGAGCCACTTACTGAGACTGTCTCATGAGATCTAATGATAAAGTAAAAAGGGCTGGGAATATAATTCCAGTGGCGCGGTGCTTGCCTCACGTGGGCAAGGCCCTGGGCTCAATCCCTTGGCCACAAAATAAGCAATACAGTAAACTGATAGCTTTTAAAAGACGGTCTGAGCCCTAGAACATCTCCCACCCAAGGAGGTCACTTCACACTCCAACAGCCGGTGGGTCTGGATGGTGCTGGTCATGTCAATCTCCTTATACAGAGAAACTATTTAGAAATTTACGCCTTGATTATGTTTTTATTTTATTTATTTCTAACTGGCACATTGTATGCATGTGTGTGCGAATGCCATGGCGCATGCATGGAGGTCAAAGGGTAACTTTTGAGAGTCTCTCCTCTTTAACCATGGGTTCTGGGGACTGAACTCAGGTCGTCAGGTGTGTGTTCCATCTCATCATCACTGAGCATCTCACTAGCCATGGACTACATTTAGAATATCAATTTTACTTAGTCAAAATATTCCTTTCAGCTAGACATCCTTTAGTTATCTGGGCTCTCTCTTCTCTCTGTCTCTGTCTCTCTCTCTCTCTTCCTCTCTCTCCTCTCTTTTTCTTGGTCCAAATAGTTACCACCTGTTCGAAAGGAATTTTTTTTTTTTACCAGATATAGCCCACATTACACTATTTCATCTTCACATGAAGTGGGTACTATTATTATATCCATTCTACAGATGAAAGAAACTGAGGCCACAAATTGTTAAGCAACTTTGCCAAACTCATGTAGCTAGAATGGGGCAAGAGCAGGACTCTCCACACCCTGGCCTTGCAACCTTCCCCTGTAACAACCATGCAACGCACCCCCATCTCCATCCAGTAGATTCTTTTGATCATCAGTTAAATTTTTAGGGAGACCTTAATAGTATTCAGTTTACGAGAACTCCCTATTTCACCCTTTCTTCAGCGCAGCACTGGGGGTGTCGGGGACCCCCCAGCAGGGGGCTAGGGGTCACCCTTAGGCACAGCTCCCTCCTCTCAGTCTTAGCCGATGCCTAGCATGGTGGATGCTTGGGCTTGGCCCATTGCCACAGTCTTCCGGGAAGGAGAAGCTAGAAGAAAGGCTTCTTGGCTCTGGCACACTCTAAACAAGCAGGAGAGGAGCCTCGCAGTGGGGCCAATCTGTCACTGGCTCTATATTTAGCACCATCTGCCAGGAATATGTCCAACTGCTTATTTTAATACACAGCACTTTGTGCAAATGAGAGGGCTCCGCCACTAGCTCGTGGGAAACCAAGGGCACTAAGTGGGTTTTCTGGCTCGCGTTGTATTGCAAGTTGGCCCTTCTGCCAGACTTCACATGAAATATGAGGAAAGAGGGAGGTACAGCTTTTACTAGGGTGTTAATCCTGGGGATTGAGTCGCTCAGAAGTCAATGAAGGTGGGCATCTGGAGGAGTGTTGGAGATGGCCCTCGTGGGGTGAGGGGAGAGGAGTATACAGACTCGAGGCTCTTCTGTTGCATACTCAAAGCAAAGGCCCCAGCTCCATCTCTGAAACCAATACAGACTCTTGCAGCCATAGCTAACCCCCGACATCCTTCATGGATCTCAGGCTCCCTTTTCTTGTGTTCAGTTACACCCATCTGGTCATTTTTTTTCTTTATGATGTCCTGGTGAGGAAGAGTCTATTCTTCCATTTCACAGATGAAGGAACTGAGTCTCAGAGAGAATCAATGACTTGCCCATGAGCCTGCTGCTTATAAGTGTATTTCCAGGTCAGTGTAGCTGAGTAAGAGAAAACACGGATATATTTATCAAAGGGGGTGGTTCAACACAAATTCGTAGGGACATGTAGTTCTTATTTGAAAAGTAATCTGCCATGCCATTTGCCTGGACTTTGGGAAGAACTTAGGTTTGTAATACACTGGGGTGCGGTTACCAGTGTTTGAGTGGCAGAGGGGTGGCAAAACAACAAAGATTCCATTATGCACTGGAAGGTAGGGATGGACACAGCAGTGGGCAAGAGACAGGGTCTTGGTCCCCGATCAGGGTACGTTCTGATGTGAGGGAAATGAATCTGTGTAAAGAAAACACGTAGAAGTCCAGTAGGAGGCAAACCATTTGGGGCTGGCAGCATCTATTTTAAACAAAGTACCCTGGGAAGACCTGTCTAAAGTGGGGACAGTGGCAGAGACGAAGGAGCAGAGGGAGAAGTGGACCCTGCAAACATCTGGAGGAAGTGAAGCACACAAACATCTGGAGGAAGGGCTTTGGGGCTGAGGGACAAAGGTGGCATGTCCAAGGCATGACAAACATCTCAGTGTGCCTAGGACAGAGGGAAGGATTAAGTTAAAGGAGGGTGGGAAATGAGCTATGAGAAGCGGCCAGAAAATAACAGTTAATCTGGGGCAATATTCATTTCAAAGCTTTGCTGTTGTTATTTATTTCCCTGGGTCTTAAGATTTAAGAACAAGTCCTCCTTAAAAGGTGTCCATAATTAATATGGACATCTTGTTTTCTGAGTGTTAATGACCGTGATTTCATCTGAGGCAGAGCTGATTGAATACTAATTTCAGAAAACATCTCTGACATGAATGTAGAAGCATCTGGTCACCCTTAGGGTACCTTCTCACCACTTAAAACAGCCAATCTGGTCTTTGTCAGGGCATCTTCCTTTCGCTAGGGTAACTATGACAACGGAGTTGGATGCCACGGGTCTGCGGCAGTTCTATTAGCACACAGCATGCGATGCGGTCAGATGCGGAGTCATGAATCGTGGCAGCTTCAGCTTTCCCCTTCGGTGTGAACAAGCTATCTGCTCCTCGCATCATGTCACGCTTTTTTCCTGGCTTTGTTCTTTTGTGACTCTTGTGACACATATGGTCAGCATGATTGACAGTCTAGAGCACTGTCTTCCAAACTGTTTGGACCAGAACTTGTATGCTGGTTGCCCATTGTTGCTGTGACAAATGACCACAAATTTAAGAGCTAAACAACACAAATACATTAACTTAGTTCTATAGGTCAGAAGGCTGGCACGGGTCTCACAAGCTAATACCAGGTATCAACAGGGCTGGGTTCATTCCCTTGGGTTCAGTGAAGGTCATCTGGATTGTAGGCAGAATTGACTTCCTTGCCCTTGTACAGAAGTCTCCACTTCCTCATGGCTGTCAGCAAAGAGTAACAGCTCCTTCCTGTGTCGTGAAAGCTAGCAATGGTGGGCCCAATCCACTCATGCCCTATGTCTCTCCTTTTCCTCCAGTTGCCCTAAACACAGCCAGGCAAGTTTCCCACCAGTTACAGATTTGCATGATTCGACTGCGCCCCTCGGATAATCTGGGATTATTTTCTGAGGTCTTTAACCCCAGCCACATCTTCACATGTGCCGTGTGATTGAACAGTCACAGTTCTGGGGCTTAGGATGACAGGTGAATCCTTCTGTCTAGAGTCACATTCTTTCTTCCATCCTGGAACACTACGGTTTCATGGGATACAGTTGGGAAGCAGTCCTTTGCAGCAGAGGTATCAAGAGGCAATTATAACAGATACAAAGGAATCACTTTTACTAAAAGACACAGACTCTTCACCTGGGTCTACAGGGCAACTAAAAACAGGAGGGGAAAGTGGCATCTCTGACCCATTGTGCATCTGTCTCCATTGAAAGTTAGGTCCAGATGTTGCTTATCTTTGCATGGAGTCAGGCTGCCGACTCAAGGAGCATCTGCCTTGAAATTGGTGAGAACTCACCCGTCACTCACCTCACTGGTCGCTCACCTCACAGGTCACTTCCCTCTCCAAGACTGAAGGCACGAAGATAAGAGTAGCCCAAAGAGATGCCTGGAAAATCTCTGGTCATGACCTAACCGTCACTGTGGATTCTGGGAGCACTGGCTTCTGGATTCCCAGTACCCCATAGACAGATCATCCCATAATGAAATCACCCCCAGGCAGAGACAATTATCTCGTGGGAATAGATTGTCCCATGGGCAAGAAGGATTTCTTCAGGGCCGATTCACAGAACCAGAGCGGAGATAGTGATCAAGCAGACCAGTTTCTCCAAGCCTGCTTCAAGTGCGCCCTCTCAGCTCCTGCTCTGGTTCTTCCTCTGTGCAAACCTAAATCTCAGTCAGTACCCTAAGAGATGCCCAAGTACTTACTTTCCATCTTCCTTAAATGTCCTTTTGATTCCTTCTTGCCTTTTACAACTAAATTTTGTTCTCTTCCATGTGAAAGGCTGGAACTAACATGTTGGAGCCCTGGAGTCAGGCCTCTGGCCTAGAACTCTGGTTACATTTGACTAATAAAGTCCAAAGGGCTGGGTGACCAGGAGACTAGGTTGGATTCCTCCATACAGCTAGGTGTGGTTGGAAGGGAGGAAGGTATGATTGGCTTCCAGAGGTGGATTTACCTTCTTGTCTGGCTGAAGGATGAATCCGGTAAATCTTGTGACCAGGACGGGCTGCCGTGCACGTCTTCCCGTGGCGCTGGAAGGAAGAGGGGCAGCATCTCTTGTGGGTAGTCATGTGTGGCATTATCTGTGCTCAAGTCCTCTCAAACCTGTACTTTTCCTGAGACGATATCCTTGCTCCCCCGTCCATTTCATTTTTTTCCCTCCCCTTCCTTCTTTACAACTTAAATCATGTGCCCCCAACAAAACCAAACAAAGCCACCCCTGCCTCAAGTTTTGCTTCTAAAGAACTGGCTTCAGCGGCTCTATGTCTGAGCTGGTTTTCTATTGCTGTGACAAAATACCATAACCAAATTCAACTTACAAAAGCATTGAATTGGGTTAATAGCTTCAGAGGCTCAGAGCCCAGAGGGCGGAACAAAAGCATGGCAGCGGGAACAGCAAAGAGCTCACATCTTTAGTCACAAGCAGGAGACAGAGAGAGCACCCTGGGAATGGTCTGAATCTTTTGAAATCTCAAAGTTCTTCCCCAGTGACATACCTCCTCCGAGACCACACGGCCTAATCCTTCCCAAACAGTTCGATCAGTTGGGAACTAAGTATTCAAATATGAGCGGGTGGGGTACATTCTCACTCACACAGTCACTTGCTGGCTTCCTAGTTCCAAAGTCCTTGCTCTGTGTAGTACCTGGCCTAGAATCAGACCAGCACTGAGAGAGAAGTTGGCGAAGTCCCCTGGGTACAACCAGAATGTCTCCCCTTCTAGGTATAGGTTAAATAAATCAAAAGAAATGTGTTTATTTGAAAAATAGGGTAGGGACTTAGTGACGCCTCTGGAGACTTGAGCCTGTGGGAAGGAGAAGATGGGGAATTTAAATACAGAGGGCACGCCACTGCGAACTTTGGAGGAGGAGGGCCGGGAGTGTGTGCATTCTTTTTATAACTGCACGCGAGCACTCAGGGTACACTCCTGAGAGTCAGGAGGTTCAGCCGAGAGAAAAACTGCTTCCAGGAACATATGCTCCTCTGCACCCTCTCTTCTAGCTGAGCCCCACTTCTGGAATGTTCCCAGGAATCTGAGGCCACATATTCTCATCCAGAAAAGTGACCTTTCTAGCCAGGGCTTCCTCCTTCTACACCAGGGGAGTTGCCAGCAGCCTTTTCTAAATCAGAACACACCATGACTTGTAACAATTTAGTGGACCCCTATGTTGGACTTAGAGTATTTTTGGTAAGGTTATTTAAATTTGCATAATATAAAACCAGATTTTAACTCATATTATCTTAGAGCTTATTTATATAGGACTAAGAAATCCATGCCTTAAATATCAAAGTCATAAAATCAGTAAAATTAAAGACACCAGCGTTACTAGAATGTGACATAATATTTTGCTAAAAAGAAACTCACACAGCCTGGCACTGACTGGAGAGATCTGTTCATAGTTGCACAACCCCGGCACCAGCCTTTTCTCTTGCTTCTTCATTTTTCTGTATTCCAATTTCTTCCAAACCTTACTTCGTATCAAATGCACCCTGCTGTTTTTTAAGCTTTCGGTAGATGAAAACACATTCCTATGTCGAGTCCGTCTCTGTCTGCATTAGCCTGATGAGGAAAGTGGCTTTGCTTAGCATTACTGGGCTCACAAAGCAAGCAGAAACGCTAGAGCCACGTGGTCCCCAGAGTACAAACTGGATGTCCAGAGAGTTTAGAACAGGTGAGTTTGTGAGACTATAATACTATATTTATGATATACTCATCATGTAACTGTACTATATACATGCATATTATATACACACGGTATCATCAAGCATAGCTTTAAAGGGGCAAAACTGAAACTCTCTTAGGAAACTCTCAGACTCTCGGCAGAAGCTGTTCCCAAGCCATCCGAGTCCGGGATGCTGACTGTGTATAGCAGCAGTCCTTCAGTCACATTCACATATGGATCATGCTTAGAACACAATTATCATTTTTACATGTGTACTTGTAGATCTAGCTACCATATGTGACAAACAGCATGTTAAAGAAACAACCAACAAACATTCAGTGCCAACCTCAACTGCCTCTGGACCTCCCAAGAGCTCATAAACAATATTAATCTGATTGTTGTTGCAATTTACATTCTTAAAGTAAGACATCTGGGGTTAGAGAGTTCAGCAGACTTGCTCAAGAGCCATCACACCTTCACCAGGCCTTAGAGTTAATTCAAAGCTCCCAGCTCTGTTTCTTGCTGTATTCCCTGAGTATTGAAAGGTGCATGGTGTGTGGTAGGCACTTAATATAGAGATTTTTAATGAGTCCAGGAATGGAGAGCTGTTTCCATTGCACCAGCAGGCATTGCTGCCTGCTCTCCCAGCCTAACTTCCCCTAGAAGGCCCAGAAGAGCAAAATCTAAGGTTAATGTGCACCTCAAAATCTGCCAGAGACATAATGCATGTTAATTTGAATTGACATGACTTCTTCCTGTGACCCAAACTTTGTCCAAGGCCTAGTTCGCAGGAGAACATAGAGCTCGAGGGAAGGCATGTGTTTTGAATGACAGGAGCCACTGACCAACCTTGGCAACTCTGGCTGCTCCTTCGTGAGGTCCACTGCATGTCTGGCTGGCTAGGTGATGCTTGCATGGGATCAGATAACCGCAAAGCATGGAATTCGGCATCAAGTCCAGAGTCACTGAAGCAAAGTGTGCAAACGGTGAAATGAGAAAGACAGCAGTGTCAGGGGGAGGGGGAGGGGTGCCAGCAAGTTGCCTAGAATGGTGGCACAGAGAGAAGAGCTTGGGTGGAAATGACAGGAGTCTACGGCTAACCCATGTAGAGAGCTTTGCTAAGTGGGTTGTAAAGCAGCTTTTGACCTCCTAGAGGGAAGGAGCCTCCCTCTGGATCAAGGAGGGTGACAAATTCCTGGGTATCTTCCATATCTGAGCTGCCTGCTTTCCCTCTGCCAAGGCCAGTCCAGTCCTCAAGTCAGGCTAAGCGCTCTTGGGCTCCACGCTCCTCTTTTCCCTCTTACAGCCTCTGAGTTTTGCTCTTCCCCACATTTGCAGGTGTTTGTTTCCCTGAGGTCCAACTATGAACCTATCAGCTATCTTCCCTTCCAGGGTATTTACAGACCCCTGTCCTGCCAGGGAAACATCCCCTGGTGTGCATCCCCACCCCCAGGCCCCTAGCAACAGTCAGCCAGGCTGGCCCTGTGTTCTCCTTGGCCACTTACCTGGGTAAGATGAGATGAGGCACACATATGACTCAATCCTCAATGCCTGAGACATTGCAAGCATTTCAGTGACTGGGCTCTTTTCAAAGTGGCGGCATCTTTCCAAATGTCTGAGATGAGGTAGAAGAAGGGATGCAAGTGATTTATGCATGCTCCATCTGCGCCAGATGTGGTACTGAGTTTCCACAGTACATCAGCTCCCAGCCATCCGCGAGCCGGCTGTTGACCAGGCTTCAACTGGGACATGGTATGGAAACAAAGGGTCAGAATTCAACGCCAGTTTCCTGGCACTAGTGCCCATGGGATCCCAGCTGAACCCACTGGAGGGGCTTCGGTCTCTTCCTTCTGACTCTTACTGCCTTCCCTCCCGCCCAGTGGCTCCTAAGAGGCAAAAGAGCCTGTGATTAGTAAGTTTTGCCCAGTCCCCCTCTTCATGTCCATGTCCCTTCAAAACAGTTCATCTGATGTTTTCCAGGGTGCGTTCAACCCCATGGAAAGCTTTCATTTGTAATAAATCAACTTTGTTAGTTTGTGGCTGTGGCTTTGTACCATGATTTTGGATAGTTCTTATTCACAAAAAGCAGGAAGAAAAAATATTGTCAAGCACCATGTCTTGATTTTTAAATCAGAGAGCACAAATCCTAGCTGCGGTGAACAGCCAGTCTCTAACGCTCACAAGAAGCACTGCTCCTTATTCTAGTATTTTTAAATGTTCTTTTCCATGTTTTTGAGGTGTTTTCATTTTGGGGGAGAATGTTCTCTTTCTCCTTCTCTGTTCTGGGCACAGGTAGAACTCTCCCTTTTGACTGGCATAGTTCCAGAACCTTCTGACCCTTTCTCTGAACAGACACATGATCACGAGGTCTTAGTGAGCTTGGCTTAATTTCCCATGGGCAGAGTCCAGGTGTTCCTCAGTTCAGGGGTGACAGCAACTACTCCATCACTGCCCCTTACAGCTCCCCTCCCCCACATCCCTGGTGAAGAAGACTGAAAACTGGATGCTCTATCCTAGGAACCCAAAAGAAAGCCCTACACCCCCCTGGGCTGCCTCCCTCTCTGCGGGCATTACCTCTTCCCAAACTACTGAGTCATTTCCTCGTGGGGACATTCTCATTAAAACCTTCCTGTTTGGTTCAGCTCTGGAACTCCTCTCCGAGTTCCTTCTCCTCCCCCATCTCCATCGAACTGTAATAAAAAAGCTTTTCATTGAGTTTCCTTCCCATTTCCATCACTGGGCAAAAGTGAAGGGTGGGCATTTGCACACGGCTGAGGAGTTACAGGTGTGGAGGAAACGGGTGTATACCTCCTCGATGGTAAGGGACCACTGGAGAATAAGCCCAGAACAATCCAGAAATACACACAGGAGCTTGGCCAACGTGCTTGTCCCTAGGAGCCTGGTGCAGCGAGCAGAAGAGATGACTATACTTGGACATGCTCCTGCCTCAGTAGCAGTTAGATCAGCTGGGAGCTGTCTGTGGTTGCCTTGAAGCCCTGGTTTGGGATGTTATGTGCACACTGAGAATTGCTGACCCTAGGAAGAGTTTGCCAGGCCGTCATTAGCACAGAGCTAGGACCCTGTGGGTCAGAACCAGCTAGGAGACATTGGGAAGACTCAGCGACTCGATTAGAGAAAGCATGATACGTGAATGGAAGAATGAGCACCATCAACACTGCTCCATAGCTCCTCCACCTGGGTTCATTATTTTAGGAAAGAAGTTCTCTGTTTCTGCACACAGAAAACTGTATCTTCTCATTGCAGGCATAGTCCCAGAATATTTCAAACACCACCTTTTCTAAACCGATGCATGCTCTAATGAAATGTTTATATTGGGAACAGGACCCCCTTCGTTCTGTGGCTATTTGACCAAAGTTCCCTGAAGCAGGTCCCACTGATATTCAGAGGTGTTTGTGATGATAGGAATGGACTACAACTCTGTGGACGTCTAACCTTAATTGTCTAGTCTCATCATCATACATCTGGTCGTTAGAGAGAACCGCTGGGTGATGATGGGCCTTTGGGCGGCGCCCTTCACATTCCCTCAAGCAGGCAGGTCCCTCCTTTACTAAAGTGTGAAGTCCCACGGCTTGATGACTGCTGATGCGCCTCTCCACTTATCCCCAAAGGAACACCAGTCCCTCTGGAAACCGGCTTTCAACGTGTGTTTACAGCAGTCGACCCTTAAACTTGGGCGTCTTCCTCTGCCGGCCCTGCCTCTTCTTGTGTGGGCCCGACTCTGCCCCTCTGATGGAGAGTACTCCCAGCCAAGTCCTGCCTCCTTTGTTCTCCGCGTGTTCCCTCCTCCGTGGACTCCTAAATCCTGGACCATAAATGATCCTTTCCTTCTTGACCCGATCTTTCCCATTGCTGGTCTTTCCCAATGTGTTCTTCAAGGTGCTCTTTCAGACTTCTTACTATATCCTCCAGGGGGCGCCATTCACTGAATTCCCCTACCAACCACTTTCACAAGCTGCCCCTAGCTCTTCCATGTCCAGAGCCCTCTGCTCTTCCTGCTCTAATCAGCAGACTCTGCTATGATTCTGCCCGTAGCCTCTTCAGGGCTGATGCGACCCAAGGACAATTTTTCTGGAACACCTTCCTCTGCTTTGCCCGCCTTCTCGGGTCTCTTGACTCCTCAGCCTCTAACCAGCTTTCCCTCCACCACAGGTTCTTCCTATGCCTTTCCCTGGCTAAACCCTTTCACCATCGGTTCTGACTCTATTTACAACTTAGCCAAAGGTGACTTTTCGTTCTTGCTTACCGAAATGCCCAAACGCTGTACAGGCGACATAGAAACGCCCAGTTCCTCAGCAACAGTTTCTTAATGCTTTTAGCCGTGCCCTGAAGCTTATAGTTAAATCAGTAACTACATTAGGGGCTTAGAGTGATTATCAGTTGGGGTTCCTGATCTAAGAATATTTTTTGGCAGAGCTATTTGCTCAGGTGTGGGCTGGCTGAGGCGACAAAATTGGACTGATGAAACTCCCAGGGCTTGTAACTGTTCCTGCTCCTGAAGGGACAGCAGAATAAAATGATTTGCCTCAATGACTGGGGGCCAGATGCCATCTTGCCTGAGGAGTTGCCCACCAGGATATGTGGTGTTTACAGAGGACAGCAGTTATAACCCAAACTGCCACCTGGCAGGGCATGCAATATTCAATTATGGCCATCTGCCTGGAGCAGAGTTGCAGGACAGAGGAGGTGGGGCATCGGATCTCGGAGACAACCCTGCCTTCCCAGGGTCTGTCTGTGTCACTGGCACTTGTAGGCCAGGAGAAGAGACAGGAGAACGCAGATGGACACAACGTCAGAGCCATCAAGCTGACTTTGGGTGCTAAGGCCCAAGGTGGGACAAGACGATGGCATTTGCACCCGATGACAGTCTTTGTTTACAGGTTTGCCTGGAAGCTCTTCCGTCTTCTTGAAAGAAGCATAGAAAATGAAGCTAGTCTATAGCAAACATACCCTCATCCCTGAATTGTTAGTAACTCTGACCCTGGAACATCTTCACTCAAAGGCACAAATGCACCCCGTGTGTGTATGCATGAGTCATTGATTATCTCGGAGGGGGGAACCTTTCCAAGGTACCAAGTATCATGAAGCATCCCTTTAGACAGAGGAGGGTCAGGGACCCGTAGCTCAGACCCCTTTCCTCAGTATGAGAATAAAACACGACTTCTTGCAATTCACTACAGGCTGAATGACACAGGGCTGATAACACACATTACGCCACTCAGCCAACCTTTAGAGCCAGGAGACAAGCTGTTTTCCCCGGAGTCATTTGTTCCCAAGTTTTCTTCGAGCTGGCAGGCAACTGGGGAGTATCCATCGATGGCCTGACACGCAACAGCATGGGTCAGAGAAGACGACTAGATTGAAGGCTGCTCTGCCACTTACTAACTGGGAGTTCTCTAACGCGTTCCTTAATCATCCCAAACCGGTGCTTACACCCATAAACCATGATGATCACAGCCCCACCAGTGCCAGGGGGATACCTTTGAGGAGGAAAGAGGTCTGGATTCAGGATGACTAGAGTTCAAAATCTCAGGTGTAATTCTCAACAGAAGAAGTTCGAATGGCCAAAAGACATTTAAGGTCATGCTCAACTTCCCTAGCGATCAGGGAAATGCAAATCAAGACAACTTTAAGATACCATCTTACACCTGTCAGAATGGCTAAAATAAAAAACACCAATGATAGCCTTTGCTGGAGAGGTTGTGGAGAAAGGGGTACACTCATCCATTGCTGGTGAGAATGCAAACTTGTGCAACCACTTTGGAAAACAGTGTGGCGGTTTCTCAGGAAATTCGGGATCCACCTACCCCTGGACCCAGCAATACCACTCTTGGGAATATACCCAAGAAATGCCCTATCATACAACAAAAGTATATGCTCAACTATGTTCATAGCAGCATTGTTTGTAATAGCCAGAACCTGGAAACAACCTAGATGCCCTTCAATGGAAGAATGGATGAAGAAAGTATGGCATATATACATATTAGAGTACTACTCAGCAGTAAAAAACAATGACTTCCTGAATTTTGCAGGCAAATGGACGGAAATAGAAAACACTATCCTGAGTGAGGTGAGCCAGACCCAAAAAGAGGAACATGGGATGTACTCACTCATATTTGGTTTCTAGCCATGAATAGGGGATGTTGAGCCTATTATGCGTGGTCCTAGAGAAGCTAATTAAGAAGGTGAACCCAAAGAAAAACATTTAGGCGATGAAAGGAGACAGAGACAAAGACCCACATTGGAGCACCGGACTGAAATCTCAAGGTCCAAATCATGAGCAGGAGACAGAGCACAAGCAAGGAACTTAGGACTGCGAGGGGTGCACCCACACACTGAGACAATGGGGATGTTCTATCAGGAACTCACCAAGGCCAGCTGGCCTGGGTCTGAAAAAGCATGGGATAAAACCGGACTTGCTGAACATAATGGACAATGAGGACTACTGAGAACTCAAGAACAATGGCAATGGGTTTTTGATCCTACTGCACGTACTGGCTTTGTGGGAGCTTAGGCAGTTTGGATGCTCACCTTACTAGACCTGGAAGGAGGTGGGTGGTCCTTGGACTTCCCACAGGGCAGGGAACCCGGATTACTCTTAGGGATGATGAGGGAGGGGGACTTGATGGGGGAGGAGGAGGGAAATGGGAGGTGGTGGCGGGGAGAAGGCAGAAATCTTTAATAAATAAATAAACAAGAAAAGAAAAAAAAAACAAAAAAAAACCCAAAATCTCAGGTGTGCCTTTTACTCTTCATGTGACATAGAGTGAAGCCACCTGGCCTTTAAGCCCCTGGGTCTAGGAAACGAGGGAAGTGACACCTTTTGTGGTGAGGAGTCTCAAGAATAAGGTTACCTGCTGAGAAGCCCTTAGCCAGGTAGCGGTGAAAAAGCACTCCGGACTTTGTTAGCACTGGGAATCCTTTGGTAGGCAGGATGTTCAAGCAGGTCAGTACTCTATCCGTCTGCCCAGACCTTATGCAGTGTCCTTAAGTGTAGTGGAACCTTGGAATATGGTACACTATCATTCTTGTGATGATAGTACATTCTACAGAAAAGGGAAGCTTATCCTGGGGCATCCTGCCTCTAGGGAGCTTCTAAGATC
Source organism: Chionomys nivalis (assembly GCF_950005125.1). Taxonomy (NCBI): domain Eukaryota; kingdom Metazoa; phylum Chordata; class Mammalia; order Rodentia; family Cricetidae; genus Chionomys; species Chionomys nivalis. The sequence continues at coordinate 68,554,104 of NC_080090.1, forward strand.
AGTAAGTTTGGTTTCATCGCCTTAGGAAATAGACTCAGAGAGACGCCTCCCACTGGCACGCACAGTGGACACGAATGCTGCACACACCTATGGGAACATGACTGAGAGGACACTAACACTTGGGAGCTGAGTGTGACACCAGGCTAGCAGCAAGCACGAACATGGGGAGCCTGCTCTACCACAGGAACTAAATTCCGCCAGCTGCGGACAAAACTTGCAAGAGGACCCTCGGCAACAGTCATGGCCTTTACTGCATCTCGGGAGACCCACAAGCAGAGGACCCAGCTCATCTGGTCACACACGCCTGGTCTTCTGAAAGCTCGTGGCAATAAGCTAACCCTGGATTAGTTCTCCATTGAGGCTAGTTGGCTCTCAGAGATAGAAGAGTATTCTGTTCTCTAGACCTCCTCAGCACCTTTTCTCCCGTCCTTGCTGCACTCATCTCTCCTCCGAATTGCCGCCGGCTGCCGCAGTTCCCGACTGCATAAATCATTACTGTGCAGGACCGAGACGTGTCTCCTTCCTTTAAGACTCCCGTTAGAAGGTAAACACCTCTGGCTGTATTCGCCTGCTAAACCGGCTGCCGACCGTCCCTGGGAGGTAGTGCTTTATAGTCCTTGTGGTTTTAGGAAGGAATAAAAATATCTTCATAGCCGAGTCTTTCCTGGAAGGCTTGACACATCGCGTGGAAGGCTTTTCTTCATGTTGCTTCCTGTTTGACACCGCAAGTCTCGCTACAAAGAGCTTGCTGGAGTCTGAGACCAGACTGCGCCAAATGATCCGTTGGCTGCTGGCGGTCTTATTGAGTATAAGGTACACAGGAAAAGGAGGCATTAAACGAGGAGTTATATAAACATGGAATGATAAACTGCCCTGTTTTTGTCTTGAGCTTGAGCCTGAGGATTCAAAGCAGGCTTTCCTGAGGAAATAATCATTATGAGACCAGGAGAATGAATGACTCGCTGAGAGATAATAGAGATCGAGCCTGCAAAATGGCCCAGGGCAGGAAGAGACTAAACTCATCTTGCTAGTGAACCGTCTTGGAGGCTAATCTGCGTCCTTCGGCTTTTGCTGAGAGGCAAAGCCATTGGTGAACTTCTAAAAGAGGGGTCTCATCACCGGATGTCTGTTTGACTGTATCCCTCCTCGGTCAATCTGAGAATGGACCAGAAAGGCGCAAGAGGAGGTGATGGCGAGAGGTGATGTGGCGGCTGGGCCAGGAAAGGGGTTAGATGGTGGACGTACCCTGAAAGTAGAGTGGCCAGGCTTTTCTGATGATGCAGATGGGGACCTCTGGAGTACAGAGAGAGATTAGGGACTTCTCATTGATTTCACCCAGTAGCCTAGACAACTGTAGGGCTGTGTAGAAATGGATAGGGCTAGGGGAGGCGGAGGCATCGCTGGACACAGTCTAGAAAATGTCCTAACTGCTTGCCCGTTATTCCATTCTTTCCATAGCCATCAATGTCCTGGGGAGATCTGACCGAAGTCAGAGCATCAGGGACTCGTCACAATCCTTCCCAATATCAAACTTCATCCCACAGATGCAGACCTGTCACCTGCTGGAACAGTCACAGATGGATGACCGTGGCCAGCCAGTGTCTCTGATCTGATGGGTCGCCAGCAGCCAGTCTTGTTTCACCATCCATTCTGATTGGTCTGAAGCCAGTTACACCACAGTTCTCCGTGGCAGAGCGGATACAGATGGAGCTGTGGCTCTCTCTAAAGGACGTGTCTTTCCCAGTTTTGACTTCTAGATGAAAGAGAGTGGAGAGATCCTCTCAGTCTCTCTGCTGTGATGAAACTGTTACTCTCTAGGATCTGGATCGGGTCTGTTTTCTCTGCCAGTTAAAGAATTAAAAGGCAGGAAAGATCTCAGACACAGGCAGCAGCAGGTAACAAACTTGTTATAAGTGAACACACACACGTGCATGCGTGTACACACACACACACACAGAGTGGGGAGATGGCAGAGAGACAGTGAGACAGAAATAGAGACACACTGCGGACACTAGAAACAATGTATTTTTTTTTGTATTGTCCTCTGGTGCCTTCTAATGGGCAAGCTCACCATGGCTTCCACTCTGAAGGAAGGATGCTTAATGGGGCCCTATCCATTATGCAGAACACATACCGCAAGGTGGTTTTGGATCTGGGAAAGAGCAAATTGCGACTGGCTATAACTCTCAACAGTGGTCTGATAAGAAAGATTAATTCCCACATTAGTCAAACCCAGAGAATAGCAGTTACCCAGGGATTCAGGGCCAAGAGGCGGAGCGTCACTGTTTCATGCATCTAAGTTTTGAAACGAAGGTCTAGAGATGCAGGGAGTTGATGGTTACACAGCCATGTGTATGTAATTAATTCACCAAATTATATACCCCAAATGGATAACATGCTAAATGTTATGGTAGATATATTTTGTCATAATAAAAACTATGAGTAGGAGCTGGGGAGATGTTCCAGTAGGCAAAGTGGTTGCTTGCAAACGTGAGGATCAGAGTTCAAATCCCCAGAACCCACATAAATGCTGGATAAGCAACTATTTGTTACAAATCCTGTTGTTCAGGAGGTGGAGACAGTAGATCCCTGGAGCAAGTCAGCTAGCTAGAGTAGCTGAACTGGAAAGCTCTGGATTCACTAAATATGATGGGAAATGATTGAGGAAGACACTCAACCTTAACCTTTGGCCTCCATACGCACGAGTTCTGCATACGCATGCCCACTGAAGCACACGTGCAAACACACACACACACACACAATTACTCCACCCTGCTCCTCTGTTATTTTTGTCATTGTCGTTTCTGTTTCTCAGTCCATACACTAAAAGCGTGGTCATTTACTGCCTCTCCATCTGCCTCTTTTTACTCAGGACACCAACTAGACAGAGTCTGTGCACGCAGAATTCTCTCCCAGATTCTCTTGAAAGCTGTGAAGCAGTGTTGGTCCATGCTGACTTCCTGCAGAGTGTCTGTGCTTTGCCCCAGCACTAACTTTGACCCTTTGAACCAGTACTGTCCAGTATAGACCTGTCCTCAGGGTGTCTGTGTGGGTTTGGAAAGCAGAGAGGGAAGGTGGAGGCGACTACTGATCACACAAGAGGGATCACTTGATGTTCTGTTCCCTCCAGCCTTCCCACTAAGAAAGCCAAGAAAACAGATACCTTTAAATCCACGTTATAAATGAAACCGATGGACAAAATGACACCGGATCAGGCAAATACACCTTTCCTTCTTCCTACCTGTTTTACTAGTCTGAATTAATAAGAGACATGTAGCAAAATAATCAGAATTGTTTACCAAGTTCATAGACATAGGTTGTTTCTTATGTGGCTACAAAATTGCAGCCACATTTATACATATAGCCAGATGTAGGCTTGTATTAAGAGACTTAACATTAACGGTGGCTGTTTCGGTGGTTGTCATCTTTTGGCTTGCAGGTGCCACTCCTCAGCTGATAGGTATCTCCATCAGTTGCCTCAGAGACATACTGGTCTGTGTCTTTACAGGCTATGTGCATTTTGGCTCCAGATTATTGGATGGAAAAATACAGGAATTCTCCACATTGTAAACACAGAGTGTGCCATCTATTAGCTTGGATTTCTTCCTTAACTATCATCATACGAAAATGTGGTTTTTCTAGGAAAAAAAATCTATCCAAATATGTCTTTGGATGCAGAAGCCAGGAAGTCTGGTTTTCTCCCTGGCTTGGTTGCAGACACACTGAAAAGGGGCGAGTCGCTTCCGTCTTTGTCTGGTTCTTTCCATCTGGTGAATGTAGATTCTGACACTTGCCATCAGATACTGTTTGCAAAGTGTTGGCTGGTCCTCACTGGTAGGCAGTATGGACTTCAAACTGTTCGATTATTCTTTTCTGCCCTAAAAATTGTATTCTTTGTCTTCGAGAAACCTAGTTTTAAATTAGAAGCATTTTGAAGCACAAACTTGTGGCAGTGCAAACTTATTTTAGTTCTAGAGGGTATTTTTAAAACAAAGGTCCATTTCCAAAGCATACTCCAGAGGAACAGCTTAAAATTCTTCTATGATGCAAACCCCTACAGTAACAATTTACCATCTCTTTAATTTTTATGTATCAACCCCAAAGAATGAATGTATTGTGCTCCCTTAGAAAGATATGGCTCTTGCCTCACTTGGACTCATCCCCTAATAACTGTCAGGTATATTTGGGTTTTGACTGTTCTGTGAGACACTTCTAGAGATGGAAGTGGTACCCAGCCTTCTGTCTCCCACTGTGCCATTTCTTTCCGACAGCAGTGGATTTAGCAGCTTCACCTTCCAGTCTCCTCCCTCTCTTCACAGCTACTCACGGTTTGGCTTCAGTCCATCAGATAGCTAATTTTACATTGTCAAAATTCACATAATGTATTCTTTCTTGTATACATATACTGATGTTTCTGTGCTTCAATTTGTGTCATTTAGAAATGGGATTTCTAGTATTTTTGATAAAAGAATATGGCATACTATGAAATAAGTTTCATTCTGTTCAAATAAAAATATGTATTGATTGCATTCTCTGAGCCAGGCACTGCTCCTACTGTGAATAATTTGTAAACATAACAATGTCTCTGCCTTCATGGCAATTACTTTTATTTTAAGTTTTTGTTTTATTTGTGTTTATGCATATGTGTATGTATAAGCACATGCCACATGAGTGTGGGTGCTTGTAGGGGTCAGAAGAGGTGTCCGATCCTCCACGGAGCTGGGCTTACAGGTGGTTGTGAACCACTTGACATGGATGAACAGAGCTCAAGTCCTCTGAAAAAGCAGCAAATGCTCGTAATTGTTGAGTCATTTCTCCAGCCCCATAACTTACACATTTAATGCATGTGCGGTATAGTAAAAAGGAAGTCATCTTGGAAGAACACTCACCAGACACTAGATATGTGGGTGCTTTGATCTTAGACTCTCAGCCTCCACACTGCAAGGAATAAGACTCTCTTCTTTACAAGCTACCTAGCTTACAGAATTCTACTAGAGCATCTTGAAGGGGCTAACACAACACCACAAGAACCCGAAGAGCCAACTATAGAATAGAAAATTTGTTGCCGGCCCTCATAACAAAAGATTTGAATTAAGAAGGTAAAAAGCACTTGCAACCCGATATCACCTTGCAAACTGATAATAATGTACATACTCTCGTTTTAAAATGAGCAAAGGATCTGAGGAGATTTTCAAGAGAACAGCATCCCAGCTAGAAAACTAAAAGGCGTGCATCATCAACCAAAGGGGAAACGCACATCAAGACCACAGTAAGACACAACTTCACACACAGTACAGCTAGAATAAAGGGAGCTAACAATTAGAACTGAGGAGGCTACAGAGAAATGGAAAATTGAAATTATAATTGGAAGAATAGAAATGGAGCAATAATTTCAAAGGTCTGGTAGTCCCTCAAAATATTACTAAAGAGCTCCAGAAATTCCATTCCTTGTACATTTAAACCAAACATGCATCCACACAACCTTGTATGTAAACATTCATGGAGCCATTATTTATATCCTAGATGGAGAAGCAGCCGATTCCCATTAACAATTGGGTGAATTCACAAATAAAATTTAGTAAATCCAGACAATAGGATGCAACTGGTGGCAAAAGGAAGTGAAAGATTGGAGCATGATACAGTATGAAAACCTCTGAGGTAGATGGAAGTTTCTGTTCTGCCTGATCCTGCAGATGTTTAACCCCAAAGAAACACTCAGAGGCTCATATTAATTTTAAACTGCTTGGCCTATTAGTTCAGGCTTATTATTGACTAGCTCTTACACTTAAATTAGCCCATAATTCTTATCTATGTTTAGTCATGTGGTTTGGTACCTTACTCAATGAGATATTCTCATCTTGCTTCCTCTGCATCTGGCTGGGGTTGCCTCTCTGTCTTTCCTCTTCCCAGAATTCTACTAGTCTGGTTGCCTTGCCTATACTTCCTGCCTGGCTACTGGTCAATCAGTATTTATTAAATCAATACAAGTGATAAGTCTTTACAGTGTACAAAAGCATTATCCCACAGCATTTCCCCTTTCTTTCTTTTCAAAACAAGACCCTGACTCTATTCTCCTTTGTTTAGCTTTTTTCCCTGACCATTATCATAGCAGCTTGTAACCAACACATTAAACAAAGACAAACATCTATAACCCATTTTTGGGAATCTGGGTGTAGTTTTATTGGCTACTTCCTGCTGATTGGGAGTGCTGATAAGCCTATGGGGATCCAAAGAAAATGTAGGATTATGGTCAGGTCCTGATGAGCATTCTGTGAGCAGTCTTGAGGCTGTTTTGAATGTAGAACTCAGAGGAAACTGCCAGAGAGGTGCTTCAAAATGTTGGATTATCTTCTAATGGAGATTTTCCAGGGGGTCTTCCTTGATCAAACCTTATTTTTCTTAATCCAGAATGAATCCACAGGCTTTCATTTCCTCTAAAAACAAAGGCAAAACCTCTTCCCCAATGTAGCATATCTTTTGACTTAAATTTTGAAGTCAAGGCATTTTCAAAATTATATAGGTTGAATTAATCCAGAAGCATTTATAATTAAATGTCTTTTAGCAGCTGTTGCTCCTTCCTCAGCAGCAAAACAATTTAAAGACAACACAATAACAAACTGTATCCAGATTCTCTGTGTATTTTTCATCTTTACATGTTTTTTTACTCTATTTTTTAAATATTTATTTTATTATCTTTATTCTTTTAATCTATGACTGCCTGTACTCTTTTTTTTTCTCTTTCTTAAGCCCACATACATTTTTAAAAACACACTGTGGCCCATTTAGAGGTTTCATTTTCATCTGAATCTGTCTTTACTGTGTATCTGTAATCCTTTTCTGACCACGAGCATTTTTTAAAAAATGATAAGCAGGTATGGCTAGGACTAACACTGTGGCATTGCCTGTTGGCTCTGCCCCATCCACCATGGTAGAGGCATGTTCATAGCCAACTCTGCAAGCCATGCTCACCTTCCCAGCCCCAAGGATGTAGCGGGTCTACATTATCATTAAGCAACTTGTAGCACGCTGTTCACAAACCTCATTTAAGTGCCCCACTGCAGGCCCTCCTAAAAGAGGTATTCATGCCACTAGAACAAACCAGGAAGCCATCTCTTGCCACCAGCAAACAGAGCTTATCTGAAAAAATGCAGCTATCAAGAAGCTGCAATTGATTTCCATTTCTGTGGGTCTAGCAGCCCCCTTTTAAAGCTTTCTTAGGCTTTATGTGAATGTATATTGCCCCACATTGGGTGCCACTTATAGATAGAAGTTTTTGTACTGCCCAGTCCCACAGCTGTTCAGTCCTAAAGAAACACACAGAGGTTTATATTAATTATAAACTGGACTATTAGCTCAGGTTTAATATTAACTAGCTCTTACAACTTAAATTAGCCCATAATTCTTATCTACATTTATCCATGTGGCTTGGTACCTTACTCAATGAGGTATTCTCGTCTGGTTCCTCTGCATCTGGCTGGCGAGTACATCTCTGCCTTTTCTATTCCCAGTGTTCTCCTAGTCTGGTTGCCTTGCCTATACTTCCTGCCTTACTAAGGGCCAATTAGCATTTTATTAAATCAATGCAAGTGACAAATCTTTCCACTGTAGAAAAGCATCATTTCACAACACTCTGAAAACATGTAAATTGAAAGAAGTTACTTTAAAAAAAGCACATATTGTGTGGTTTCATCTATTTAAAATAAATTTAAAATAGGGGCTGGAGAGATGGCTCAGTCATTAAGAATGTATACCATTCTCACAAAGGATCAGAATTTGGTCCCAAGTACCTACATCTGGCAACTCACAAACCACCTATAACTCCAGCTCCGAGGGATTTAGCACCCTCCCTTATCCTCTGTGGGCATCCCCACACAAGTACACTGTCATAAAACAGATACATGTAATTAGACATAAAACACAATCTTAAAAATAATATGTCTATAGACATTGATAAGAGAGTGACTACCCAGGGCTAGGGTAAGAATGGGAGTGAGGATGTTAGGCTTAGAAGGTGATACATTAAAAAAAAAAATCTTGTGCTTTTGCTCAGAAATGAAGACTTTTAAACTGTGGTGTTATCCACACACTCTTTAAAATACTAAAACCTACTGACCTACACAAGTAAAGAAAACAGATGGGTCAGGAGGTGTTGTTAAGTAAAGGCCAAGAATACAGATGTTCAAGGAGGTAGACCTGGCTTTGTGCCTTTCTGCTTGTGTGGCTTACAAAGGTACGAGTTCTCTTGACAACTAAATTTCCACTGCTGGAAAGTAATATTCTCACAAGCTGGGAAGTTTGAAGCAGCAAGAAATGAGAAGAAAGTCAAAGGCCTCCCCCTTGCTTTTCTGTATTAGCCTATACTCTCCTGACTGTCCTGGCAAAAAGGCAGATCTGATCTGGCTCCATCTTGCCATCTTGGTCAGAGTGGTGAGAAGGCAGATCAAATGCAGTGAGAGAACAATTAACCAGTAGTCTATCATCTTCTCTTGGGCTCATATTTCTCTGAGTTTACCAATCCCAATCTTGTGTCCATACAGATCCTCCCTTAGCTGTGAAACATAAAGGAAATAAATGGCAAATTATATTATCTTCAAATGTAAATAACTTCAAAAATCTCTCATTGCTTTAATATTCTACTCAACTGTTACAGGTGCATCAGAGATAAGGACTGAAGAGTTATCAAGTGCAGACTCCAGGAGAGGGTGTTTATTCAATGGACATGGAAATGACAAGTGGCACTCAGAAGCTGGTTGACTTTGGCAAAGATCAAGTGGCTTAATCACTGCAGCATAATATAAAGTCCAGACGAAATCAAATCAGCCAGCAATTTTAGTTAGAGAGAGCAGTGTAAACACTTCAAAAACAACCAGGCAAAAAAATATAGACTATAGGGAGCATAGCAACCTTAGGAGCCACTTTTCCAATAGAATGTTCTGTTCCATGCCAAGCCAACCTGAGATGAAAGACCTAAGATTACAGCCTGTTGCACCTACCAATCCATAGTTATCAATAAAGGGCTGCTCAATAAGGACATGCATCCCCAACCCCATTTCTTACCTACTCCACTCCAATGTAAAATTGAATCTTACTAAGAAAACACCAAGGGAGCCATGTCCAGTATCTGGGCTAGCATAAAATCTGCTTTCTTATGGCAGTATGACACTATAGCTTGCCACAGGGAGGCTGGCTCTTATTAAATGACAATGAGCAGAATCATTACATTTCAGACTCTAGGGCAGATAAGACTGTAAACAAGGTAGTGGTGAAATGCTCACAGCAAGCATTCGTAAAGAACTCCCCACAAGAGCCTAGGCAGTTTGGATGCTCACCTTACTAGACCTGCATGGAGGTGGGTGGTCTGTGGACTTCCCACAGGGCAGGGAACCCTGATTGCTCTTAGGGCTGATGAGGGAGGGGGACTTAGTGGGGGAGGGGAAGGGAAATGGGAGGCGGTGGCGGGGAGGAGGCAGAAATCTTTAATAAATAAATTAATTAATTTAAAAAAAGAAATGCCTCAAAAAAAAAAAAAAGAACTCCTCACACCTCAGAATTCAACACAGTTTATGTCTTAACACACTGAATTCTCAGGAGAGCCCTACAAATAAAATTTCCATAATTCATAAGAGAAGTCTTAGGTTAGACACCAACCTCTCATTTGGCATTTCTCTACGTGGGGACTGAAAGAAGTTAGGGATCCTGCATGTTAGTTATTAAAATTTTGTTTTATTTTTATTCACTTTTTCATAAATTCTTCATTTTCTTCCCTTTTTTGCTGTATTTTAGGTCCCTTTGTTTATAAATTCACCTTCTTTCAGGGACATGGCCCATGCCAGTCTCTTATTCTTCATTGGTCAAGTTATTGCACTACAGTGTTATTGATGCCAAATCCAGGGTCCAGCTTCTACCTTCCCCTTGGTTGTTGGGTATATTCGAAGTAGTTGAGGAAGCATAGCTCTTCCATAACTATGCTACCCTGATACTCTTAGCCACTCCTCCTAGTGGTGTAGCTTTCAATATAATTCAGTTCCATTCAGAAATTTGTGTTAGAACTACACACACACACACACACACACACACACACACACACACACTTAGTTGCTTGCTTGACAACATCCCCTGAATGTTTTATCCCAGTTTGGTTATATCTTCACCTGAAAACTTTATAAATAACAGACATTTAAAGGTTACGATGCTCTAGTCAGGAAAGTCCAAGATAAAGTCACCAATAGATTTATTGTGTGATGACACCCATTTCTTACTTCTGTGTCTTCACATTGTGAAAGGGCTGAAATAGTTCTCTTAGGCTCTTTTCGTAATGGCATCAATCCCATTCATGAGAATGCAGCCCTCATGAATTGCTAGGATTCAGATATGGGCTGAGTGTGTCCTCTCAGGGTTCAAGTGTATTATAGCAGCTGGAAATGGGTTAAGACATGACCTAACCACTCCCACCCAAAGCTCTACTTCTTAACAGCATTGCATTAGCAATTAGCTTTCAATATATGGATTTGGGGGAGCACAAACATTCAGAGCACAGCTCCATCTAAAAGACATCCCAAACTTACTAGAACTGACACTGAAGGTGTGATTTCTCCACCTAATTTGCTGTCCTTGCATGCCAGTAAGCGGGACCTCTGTCCTGCTTCCCAGGGCAAGTCCTCCATCATCCTTGACACTGCCTTTCCTTATCCTGTAAGTTCACTGAACAAATCTTGTGGTTCTATTAGAAACATAAGTCCTAGTTCAATCCTTTATCATCCAGGCTGTCATAGTCCAGTCCAAGCCTTCACTGTCTCACCAGGACTGTTGAAACCACACAACTGCTTTGTTCCGCCTGCTCTACCGCATTGGTTCCATCTTTTGGAATGAAGTCCAGCAATGGTCCCAAGTGTCATTCATTTTGTTTGAAGACTCAAGAGCTCTGTATGCTTCGCAGATCCCCCCACCACATGTTATCCAGCCACGCCTCTGATTTTTGTATCTTACAGTTTTGACCCTTTTATCATTGTTCTCTTTGCTGTGCTTGGGACTAGCAATCATTTTCTTCCATGGAAGTATCTGCACTTTGCCTCCTCACAGTCTGGAACTTTCTTCTCCAGGTAGACACATAAATGGCATCTTTTCTTACATCATGAACTGTGCTCAGACGATACCTTATCAGACAAACCATAAGAACAACCAATCATTTCCACATTTCTGGTACCTTTTGTAATTTTGGCTTATTGAAAGCCTTAGTACTTATGGTCACTTAATTGTGTTTCCTTGTTCATTATTGGTCTCTTCCTAATCACTCTCAGTCAAAAGAAGTCAAGATTCTGCAGAGGATTCTAGCTATTAGTCTGCACACAGTACATCATAGCGAGGAGATCAAGGCTGCAGATGCTTGAAGCAGCTGGTCTGATCATGCCTGTATTCAGGAGAGGGCAACATGTGTTCACATGCTTCCTGCCCCTTTTCTCCACATATGTAGCTCAGGATCCCCTGCCCAGGGAGGGGTCCTCCTACCCACAATGAAGATCTTCCCACATCAACAAATGGAATCAACAAAATCTCCCACAAGTGCTCAGGGGCCCATCTCCTAGGGGACTGTAGATCTGCCACACAGACAACACTCACCACACCCTTACCGTGGGTTACAGTAAGTGTTATGACCAGTGAGAGCAAGCATCCTTGTCGGGTAGAAACAAATACAAATCCTCTCTGAAGAACAAACTTTGCAACCTGCCTTAGGAAAATCTCATCCTTAAAGCTGCATGCTGCACAGGCTTATTTTAAACAGAGGGAACACATGACCATGAAGGAGTTTCGGTAGGAACAGCAAACCACAAAAATCATCTGCAAAGACTCTGGGTATTAGAAATAACAAAAACCAAAGGCACAATATAAAATTAAGGTATTAATTAATTAATGCGTATGCAGTGATAAATTTGGGAGAAAAGAATTCTGGAAAGAATCTCCCAGAAATAAGAAATAGTAATTGAAAACAGACTATAGATAGATGACATTAATATTTCATTAAACACAATGACAGAAACAATTATGGACTTGGAAAGTGAGACTGAAGAAGCATGTGGACAGACATAAAAAAATCAAGAAAAAGATGAAAAATCAGGAGATGAGAATGAGTAAGTCCAAGAAATGTACAATCTGCGTTCTATGGAGAAATAAGAATTAAGGAGATCTAGTGCTAAAACACATAATGACCAGTGTGTTCCAGAAGTGCTAAGAACATTAAGAATGACAAATCACCCCAGAGACAACAGCAAGAAGGAAGAGAAATAGATAGTGGAGGGACAGATTGGAGATGCGGTGAAGGGAACAGAAACAGCCAAACTGAAAAACAAGCAACAGACAAAAACCCAAGCCCCAAAAACCTACAATGACATGGCCGACCCTTCAGAAGTCACACTGGCAATGGGAAGAATAGGAAATCAACTTTCAAAGTACAGAAAGAAGTCAGTTTTCATGCTGAGTTCTATACTTAGCAATGCAAGCTTTCAAAACCAGATGTTTTCTCATAGAAACTTGATTGGCTTTGCTAACAACACATTCACGATAAACTTCTAATGGCGGATCTTTCTGAGGTCAGGAAGATTTGTGGTGCACAGCAATGGGAAGGGAGCATGAATGCTGACTGTGTCCAATGATAGACATGTCTAAACTGTGAGTCTAAAGTATCAAGGGTGTTTTACATAGAAGTTGCAGTAGGTGGTGACTGGGATGGTCCAGAAGGAAAGTAAAGCTATAAACATTAAACTTTTAAATGATGTATGTTAAAATTTCCAAGACAATCACTAAAACAATAGAAATAAGTGTTGATGTCCTCATCATTACTGTGATTATGCATATGTCCACAGATCTTCTAGAAAGAACAAGAGAAGGTAACCACATACCAACACATATGCACACTAAGAGAGAGGGGAAGAGGAGGGAATTTTATTTTATAAACAAATCAGCTTTGAAGTCAACATATTTCCTGCTTAACTTCTCTGTTTTCTTCTCGGCCAACATGTATTTAAAATCCCTAGGTGGGGGCCGCAGGTTTGTAGTCCTCCCTGAGAACCTTGATCACACAGACATTATTACGTTAACATGTTGGGATTATCTTTTACGTTGAATCTGCATCCTCAAGAAGTTAAGTGACTGTGATTGGGGATAAAGGAAGGTTGGATAGGGGAGCAGGGAAACTCATACCTTAGTTAAGGGAGCCACCTAAGGGTTGGCAAGAGACTTGAACTTGAAATGGCTACCAGATGCCCAGGGCAATGTCCCCAGTTAGTTCATTGGGGCACCTGAGGATAGGGAACCTGAAATGAACCTATCCTATAATCATACTGATGAATATCTTGCATATCGCCATAGAACCTTCATCTAGCGATGGATGGAGATAGAGACAGAGACCCACACTGGAGCACTGGACTGAGCTCCCAAGGTTATAATGAGGAGCAGAAGGAGAGAGAACATGAACAAGGAAGTCAGGACCATGAGGGGTGCACCCAACCACTGAGACAGTGGGGCCGATCTATTGGGAGCTCACCAAGGTCAGCTGGACTGCTACTGAAAAAACACGGGATAAAACCGGACTCTCTGAATGTGGCGGACAATGAGAGCTGACGAGAGGCCAAGGAGAATGGCACGGGAACCTTCATCTGGCGATGGATCGAGAGAGAGACAGAGACCCAATTTGGAGCAACGGTCTGAGCTCTTAAGGTCCAAATGAGGAGCAGAAGGAGGGAGAACATGAGCAAGGAAATCAGGACCACGAGGCGTGCACCCACCCACTGTGACAGTGGAACTGATCTATTGGGAGCTCTCCAAGGCCAACTGGACTGGGACTGAATAAGCATGGGTTGAAACTGGACTCTCTGAACATGGCGGACAATGAAGGCTGATGAGAAGCCAAGGACAATGGCACTAGGTTTCGATCCTAATACATGAACTGGCTTTGTGGGAGCTTAGCCTGTTTGGATGCTCACCTTCCTGGACCTAGATAGAAGTGGGAGGACCTTGGTCTTCCTGTAGGGCAGGGAATTTGGACTGCTCTTCAGTATCGAGAGGGAGGGGGAATGGACTGGGGGGAGGAGAAGAGGAGTGGGGATAGGGGGAGGGGAGCGGGGGGAGGGGGCAATATGTGGGAGGAGGTGGAGGGAAATGGGAAACGGGGAGCAGTTGGAAATTTTAATTAAAAAAGAATAAAAAAAATGAGAAAAAAAAAGAAGTTAAGTGACTAATAGAACCACCCAAGCTCGAAGAGAATAGCAGAGAACTTTAAAGAACTTGGTCAAAGGAGAGTTAACTATTGTCCAGCGATACTAGGAGGTGTGGGACGTGTTCACAGAGCAATCTGCTAAACCGGAAGGGATAATGAAGACTCCACCTAGCAAATAGGTTGACGAGCTTCACTTGCAAGATTGTTGGACCATCTGGGAACATGGCCAAGCAGTTCTGGGGAGCAGACTGGCATTGGCCAAGTGTGGCCTTGTGTTCTTTAGGAAAGAAAAAAAAAGAATTAATTTATTATGTAAGTCATAGTATATTTTACCCAGAAGACAAATTGCCAGTCAAAATTCTACTTGCCAGTAGGTATACAGTTTGACCACAGCTTTGGCCTCAATTGTGGCCAGAATATTGCCCCTTCGTGATCAGACGGGATACAAACCATCTTCTTAGCCATCTTCAGTGTTTCAAAATTCCTCCCCCCACAAATGACAGGTCTGTGATATTTTTCATTATAATGGAATCTTATTCATCTGTTCTAAACACAGCTGTTTGGTTATAGCAACAGAAAATAATCACACTTATAAGAGAGTGTTTACCAAGAAGCTGAGACAAGAGTATTCTGAATTTCAGGCCAGCCTGGGCTACATAATGAGATCTTGTCTTAAGAAAGAAAGAAAGAAAGAAAGAAAGAAAGAAAGAAAGAAAGAAAGAAAGAAAGAAAGAAAGAAGAAAGAAAGAAAGAAAGAAAGAAAGAAAGAAAGAAAGAGGGAAAGAGAGAAAGAAAGAAGGAAGACATTGGTGAGCTAGTTAACTGATTCAGGAAAGTATGAGGTCCTGAGCTCAGATTTCCCAGCACTGGAGAGGGAGAAACAGGTTGACCACTGGGGCCTGCTGGTCAGCCAGCCTAGCCAGTCCAGTGAGCTCCAGGCCAGAGCATATGTGTGTACACACGTGCACTCACGCACACAATTTTGATCATACCTGTTCAAATAATTATTTCTTCTATGACTAGACATTTTGAAAATGTCCAAGCAAAGGGGAGTGTGAGATATAATTTAGCAGGTAAGTTTTCTAATTTTATGCTATTTAGAATATAAGATGCTGTTTTTCTAAATCTCTAATACTTGTACCTTTGGACATGATTTAAGGTCCCACTGCTTTATGTAACTGTGTCTGCTGGGCTGATTTTCTATGGAGCCTCAGAGAAGTCGGCAGGCCTTCATCTTCACAGTCCTCAAAGACATTGACAAGAAATGAGTAAAGACGCCCTTAGCCCACTTCACCTGTCCTGGAATGCCCTCCATACTGGCTTCTCTTGTTCTCTGTAGGAGCCAGCCATGATGAACAGATCACCCAAAGGAAATTCTTTACTTCCAACCATTATCACCTACCAGAGTAGGACTCAGACATCGATAAATTTAATAAGAGCCCTGAGTCTCAGCTGAGATTACCTGAGCACCACCCAAAAACAGACCATCAGAGGAAATGCCTAACATTCCAGCCGCTGTAGATAGGACCACCTGCCAGAACACACAAACTAGGACACCCCTAGACAAATATCAGCCAATCAGGGTTCCTGAACCTCAAAAAACCCTCACCCCCGCCTCTACTGCTATAAAACCTATACCGCCCTCCTGTACTACATGACAGCAAGGCACTACTCCTGTCGGAGCCTGCACTACAGGACCATACGCGAGCCAGGCAAGGGCCTGGAGATTTAAACACGTAAAGACACAAGGACAGAGACACAGGTCATCCTTGATGCCAGGATGCCCCAAGAATGTCCCCTTATTGTGTTCAGGGGCAGCCTATATAGCGATCCTTAACTGATAGCCATGCCCTAGCCAAACCCACCAGAAACCACTCCCCTGCCATCAGGAACTCCTGAGGGTCTCATGCTCAGAGCAGCTGCAGGCTGTCTCAGAGCAGAGGAAAACAAGTTGTTTACAAGAAATTCAGGATCTGGGGGTTCACTGTTCCCAACAAAAGCCCTATTCTAACTGAGCTCAGGGCTCTCCATTTATTCCAATACGTTGGACATGCAGGGAGACCAAGTTTACAAACTTGCATAAAATAAAGGTTCTTTGCTTTTACAAACAGGACTCAGTCTCCTTGTTGGTTTTTGGAGGACTTCATGGATTTGGGCATAACACTGTCCAAATCCAGACGTGTGCCAAGCCTACCCCCACAGCACTTCCCTTGACAGCTGTGGCCCAACCCAACCTCACCCACCTCTCTGCATCTCTCCTACCCCGTGGCCCTCACATCCCCTGTCTTACATCATCCCTACGTACTAACCTCGTCTTCCCCAGACAAGAGCAGCCTGAAGGCAAGTCTGGGCCTTGCATTTCTGATTTCTCCTTGGGTCAGTGAGTTTATAGTCTACAGCCCATACTCACTGAGAAAGTGTCTAATGCAAGAATCAGAGTTTGGGGAGCTGGAGAAATGGCGCAGAGGTTAAGAGCACTGACTACTCTTCCAGAGGTCCTGAGTTCAATTCCCAGCAACCACATGGTGGCTCAGAGCCATCTATAATGAGATCTGGTGCCCTCTTCTGGCATGCAAGCATACATGGAAGGAATGTTGTATACATAATAAATAAATAAATCTTTAAAAAAAAAAAAAAAAGAATCAGAGTTTGTCTGTTTAGAACACAGTGATTCAGGCCGATCTCTGACAGCAGCAGGGCCCCAGTTATCAGGGATTAACTTTATATGTTTATATGCTGTCCATTTTCAAAGCCTTATGTAGACACCAGACTCTGGCAACCAGTGCTTCGTATATGAGCTTGTTATGCTGTTCGACTGAATGCAGAATAAAGACCTTTCCAAAGCTCTGCATGTGGTGAGGGCTTCTGTGAGGGAGAGAGGGGATAACCAGGTAAGACAGGCAGTGGGGCTGTGATGGGCAAGGCTTGCAGTCCTCCACTCCATGCCCAGTCCCCACCCCCACCCCCGCCCCCCAGTTTACATCCTTTAAGAGCTGCTTTGAAGACTAGGATTTAGAAACATGTAGTTAGCCTTGCTCCGAGGTTTTGCTAAGTCAACAGGAGGCATTTTGATTATAGCTGTTTGTTCTCAAGGGACAGTGTGTTTGCAGAAAATTAGAGATGGAAAATTGCCTCTTACAGATCAGGCCAAGCCTGTGCCGCAAGGCTGGCTGAGGCAGACGGACGGCTAAAGCAGGGCCTGAGTGGGCTGGCAGACAGCCTGCTGCAGCTGTGCTGCCTGCCTCCTCCTCGGAGCAGGACTGCAGTGGATGGAGCAGTTGATGGAGCAACCGCAGCAATGCCACTGCGTCAGTCCCTGGGGGATGAAGTTCAGTGACTGCGCTTGCCCAGGAACGGACAGTCCTTTAGAGTAAGAGCCTTAACCAGTTTGTCTGCATCATCTCAGTGGCTTCCACTCATTAGAACATTCTGAGAGCTCAGAAGCCCCCTAGATCACACAGGTGTATTTTTTTTTTTTTTCGAGACAGGGTTTCTCTGTAGCTTTTGGTTCCTGTCCTGGAACTAGCTCTTGTAGACCAGGCTGGTCTCAAACTCACAGAGATCCGCCTGCCTCTGCCTCCCGAGTGCTGGGATTAAAGGCGTGCGCCACCACCGCCCGGCTGCAGGTGTATATTTTTAATGGGACTCAATTCGTAAAAATCCATCAAATTGGTAAATTGTGGAGGTGGACTCTTTTATAAAATTTTCATTTACTTCGTGTGTGTGTGTGTACATCTGTCTATCACATTCATACAGTGCTGGCGAGGGCCAGATACGAGGGTTGACACCCCTGGGACTGGAGTTGCAGATAGTTATGAACTGCCACGTGAGTGTGCTGGGTATTGAACCTGGGTTCTCTGAAAGATCAGTCAATGCTCTTAACTGCTGAGCCATCTCTCTAGCCCCTGAGATAGAGTCTTTTTAACTACAAAATGATTTTGTGACCAACTTCAGGGTGCCTCTTAATTATTAACCAATCATTTTCCTTGTGACTATCATTTTTTTTTTTTTTTTTTTTTTTTTTTTTTTTTGGTTTTTTGAGACAGGGTTTTCTCTGTGACTTTGGAGCCTGTCCTGGAACTTGCCCTGTAGACCAGGCTGGTCTCGAACTCACAGAGATCTGCCTGCCTCTGCCTCCCGAGTGCTGGGATTAAAGGCGTGCGCCATGTGATTATCATATTATATTGATGGATTTCTTTTTCTACTGGACTTAGTTACAATACACCACCTGAGTGACTAAAAGCCCATGCTGTGACTTCAGCCAAGAACCAGGTTGGAAACCAGGCTCTGCCATTTATTTACTATGTATTTATATTAATTCTGACCTCAAAAATACAGTTAGTTTCATTAAAGACTAAGCAACATGCCTCTGGCAGGTGACACTAGTTAGATTCAATAGATAAGTGGGCAATTCATGCTTTATTAAAATACTTATATTTCTCACCTACATTCAATTTAAAGGCACCTTGTTGTTTACTCTGTTCAATGTGGGATTAACTTTCTCTGCTATGTAGCTCCTCCTTTTATCTGTAGCTTCTGTTATCTTTTAGGCCTTTCTTTCTTCCACCCATCCTAGAGCATTGTAAAGAGATGGGTTAGCTACCACACTGGGTCTAGGTGGAGAATTATCCTAAAATAGTGATTCTCATGTAGGCCATGACTTCTGGCAGAATCTCCTGGCCCAAATGCTGATGCCTATGGCCGAGCTCCAGGGCTTCTGACAGAGTTGCCATGGGAGGGGAGAAATGTGTATTGTAATGTCCCCTTCATGTTAATTAGATGTGAACTAAGCTCTCATTTAGTTTGGGGGTGAAGTTTTAAGCTTGGTCTTTTAGACTGGCCTGTGGGTGCTAAAGACAGTGATTCCTGAGACCACTCAGATCATGTCCTGGGGAAGGGGATAGAGAGTTTTAAGAAGTATTCCCAGAAAACTTTGATGATTTAATAAGGATCTTTTGTTCTAGAACAACTGGCTGATGCTGTGATTACCCTGAGGGAAGGAGAAGAGGGGTAGTGATTAAGGAGAAGACAGAAGTTTGAATGACTGAAAGAATAATTAGATCAAGAGTTGCTCCAGCCATGGTGTTTGACATTCTTTCAAGTTTGAGAGTCTGCACACAGCACCTCCCACAGTGTGGGGAAAGTGAAGCCAATTGGAAAACTGACAGCAAACCCAAGAGTGAAGAGTGACGTTCTTGAGTAGAGATAACCCTTCAGTCCCAGATGAACCATCATGATGCTTTGGATGAACAAAAAGAATGACTGTTGTCAGATTTGGTGACACATGCTTTTAATCCCAGTACTCAGGAGGCAGAAACAGGCAGATCTCTGTGAGTTCGAGGCCAACCTGATCTACAGAGCAAGTTCTAGGACAGCCAGGGACATTACATAAAGGAACCCCATCTTGAAAAACAAAAAAAAGAAAAAGAATAAAAGAAAATACCTTGCTTACAGTTCTTGCCTGTATCTTTTCCCCAAATTGTTGCTACTATTCCTTCCTCCTCTTCCTCCTTTCTCCTTCTCCTCCTTCTTCTGTCTGGATAAGTTTGTACCTCAGTGGCTTCATTTAAATAATACCATGCTATTCAATGCTGCCTTCTTGGTGACCTTGAATGAGTTATAACTCATATACTCTCCTTGTGTACCTCTGTACCAATCTTCCTATCTGGAATCAACCTATGATGGCTCATGCTTCATCTAACAGCCTTCTGGCTAGTGATAATGAGCCATGGTGCCTGGTAGATCAACCTTATATCTTATTGACAAAACAACCAGTCAATACAATCTAGTTGTATAGACATTCTCTTAGAACACCTTCCCCTCTCTATTCTGCCTTTCTTTCAGCCAAGCTGACCCATCTTCCTCCAAGTCTGCCATCTACTCAATGGCAGGAAGACTGTGTTCCAGGAAGATTGGGCGAGTTCTATCAGAGCCTCCACATGTCACCAGGGAATCATGGTATCATTTGGGAGTTCGTGTTCTTGTTAATAAAAGAATTTAAGAATGGACCCAAATGGAAGTTTGAGAACAATTGTGTTAGAGTTTGAAATAAAATCCCTAGGGCAGGCAAGCTATAAATCTTGGCAGCTGCTCAAGAGGGAGATAGAGAGGTGGAGGAGAGAAATGTACCAGGCTATTTTAGGTTACCAACCAGCTCCCAAATCATGACACAGAGAATTATTAATTTTGAATACTGTGCTTAGCTAAGGTGCATTTCTAGCTAGCTTGTTTAACTTAAATTAACCTGTTTCTCTTTATGTGCCTTTTGCCTTTGGGCTTATTACCCTTTTTGCTTCTGTGTATCTTACTTTCACTGCTTCTGTATGTCTGTCTGTCTGTCTGTCTGTCTGGCATCTGCCTGTCTTCTTGCCCTGGGTGTGTCCTTTATTCTCGCCTCCTTCTTTCTTCCTTCTTTTCTTAAACCTAGATTTCTCCTCTTATTTATTCTCTCTGCATGCCATCCCTGCCTGTCTTTTCCCCTGCCTAGCTGTTGGCCATTCTGCTCTTTATTAGACCAATCAGGTGCCTTAGGCAGGCAAAGTAAAATAAATGAAAACATCTTTACACAATCAAGCAAATGCAGCATAAACAAAAGTAACACACCTTTACACAGTTAAAGTAATATTTTGCAGCACAAACAAATGTAACACATTTTTTCCTAGTTAAATTGATACTTTACAACAGAGAAAGTTACATCAATTAAGTCAAGCTAGCATAAAGGTCAGCCACATGGTAGATAAGCAGCTTCATGGAGGAAAGAGAGTTTCAGAGGAAGATTAAGGAAGCCCAGAGTGGCAGAAAATACACATGCTCTGGTCAGCATCCAAAGGAAACAAAAGAAGAGAAAGGGAAAGTTATACCTTTCTGGATCAGGATTCAGATAGACTGGCAGACCTGCCAGAACAACATGGTAGCTATGTAGGAATGATATTTATCTCATTAAAAGGATAATTATTCCTCCCATTTTAGTAGAATGGCTTAACGTGGATCTGACTTCCAGTGGGCTGGTGTCGTAGCCAGGCAGTTGACATGCTCAGACAGAATACACAGATAGGTTCCATTCAGTATTTTGGCTAGGAAGTAATAGCGAAGCTTTCCTTTTATGGATCTTTCTCTTACTACAATAGCAGCCCACAAACAAAGGAGAGTGTCTTTTCTATTTTCCATCACAGATCATAACACTGTCTGCTTCTGTGGTTTGCTCTCACGCCATTCCTAGACTCAGCATACCCCTCTGGACAGCACTGCTTTTCCCTTTTCTTTTTCAAAGTCCTTAGTTGTGGTCCAAAAGGCTGACAGGGCGTGTGTGCCATGGCATTCCAGCCAGTAAACATCGAATGATGATCTCTTCTAGGTGAGATGTTGTATAGGCCTTGGGGCCATGAAAAGATGAGTAAGACAACAAAGCACGGCAGCACTGGCCTGGAGCCCCAGCTACTCAGTTGTCTAAAGCAGGAGGATCACAAGGCTCAAGAGAACACCCAAGTCTCCTCATAACAACTCCATGAACACCTATCTCTAAATTAAAAGTTTTCTTAAAAGGGGGCTTGCTGGGATGGGTGTCTGTGGTGGTGTGCTTGCCTATGCACATCAGGCCCTGGGTTCATCTTCCTCTTTATATTACAAAGGAAAAAAGAAAAAATGCAATAAATTCAGGTGAGAAGTTTGAACAAGTTACAGAATGCAACACAGTCATGCTGTGGAAGTGCAAGCATGATGTGGGAATCCATCTGCATGCAGTGAATACCACTGGTTAATAAAGAAACTGTCTTGGCCTGTGATAGGGTAGAGTAGAGATAGGCAGGGAAAACTAAGCTGAATGCTGGGGAAGGAAGGCAGAGTTTAGAAAAGCCATGGAGCCACCACCAGAGACAGACACGCCAAAACTTTGCTGGTAAGCCACAGCCATGTGGCGATACACAGACTAATAAAGATGGGTTAGTTTAGGCTATAAGAGTTAGCTGGGAATGTACTTAAGTAATTGGCCAAGTGGTGATTTAATTGATACAGTTTCTGTGTGGTTATATCAGGGCTGAGCAGTCGGGAACAAACAAGCACCCTCCAACAACCCGAACATATATGGTAAGCAGAGGAAGAACAGAGGAACCACCCACTATGATGTATGTGTGCACAGTTCTATGGGCTACTCATTATTAGGAAAACACATTGACAAATTGTGTCACATTAAGTGTGTGCTGCCAACCAAACCAAACTAACTCAGATTGTTCGGTCACAGCTATTTGATAATTTGGGTAAATAACAGTGAATTCCTGATGGAGGAATGTCATTGGTTAAAAAATAAAGAAACTGCTTGGCCCTCATAGGTTAGAACATAGGTGGGTGGAGTAAACAGAACAGAATGCTGGGAGGAAGAGGAAGTGAGCTCAGACTCCATGCCTCTGCTCTCCAGGGCAGACGCGATGAAGCTCCGACCCAGGATGAACATAGGCTAGAATCTTCCCGGTAAGCACACCTTGGGGTGCTACACACATTATTAGAAATGGGCTAGTCCAGGTGCGAGAGTTAGCCGAGAAGAGGCTAGATATAATGGGCCAAGCAGTGTTTAAAAGAATACAGTTTGTGTGTTGTTATTTCGGGGCATAAGCTAGCCAGGCGACCAGAAGCTGGAGCGGCAGGAACACAGCCCACAGCTCCTACTACAGAATGGCGCCCGACATGGTAGCAGCAATTTCTTGGGTCTGCTCTGCTTGCTAGAGGCAAGCAAGCGCTCTCATCTAAAAGAGGCTTCCTGACTCAGCTTTAGCTGCAAACCTTGCAGCTCTTTTAAGAGGTTCTGCCACGAAACACTTGAATGGTGTTGATGAAAAGCTGAACGCATGCTTGTTTGTTTTCAGCCATAGCAGGAAAAAAGCTGCGCTGATTTAAAATGCTGGTTTTCTGAGCCTTCCGGCCAGGGCAAACTCTGACTTTCAAGCAGGTGGTCCTGACTATGGAGCTTTTGAGTGTTGCTTAATAATGTTGCAGCTTGCTTGCTGGCAAGGACCTTAAAACACTGTAGAGTTGTGGTGATAAACAGGGCTCTGGCCGGTACTTCAGTCACAAGGCTGGAATGGCAGAAAGCTAAGGAATGGGCTGGATCTAGCCGGCAAAGCCATGGCTTTAATCCTACCCATATTGCTCAGTAATTTAAAGGCTCATGTGGTCAGAAAAAGAGAGAGATACAGTAAAGAGAGATTCAAAGACAAAGAAAACCTTTAAATGATTTACAGTGTGTTAAAAATATATGCAGGCTAAAAGTTAAAATTCTTAAAGTAAAAAACAAAAAAAAAAGGAAGAAAGAGAGTAGTTGGGTGTGGTAGTACACACCTTTAATCCCAACACTTGGGAGGCAGAGGTAGTTTGACCTCTGTGACTTCAAGGTGTGGTATCACACGCCTTTAATCCCAATGCCTAAAAGGCAGAGACAGAAGGATCTCTGAGAGGTCGAGGACAGCCTGGTCTACAGAGTTATTCCAGGTCAAAGATACAGAGAACCTGTCTCAAAAAGCAAAAATTAAAAGTAAAAATAAACAAAATAGAGGTTAAAAATAAAGCGCACAAAGATGGAAAATACACAGAGAATTTTGATACTGTATGCTATTATGCTCTGTTTGAATTGTTTGAATGCTGAGGAAGGAGCAACAGATGCTAAAAGATATTTGTTTATAAATGCTGCTGAACTAATCCAACATAGATATTTTGAAAATACCTTGACTTCAGAATTTGGATCTAAGGATATGATACTTTGGAAAAGAGTTTCTTCTTTTGTTTTCACAGAGGATGAGACCCTGTGGATTTCTTCTATTCCAATATGGTATGATGGACCACGTCCTCCTGAAAGATTGCTGTGAACACCTTCAGAAAATTACTTTGCTCAACTGCCGACTGTGATGACCCTATCAGACAGTTTTCCCATAAAAGACCTGAATAACAGTGCCCCCATTCAGCAGGAAGCAGTTTGGAGAGAAATAACTGTGCCCATATTCCCAAATACTGTCTATAAATGTTCTTTTCCATTTAAAGGGGGATATGATATAGATATGAATAATTTGCATCAGTATGGATTTGACTTTATTGATATAAATTTAAGGTCAATTTTGTTACATGTATATGTATTTCTGATCTTGATTAAGGTATTGTAATTGTGTAGTTCATGTAAAAATGTAATGTATATAGGTTGTTAATAGATAATCATCTATAATAGTCAAGTTTGTAGTCTTGTTAGTTAGATTTTCTAGATGTACGTAGATATATTTTAGATAGACATTCTTCATATCTTTCAAAGACTACAGAATATGACATTTAATGTTTTAATAACTTAGGACTTTTCATGACAATGAGACACTCTGCTCCTGGCAGCACCAATCTACTTCAAGAAGAAGATGGGCATCGAAGAGGATCCTTATGGAG
Source organism: Chionomys nivalis (assembly GCF_950005125.1). Lineage (NCBI taxonomy): Eukaryota > Metazoa > Chordata > Mammalia > Rodentia > Cricetidae > Chionomys > Chionomys nivalis. Next base: position 68,578,723 of record NC_080090.1, read on the forward strand.
TTTGATAGCCATTTGGGCAAGAAACTGCTCTTGCCTGGACTGTTGCATAAACTGGACACAAAGAACCCGCAGAGAGAGGACTGCTGAACTTGCCTAAAGGTGAGATGATCTTTCGGGGTTCCTGATTCATAAAAGAGTCTATGAGACATTCTGCATGGATGGTGACTGAACTGCCTTTGAAATTTCCTGCTTCATGGAAATGTCTGCTGGAAACTATGGGCCTGTAGGTCAAAGATGGATGCCCCAATGTACAGAGAAACTTTGGGTGACTGTCAAGGCAGCGAGATGTCTCTGTCATTTCTAGAGTTTGAAAGTTGCTTATTTCTTGTTTGCTTAGGTAATATTGTATCTTTATGGAGTCTTTGATGGAGTTGAAGAATAGTTAGTTATAGTTTTCCTTAGTTATAATAAAGATAAAATAGATGTAAATATTGTAATTTTTACTTGATAACTGTTTTGTTATATGTAATTTTGCTATGTTAAAGTTAAAGCCTTCCTTTTTTTTGTTTAAACAGAAAAAGGGGAAATGATGGAGGAAGGTCATTGGTTAAAAAATAAAGAAACTGCTTGGCCCTCATAGGTTAGAACATAGGTGGGTGGAGTAAACAGAACAGAATGCTGGGAGGAAGAGGAAGTGAGCTCAGACTCAATAGTTCTCCTCTCTGGGGCAGACGCGATGGAGCTCTGACCCAGTATGGACATAGACTAGAATCTTCCTGGTAAGCGCACCTTGGGGTGCTACACACATTATTAGAAATGGGCTAGTCCAGGTGTGAGAGTTAGCCAAGAAGAGGCTAGATACAATGGGCCAAGCAGTGTTTAAAAGAATACAGTTTGTGTGTTGTTATTTCGGGGCATAAGCTAGCCAGACGACCAGGAGCTGGGGTGGCAGGAACACAGCCTGCAGCTCCTACTACAAATTCCAAGGACTGAAGGTACAGTGGCTCTTTCTGACTAACTTGTTTCCAGGTGGTATATAGTAATGAAGTCAAATCTGAGACCCAAGCCTACCACCCCACATCCATTGGCACACAAGACCATAGTCATGCAGGATGCTTTTTTATTGGCTTCTTCCCTTAATCTCTCTGCCAAATACCTTCCGTGTCAGCTCTACTTGTGGTGTGTTCAGTCATATTCTCTTGGGAGTATCAGCTAGCTAGCCAGAACAAGATATCAAATCCTCTGGTAAGAGATATGACATTTGACCCAGTGTTAAACTGGGCCAATTTCAGACTGGAAACATCACACTGAATGTGCTCACAGACAGGTAGAAGCACCTGTGTTTTTAATTAATTTGGTCTATTAAAAGCTACTCAGCTGTGTGTGTGTGTGTGCATTTTGTAAGTGTGTGGGCACATGTGTGTGCATGTGTGTGAAGGTCCAAAGTTGATGTCTGGAGTCTTCTTGATCACTTTTTAACCTTATTCAGTGAGGTGGGATCTCTCATTAAACTCAGAGTTCCTCAACACATTCTAGCCAGCCAGCTTGCTCTAGGATTCCCCAGTATCTGTCTCCAGAGTGCTGAGATCACAGGCAGGCCACCACTCCCCTGGCATTGCTGTGATGCTGGGGACCTGAATTCAAGTCCTCACACTTGTACAGCAAGTGTTTTAACCAATGGGTTAACTCCCTAGTTCCCCACCTTGGTTTTTGAGATAACCAGGGGTTCCCTGATAAGGCTAGGCCAATAGGCCAGTGAGCACCATCCTCTCCAGCTGTGGAATCATGAGTGCACTGTCACATGTGGTTTTTTTATTTTTACATGGGTTCCACTTATCTAAGGCTAGTTTTCATGCATGCACACCAACTACTTCATGGACTGAGTTACCCCCACCCCCACCCCCTCAACTGGCCTTGGAAAAGGCATTTCTATCTCTATTTACAGCAGTGATCAATCTCTCCACTACAAGTGGAAGAGGAGAGGGTACTCCCGAGTGTCTAATTTTGAATGGGCATTGAAAAATCCAAGGGACCGCTACATAGCTTATTCCTTATAAGGAGTGTTACCAGGTCTCCTTGAAGCTATTCTGGAAATAAGCATGGGGGTTCTTCAGAAGGTTAAAAAGAGACTTACCATACCAGTGAGTATTTACCTAAAGGACATCAGGTCAACACACCACAGAAATACTTGCTAATTGCTGCACTGTTCACAACAACTAAGAGACTAAACAGACTAGATGTCTATTAAGAGAGAGAAGAAGCTTGGCGGTGGTGGCGCACACCTTTAATCCCAGCACTTGGGAGGCAGAGGCAGGCTCTGTGAGTTCAAGGCCAGCCTGGTCTACAGAGCTAGTCCTAGTACAGGCTCCAGAGCTACAGAGAAAACCTGTCTGGAAAAAAAAAAAAAACTGAGAGAGAGAAGGGGAGAGGGAGAGGGGGAGAGAAATAATAACTCCAGGTTATTAGCAGTCAATGGCATTTAACACACATTCCCCTACTTCTGTTTCTTGCACTGATTCACCAGAAGGGAAATTCTCTGGCTACAGCTGTTTGAGTATAGAGTCTTTACCACCGTTTCCTACCACCTCCTATCTGAGCACAGACCATTACGTGCTGCGGAACCCACTCTCTGTGTTTCCTGATAGCTGGCAGGTAGTTTCAGGCTCTCATGTTTCATGCAGCCCTGTGATCACGATCATGAGGGGGGCAGTAGTGTTTTCATGGTGCCCAAGTCTAGAGGAGAGAACAATGTTCAGCTTCTGTGCTCTCAGAATTTCTCAGTTCTTACACATTTTGTGTTATATACTGACGTGTTCATGAGGCTGTGAAACAGGATTTTTCCAAGCTTTGATATCACAAATACCAACTGACAATATTTTTAAACATAGGCATAAGAAATGCTATTTTTCAAAAAGCTGTCTTGTTAGGACAGCAGCAAGCGTCAGCGACAATATCAAAGACTGAATACACAACAGAAACAAAGCAAAACCATTTGATCTTCAAGTAGATGGGGAGTAAATTGTTTCAACATTTTTCAGAATCATTAAATGGTTGTTTCAAGTTTTTTTTTTTTTTTTTTTCCCCGAGACAGGGTTTCTCTGTGTAACAGCCATAGCTGTCCTGGACTTGCTTTGTAAACTAGACTGGCCTTGAACTCACAGAGATCAGCCTGCCTCTGCCTCATGAGTGCTAGGATTAAAGGTGTGTGCCGCCACCACTGCCTAACAGTTGTTTCAAGTGTAATGAGCATGTTCTCCAGGCACACCTATAGGCTGGTCATGGAACACAAGTACCCCCAGGCACACAGTGTGAGGAACATTGTGGTGGTTCACAATAACAGGTCTCCATTATTATGTTGGGAGGATTATTTATTACATATATATTTTTCTTGAAAAAATATTATTTAAGAACTTCACAGACTCATATAATGTGTTTTGATTAAATCAACTCCCCATTCCTTCTTCGCCAATTCTTATTCCCTTTCCAAATTTTCCCTCCCAATTTTGATGTGGGATTTCCCTCTGTATTCTGTGATTACCATTCATGAATAAAGAAACCACTTTGGATCTATAGCAGGGAAGAACTTAGCTATGTGGGGAAAGCTATACTGAATGCTGGGAGAAAGAAGGGTGGAGTCAGAGAGAAGCCATGTAGCTCCACCGGAGACAGGCTGAACTTTACCAGTTAAGTCACAGCTATGTGGAGATACTCAGATTAATAGAGATGGGTTAAATTAAGATATAAGAGTTAGCCAGTAAGAAGCTAGAGCTAATGAGCCAAGCAGTGACTTAAATAATACAGTTTCTGTGTGATTATTTTGGGTCTAAGTGGCTTATTACTACACAACTTGATGTGCTCTTTTTACATACCAATTGGGTCTGCTTAGTGGCTGCCTATAGTGCACAGGTGCAAGACATCTACTAGAGAGAGCATGGAGTTTGCCTTTTTGACTTGGGATTGATGGAGAGATACTCTCTTGCTGGTCAAAGAGGAAGGTCAGCTGGTTGCTTCCTGGCCTCTCTGTGCTAGCAGGTTTTCACCCCAGCATTTGACTCTCAAGTCTTCATTGGTAAATAGAATGACTGAGACTTTGGCAACAGTGGCTTGAGCCATGGACACTGACTGTGGGACCACAGATAGCAGTGAAAACAACACATGGGTACCCTCTCAGGGACTGCATCCCTGAAGAAAACTGACTCTCCTTCCCCCAGCAGTCTTCAGTGGCCAATGTCTTCTCAGCTAAGTGTGGGATTACATAAGCCCCTACCAATCCAAGATCATCTTTTGACTGGTTTGATCTTGTGCAACATCCAAAGGGCAGAAAATAGAACAGATGCCTATGAAGCTAGTAGACTTTGTCCTTCAGTCTCTACAATCCTTGTCCCTGGTACTTTTGGAGAGAGCAGGACTCTAGAAGACTGAGAAAGACCCTGCAGGGCAGAAGACAATACTGGTGAAGCCCCTCAGCAGCTGCAATGGAGAGGAACACAGGACAGTCATCAGTCAGAATTCCCAGAGGGCAAAGCAGCCAAGATACTGTTAGCCACCAGCTCATTCATAGCCCATCCACCACTACATGCCAGGAAGCAGGAGTGGGTAGAAAAGTTGGTGAAGATGTTACAGCCATCACGTCTCCTGCTGTGTGTTTTCTCCTCTCTCCCATCTTCCCTCTCATCCCCCTCCTCTCACCTCTCCACTTTCATCACTCATTTCTCTGTAAACAATTGCTAAGGAGCATACTCTTTTTAACTGAAAACCATGACTATTATGCAAATAGAAAATGAACATATGTCAGACATTGCATTTAGTTCATCCATAAATGGTGCGGTCAGGAAGACATGGCAACTGGTCTAAAGAATTCCAGCAACCATGTAGAAATGGAGGACAAGGACTTTGGAGGTGGATTTATAAATAAGTGCAAGATATAGTCACCTTCGGGGGAAAGTCAACTAGTTTGCATTTCCGTAACAAATTCATTTGTCTTAATATCATTGCTATACACTTTACAGAGTTGTAAAATAGTTCAGAGCCAATGAAAGGTGTGATAATTTAGACGAGTAAGCTACCAAGGATATGCTCTGGTTCATGGTAATACATTGTTAAGTGTTAGCTACTATTTATTATTACAAAGTTATATGTTTGGAATCAGAAAGATTAGGATTCGAATATTACATCAGCTGCTTATTAACTAGATGTTTGGGAAAGGAATCTCTTTCTCGGCTCAATTTTCTTATCAGCATGTACTCTGAGCTTATTTCATGATACTGAAGAATAAATAGAAAAATGCTTATAAAGCAGCCTGCGTGGAGCCTAGTACAAAGCAAGAATGCAATCGTATTCTTTTCATTGCTATTTGATAACACAATTTTGTTATTGTAGTTTATTAAAATTGGCATTTTAAGCAATGTTAAAACTTTCATTTGCTAATAAGAATCAATTACTATTTCCATCATTAGCACCATAACACTTTTTTTTAAATATAGCTAGGTTTTTTAAAATTTATTTTTAAAGTGTGTGTATGTGTCTATTTGTGTGTATGTGTGTGTGCATGTGAAATCTGTATGAGTCTACAGATGACCTCAAAGTCCAAAAGAGGATATCAGATCCTTAGAGTTAGCGTAATGGGAGTTTGCAAGACACCAGTGTGGTATTGGGATCCAACCTGTGTCTTCTGCAAGAGCAGCACACACTCTTTAGCACTGAGCCATCTCTCTGGCCCCTGTAACTGTATTTTAAATCATAAAGACATTTTTAAAATGCACTTCAAATATTGTGTCATAGAACCCTACCTATAATTTCTGTGTTGTTTCCAGAATAATGATCAAATATACATATGCTTACATATTTGTTTTCTTTTCTAAATAAGTGATTTTTTAACCCTAGACATGAGAGGGGCTTTTCATTGCTTCATGGGAATAAAACACAACACAACACACACACACAGGAATCGATAAATAAGATAAGAAACTTCAGGGAACCCAACCTATTCATTCCTCCAGTTTTAGAAATAGGAAACTACTATTCAGAGACACTAAGCCATTGGCCGGTGCCTCAATCAGTCATCAACATAAACAGCAAGCAAAAACCAAGTCTCTTGATTGGAATTTCTCTCGGTCTTCCTGCTGTGCATCCTCACCTGGCCGGTTACAGCTCACACAGGAACTGTTCCCTACCCTTCCTCTGTGCACACTGAATTTAGAAATCAAGGCCGAAAGCAGCACGGAGCACAGACAGCTGTGCCTGGAAGGGAGGTCGCGCTTGACCAGAGTTGAGCAGCCGCTGTCCAGGATGGAAAGAGCAGTCTGCTCATCCACCGTGCCTGGTGATTTATTAACTTCACCAACACCCATGAAATATTCATCCAGCCCTCCCAGTCGCTGCTCCACTGCCTCCATCAGCCGCTGCTCCCTCCTCTGCTGAGATGTGAAGTTTGGAGAAGACACACCACACTGCAAAGAGAGCTCCTTTCAGAGCATCCCAGAGGCAGAACGTCAATTCTCATCTTGATTTGTTGTCCTTTTTTCCAATAGCATAATCGGTGTGATTGACACCCCGGGCTCCCTCCTGACAGGCTTGAAAGCGAGGACTGTGAAAGCCAGAGGGGGGTGGGTTGGCTGGCTGGTTGCAGCGTGCCCCACCTGGGCTCACTTTCCCCTGTAAACACAAAGCAGACCTCAGGGAAGCAGCGGCTTGTCTGGCAGGATCCTCCCTCTTGTCTGGGTCTAGTGCCTGGCATTGATGTGGCTTGTTTCATACAGCCTCTTCTTTGTGGTTAGTATTGTTACTCATCAAGCACAGAAAGAAAGCCAGAGTGGTGGCTCAGCAGGTAAGGGCACCTGCCACCAAGCCTCGCGACTTGAGTTGGATGCCTGGGAACCACATGGAGGGAGGACAACACCAACTCCTTCCAAGTTATCATCGTTTGCACGCCATCACACATGGGGGGGGGGGGCACACAGAACAAATATACAAAATAAATAAAATAATAACAAAAATTAAAACCCACAACGAGTCTTACCCACTTCCCTGATTACCCTTCATCATCTTCTGTCCTTTCCAGATTGCCCCTGCTCTGCTCTCCTTGGTGTCTATTTCCCATACACGCTTTTCTTTTAGGATGCACGGTCATGCACTCTCTCTCGATGAACAATCATTTGCCAGTATATCCCACTATTCCTTCCTCCTTCCCTCTCTTTTTTTACTCTTTCCCATATCTGGTAGCAGAAGCTATGTGTTCAGGGACAGACCATTACTCCGCAAACTCAGCAGATTCCAAGCTCATTCCCGACCTTGTCTAATGTTTAGAGCCCTCTACTCAGCAAGCCAGCTCCGCCTACAACTCTTCCTCGCCAGAAAGGATCTCCATCCTATAACTAGGACAGACCCGGGAGCCACACTGAGGCTGCCCTCCCTCTTTCTCGCTGTTGCATCTTGGGTACCTATGAACTGGAGATTCTAAATACAAATCTTAGCGACTTCAAACAACGACAACATTTCTTTCGTTCATCACTTGTCACTGGGGCAGGGCTGCAGCGGAGAAAGCTTGTGTCTTGGTTCCTGTGATGCTGGCGGAGGTCTGGACTGAAGACCCATTTCTAAGGCTGCTCCTCCACTTGGCTGGCATTGTGGCAGAGACTGGCAAAAAGTTCACCCAGGATCCTAGAGGGTGAGGATCTCAGCTTCTCTCTGTTTGCCTCTTTATGGGCCTCCAGGGTACAGTTGCTGCTGAGTAAAGTAAACAGTCCAAGAGACACAAAGTAGAATACACTGGCCTTTTTAATTCTGGACTTAAACCTCAATCAGCATTATTTTTTCTGTATCTTTGGTCAAGCAACCCTGAGCTCCCACAGATTTAAAGGTGGGGTCATAACACGCCCTCTTAAAGGAGAGTGGGCTCTGTTTCGTAAAGGCTTTTTTAAATCTAAATTTTCCCATGTGCTTGCTTTTTCCTTGAGTGCCTTTCTCCACCATGCCCTACTCTTTCTCCAAAATTCTTCCCGAGAGTTACCCTTCTAACCCCTTCATAAACCTCCATCCTCCGAGCTGCACCACAACATCCTAGCATTTGTGATTCCGTATGAGAATTGTTCATGATACAGCTTCCTTAAAGGGCTGTGCATGCCACAGAAGCCTGTCTTGAAAGGTTTCAGAAGCAGGGATGGGGTGCGGAATATTGAGAGGAACAGTGAGATGGATTACAGGGGAGTAAAGAGTTTGTTAGAAGAGTTATTGATGCCACGGACAGATGCACATAGTGGGGCTCATTCGAAGAGTTACTGATGCCATGGACAGATGCACATAGTGGGGCTCATTCGAAGAGTTACTGATGCCATGGACAGATGCACATAGTGGGGCTTATTAGAAGAGTCACTGATGCCATGGACAGATGCACATAGTGGGGCTCATTCGGAGAGTTACTGATGCCACGGACAGACAAATACAGTGGGGGCTCCAAGAAGTTCATGCCCAGCACCAGAGTCAAACATCCCGGTGAGGTCTTCTGAAGAAAAGATCAGAGTCCGTGGTTCAGAAATGGAAGTCTCTTCTTATACTTTTCTGAGGGCAGGGGAGGAGTTCACAGTACAAGTCTGTAGCCAGGATCTTTGGTTTCCAGGAGTGGGGCAGGGAAGAGGGTAGGGAGCAAGATGTATAGCCACTCACCCTCCCTGTGTTGTTAGTTCACTTTCCAGGTGAGAGATCCTGGCCCTGGCATGCCTGGTATCTACAGACAGTATCTCAGTGTGGTGCCCGTTGGCGTTTGTGAGAGGCAGCTGCTGCAGGTATTGTGACCTGAGCAGAGGCTGGATTCTGTTATATTCTTATGTGCTGTCTCCACTTCATGTGCCCAGAACCAAGCCCCGAGCTGGGGAAAGACTTCAGCCAACATTTACTGCATGGAAAAAGGTTTCTCTCTGTTAAATCTCCCCACCATCCAGAGTGACAGAGGCAGGGTGTTATTTCTCTTCCATGACTTTTACACTCTTATCTTACACAACAAGAAACAAACAGACACAACAAAGAGTTATGTTGTTAGCTATAGTCACAGCCCGCATGATAACAGAGTCACGGGGAATTCATTTCCTTAAAGGTAAGTGGAACATCATGGCTCTAGGGATGACATGGTGAAAGCTAAGTAAAAGACCAAATGAGGGTATGTTGCTGTTAGCAGAATAAATCTCTGGGGTTACTCCCCAAAGTCTCTGCTACAAGTGGAGCGCAGCTGACCTCTTGTACATCCAGAAAACCCAAATGCCAGAGGATCTGCTAGAATCTGTGCAGTACCCAGCGTGAGCAGGAACAGTGCTTTGTGCAGAGGGAGGCTGCTCTCCCACAAAAAGGTGCGAGCAAGGATTTGTTAGTATTCTCAAGAGACTCTTCAAGCCACAGAGAGACCACTGTTATCAGAAAGAGGCTGTGTCTAGGGCCCAAGTGTCTGTGTCAATTGGTTATTTCACGGGAGTTAAAGCCTCAGGAACAATACAGCATCCTTCAAGGACACGTGGCATCCCGTGCTCTGATTTCATGCTTAATAAGCTCCTTCTGTTCGCTGATTTGATTTCTTGTGCATTTTTCCATTGTGAAATGTTCTCTTGTCAGTGGATCCGGGTACTTCAGTTACCATGAGGGACCCTCCCTTATTGTCAATCCACACACTGGCATTTCAGCCTTTAAACCAGTTTCTTCTAAATTTGGTAAGGTAGAAACAAAAAATATCCTTGCATACAGATATATGAATATTTTTTTGTATCCCTAATAAGCACACACACACAACCTACATACTCTTACACTGTAAGAAATCTAAACACCAAACCACCATCTCCACCCTGCTCCCAGCCGCTCTCTGATGAGCACCAGGCACGATCATGACATGCAGCTTCCACTCCTCATCTATCCATCTGTTCATGGAGCCATGCACGCATTTATAAATGGCCCTTTTGATTGTCATGCAAAACAGATCCTGTTATGCATTTTCTTTTTTTCCACACATGAGGATCCTTTTTATATTGGTCCATAAAACTCCACCTTCTTGTTTCCTGTGACTGTATTTTTTTATAAGTAGGACTTACCAAGGTTGTCCTAAAAAAACAGAGCTGAGAAGAAGATAGATAGATAGATAGATAGATAGATAGATAGAGATTTATTGTAAGAAATTGGCTCATACAAATATGGAAGTTGCCAAGGCCTAAGAATTGCCAAATGAATGGGCAAGTTAGAAACCCCTGAGAGATGTTGGTATTGTCTGAGCCAACACAATCAAAACCCAGGAGAGATGATTGTTCCATGGTTAAGAGGCACTGTCTGTTCTTCCAGAGGTCCTGAGTTCAAATTCTAACACCTACATAGCAGCTCACAACCATCAGTAACTCCAGTTCCAGGGAGATCTGATGGCCTCTTCTGGTTTCTGAGGGCACCAGACATGCGACATGCAAGTGGTACACAGACATATATGTAGGCCAAACACCCATGCACATTAAATTAAATTAAAAAAGAAACATCAGACATCTAGCCAGAAGCCATGCAGAAGTCCACAATCCATGCTGACATTGACTGTAAAGGGCAGGGAAGCTTCTTACGTGATGGTATTGAAGACTGTGGACCCGCAGTTGAGAATGGGAGACATAGACAGCTTCTGTGGCAACCCCTCTCCCCAATCCCCACCATCCTCAACAAAGAAACAGTCTAGACAGGAAGCCCTCGAAGAGAACTTTTAAAATCTGTGATAGGGATGCTGAAGTGTAGATCTTCACAGCTGATGGATTCTGGTGGGGTGGGGGTAGGGGAGGACTCGATTTTCTCTAAGGGACTGGCCACCAGCAGTTTGGCCATGCTCCAGAGAATATATGAGCAATACAATCTGGACTTGGTGCTTTTTCCTTCTTCTTCTTTTGTTTTGTGAGAGGTTCTGTAGTGGGAACTATGGGCTGGCGGTCCTGCCACCCAGCTCCCGGCCGCCTGGCTAGCTCATGCCCCAAAATAATGACATACAAACTGTATTCTTTTAAACACTGTCTGGCCCATTTCTATTAATGTGTGTAGCACCTTGAGGTGCTCTTACCGGGAAGATTCTAGCCTACGTCCATCCTGGGTCAGAGCTTCATCGCGTCTGCCCTGGAGAGCAGTAGCCTGGCATCTGAGCTCACTTCCTCTTCCTCCCAGCATTCTGTTCTGTTTACTCCACCCACCTATGTTCTAACCTATGAGGGCCAAGCAGTTTCTTTATTAATTAACCAATGACCTTCCTCCATCAAGGTCACAAGAGCTGGGGGGCAGGAGGGTGGACCAGGAGGACTGGGAAATGAAAGTGGTCAGAGTGCATTATGTGAAATTTCCAAATAATCAATAAAAATATTATGTTAAAAAATCAGAACAAGTCAATATTCAGTTTGACTATAGGCAGAGAAAGCTTGTGTTCCAGCCAAAGGTCACTAGGTAGGAAGACTCCTCTGTCCATTGGGAGAGTCAGACTTCTTGCTCCATTCATGTCCCTAAGTGACTTGAGGAGGCCTGCCCGATTTGTGGAAAGCAGTCTGCTTTATTTGATCTGTAGGTTTAAATGGCCAAAACCACTCTCACAGAAACACCCAGGGTAACCTTTGACCAAAAGCAGGGCAGCCTACAGGTCATCAAGTTGATATCTGAAATTAGCCACCACACCGGGGTATTTCAGAATGGCAGATTCATTGCTTTTATTTTTTATTCCTCCCTCCCTCCCTCCCTCCCTCGCTCCTTCCCTCCTTCTTTCCTTCTCTTTTTATTTTTCTATTAGGAATGCTACTGTAACAAATCTTCATTCTTCAGGTTACAATCCTAGAACAGGAATTGCTGGGTGCGGTAGGCAGAATAGTGACCTTTTCTCCAAAGTGCCTATGTCCCAAGCTCTGGGACAACCCAGTATGTTAGATTGCATGGCAAAGGAGACTAATATTGGAGAAGGAATTAGGTTTCCTCTTTGACTGACAACAGGGAAGTCATAAAAAGTTATTACTCAAACTTTTGCATTTTGCAAATATTTTCTGCCACCCCTCACCTCTGTGTTAACTCTATGTCAACTCTCCTTACGTAGACTGAGGTCCTTCATACCCAGGACTCTGTGTCTTGCTTAGAGGGAGAGTAATGTCTAAGCCAAAGACACTGCATCCTCCTGCCTGACCCAGGTGATAAATAAGATAAATAAATGCGGGATTAAGTCCAGTAACTTTTGAGGATTCATTTCCTTACTAATTATTGTGTTCATGAAAAATATTTTTTCTGAGCCTACTCTGCATGTGGGAGAGAGAAAAATGAAGACAGCTTTCAATGAAAAGGAAGCTTAGTGGGAGTTAGGGGGCAGGGCAAGAGAGCAGGCACAACAAGCCATCAGAATGGCAGTCTGCGATAGATGCTTGGGTAGTGCCCGTGGCACCCCACATTCAGCCCACGAGGCTTGGCAGCGATGGTTTAGGAGATAGGAACAGGGGAGCAGCCTAGAGATGGAGACAGGGAAGAGATGAACAGGAGTGAGACGTTGCAGCCAGTTCATAGAATTGGGGAGGCATGGCCATGAATCATGAGTCTGGAAGGGCCAGCAGGGCCGGTGGAAGTTTGTATAATTCAGCCTTGTCTTTCTCCTGAACGTACTGTGCACTGTTTGGAGTTGGAAGAAGGAAGAGGTGTGGGCTAGCCTTTAACAGAGCCCGTGCCATTTCTTCTCCTGAAAAGAGATGCTGTACTGGCCTAGGAAGGAGGCAGGAGTGTGAAAGTAAAGCATCCAAGACAGATGAATACACTGGACAGACAAGAGATTCACCCCTCACATCTCCCTGTTCGTGTTTTGTGCATCAACACAGTATGTAGTATGTCTCTACACAGGGGCCCTTTGTAAACTCAAAGTCATCTACTATGCATGTCTTTGCAGAGAGAGGTAAAAATCACTGTGTTTAACACACAGAGGCATTATTGATGCATACCACACTTAATGTTTTATATTTAATGTTCTGTAGATGGGCTTGGTGTGACGATTTAAGAGTTTCATGGAGGTGCAGGCATTATGTGCATTCCATACAAACCATCCCAAGGTTTTGCATTTGGATCATCTTCCAAGCAAAGGACATGCAGGGGACCATAGCCTGACGCTGGGAAATGGCATTCGGCCACACAGTCAAACCCTGAAACCGACGACGCTCTGCTATGTGCTGTGCTCTCAAGCTATGAAATGCAGTAGGCATTACACATGCTTTTACTTAGGATATTTTCAACTCACAATGCTTTTATCAGAATCTCCCCATCAGAGACTGAGAAACACCTGGGACTGAATGCATACCTCAAGCACCAGCGGCCCACCCTCTATTTCCTCCTGTCTGCCGTGTGTAGCTGATCACACGTGTTTGTGATCTTCAGTGGGCTCCCAGTCACCCCGTAGCTCCTCAACATTTGAAAATCTTGAACCTGCAGCTAAGAGTTCATCTCTGTCACCTAGGAACCCGTAAAGGTGTGGCTGAGGGAGAAGAAAACTCTCAATATTGTACCTGTGTTCTATAGAACGCCACTTCTTCCCTCGGGGCTATAGGAACAGCACGTTATTAAAGCCTGAATTAGTGGAAGGGGCTTGCAATAGTTACATGAAGGAGCTTGCACTATGGATTACATAGGATTTTCACCATGTTCTGACCAGCAAGACTTCCTCTGCTCTGCCCTCACCACAGCTCAGCTTGTTTCCTGCTCCTGAGAGAGCAAGTGGGCACCTAAGGGAGAGGACAGGTACTTTGCCTGAAGTGAAACTCTCATCTCACGGTATTATTTTCTCGGCTTCACACAGGTGTCAAAAGAACCATTAAATGGCACCTTCCAGGTCTTCTGTCTGTCAGGCCAAACATTAGCTGCTACTGGATACATTATGTATAATCCACTACTCATCCCAGGCTATTGGGTCCACCCGACTATGTGAGGAGGTGCCAAAGGACTCGAAGGAAGATGGGGGATACTGGCTCATGTGACCTAACAGGAATTTTGCTGAGGTCAGGCAATGCAAGCACAGATGCAGAAGTCACAATCTAAAGCCTGCTCTTGGAGAAGATTCAGAGGAACTAAGTTTGGTAGATGAAACACTATTAATAAAAACTCAGAGACAGATAATGGGGTTCAATCTGAAGGTCAGAAAAGCAAACCAGTCAACCACTGTCTTTTACCTCTACCTCAGTATGAAATGGTGATCCTGCCTCCAGGAATCTCAGAATGAGACTGTGTATGAGAGCTGTCTCCTCCCGTCTTATATTCCTCTCTAGTTCTGGGATTAAGGACATGCACCACTACCGTAGCCTGGTTCCTATAACAACTAGTGTGGCTACTGGGATTAAAGGTGTGTGTCATTGCTGCCTGGTCTGTAAGGTTGGCCAGTGAGGCTGTTTTACTTTTCTGATCCTCAGAAAGGTTCTAATTATTAAAATAGAAATGAAATGCCACTACAGGTAGGGGTAGGGGCTCTAGTGCCATTAAGCCCCTCTGTTTCTGGCGGAGGGGCACCACAGTTCAGCAAGGCCAGAGGAACCCAGAAGAAGCAAATAGGATGACGCAATGCTTGCTCTGGGGGTCAAGTATGGCAGGGGTGGGGTGGGGAGAATCATTTGTTAAATCCTGAACCTTGGGAGGAGCGCCCGGTATATCCAGATGGGTGTTCAAGCTGCCCCTAGCGCGGCATCGTGAAGCATGGACCGCTGCAATCTCAGTTTCCATTTCTGCTAAGGATTGGGAAAGGAGAGGCAGAATGGAGGAGGGCTGGGTAACGGAAGCCCCACCCTTTCTCCAGGAGCCTGCACAGTAGCTGGTGTGGCAGACAGGAGCTCAGCTGGGCACCGAGGGGCTATTTGCAGCTTGATAGTCTCTGCTGAATTATTGATGTCTTCACTGCCTCAGGACCCCCCCCCCTTGTTAACAAATCGCCATCCACATGAAAATTTAAAGAGGCAAATGAGGGCAATCTCTCAACCCATTATTCCCTCTTCTTTTGCCATCTGAGCTCTAATTTTAAGTCAATCAGCCCAGAAGTCCTCTCTTGGGAGATGGCATAGCTCAGATACCCTGAAAACCCATGTGTGAGAGCAACATCTGAGTTCTGAACTGTCCCTGGAGTTGGGGACAGTGGCTCTGGCCAGGTGAGAGCTGACTATCTCAGTGTCATTGAACCAGGAAGTAGCACATCTCAGATACAGAAGAAGAGGATGAAAAGTTTCGGAATGTGGTCCAAGTTTGGCATTTGGGTGACTCGGATGGCCCAAGAAACAGTGGTGAGTGTTTAATGAGAATAGTCTCCAAAATTCTAAAAAGCAGAAGACTGGGGCTCAAGAAATGGCTAAGAGCATGATGACTTGAGTTCAGATTCCAGCACCCATTTACAACCCAGGTATGCTTACACCTGCGCGTATAACCCAAGTACTGCAGGCGATAAAGACAGCAGAACCATTGGGGCTTGCCCACTGAAAGTCAAACTCTAGGTTCAGTGAGAGATCCTGCCTCAAATGAATAAAATATGGAGCAGGATACTTGACCTTTTCCTCAAACCTCCATAAAGGCAAAGATACTCACACCTGTATATACTCGCATGCATGCTACACATATCACATGCATGCGCACGCACACACGCACACACACATTTTTAAAATCATATGTGTAATGAAGCTGTATAGTCTTTTCTTTTTAAAAGTTCTTTTTATTTTACATTTATGGGTATTTTGCCTGCATGTATGTCTGTGTGCACATGTATGCAGTGCTCTTGGAGAACATAAAGGGCCACTGAATCCCCTGGACCTGGAATTACAGATGGCTGTGAATCTCATGTGGCTCTGGGAATTTTAATTTTATCCCGTAAGAGAAAGGAAGCATTTTGAAAGCCTGGTTGTACAGTGTCTGGAATCTCATGGGGTTTGTAGTAAAGATTGAGAGACATACAATGTTTGAACATGCATTGTTAATCTCAAGTGGTAGCCAGTCTAGTTTTTGCTACTTTTATAATACGGTGGCATCTTTACCTTGTTCTTCTCATTCAGTCGGTCAGCCATTCTTATACATTATAGGACAGCTGGATAGACTGAGGCAAAAGTCGGGGATGGGACAGTCGCTTTATCATCTCATCCCTGACTGCCAATGAGCTGTCATCTTACATAAATAGAGGGCAAACAGGGTCTTGGGGACAACTTTGCTGATACATGTATTTCTAGTCTAATGCTGCTGGTTATAATGCAATTTGGCTGATGCAAGCTTCTTGAAGTAGTCAAAACCCAATTAACCTCAATATCTGCTTTCATATTTACCTTCCATACCCATTAGGCTCTGGCATCAATCTAATTTACATTCTTCAGTCCATAAAATAGGTGGCCAGCAGCCCCCTCAGACCCTTCATTAACCTGACTGTCCTCTGAACCATCTCATAGTGGGCCTGGTAGTTATTCTTACTTAAGACGTTCAAAGGTTAACTTCCACATGGACCATATTGATTTGGAAAGTATCTGCGGTGTGCAAGGCTAAATTCTGGCAATTGTGATGTGTATGGCTTGTTTATCATTCACGTTGGACAGCAGATGCTATTATGGCTTCATGTCATCCTTTTGGACACTAAAGACATTTTTACCAAGCTGGGAAAGAACCCTAGATCACGTGTCATGAACAGTGGAGAACTCTGAAGGATGACCACCAACAGTGTCGGATGCTAGCAGTCATGTGTGTGCAGGTGCGCACACACACATGCACACACGTAGACACACACATACCCACACCCCTCCCCTTTAGGAGACATTGGTTTGAGACAAAAGCTGGAGCCCTGGTTCTGACTCGGCAGTCCACATGCACATTGGAACCCTCTGGGATTGGGAGAAGCCATGCTGGTTCCTCAGAATGTGAGGATGGCAAGCTCGGAGGAACTGTCTTGCTTTGGAAGCACCGTGCTTTTTTTTTTTTTTTTTTTTTTTTTTTTTGGTTTTTCGAGACAGGGTTTCTCCGTAGCTTTTGGTTCCTGTCCTGGAACTAGCTCTTGTAGACCAGGCTGGTCTCGAACTCACAGAGATCCGCCTGCCTCTGCCTCCCAAGTGCTGGGATTAAAGGCGTGCACCACCACCGCCCGGCTGCAGCACCGTGCATTTCTAACAGTCTTCATCTCCATCTTCACTGATGTCAATCTCCTGATTGGAAACCAAGCTATGGCACAGCCCCACTGTGTAGGCAACTGGCTTTGGCTCGTTTGGTTGGTGCTGTGGCTTGAACACAGGACCTTCAACATTAAATGTTCTCTCTCCCAGCAAGCTTCGACCCTAGATCTTATATTATTGTTTATTTATTTTTATTGTGGTTTTAGATTTTGTTTCATTTTTTATTGTGGAGATTTTTTGGAAAGTTGGGCTTTTTTTTTCTTTCTGTGGCCATTTTTAAAGTTGCTTTTTTGGAATTACATGCAATGTTGTAAGTTTCATTGTAGCATTTCAGTAGCTGTGTGTGGTTACACTTTGTTCTCATTCATTCCCCTCCCCTCGCTGTTTTCAAGATAAGGTTTTGTGTGACTCAAATTGGTTTCAGACTCACTCTCTAGAAAGGCTGCCTTAAGCTGCTGATTTTTCCCACAACCTCCCAAACACTGGGATTCTATTTTTTTCTTTAAAGACATCTGCTGGGTCAAAATCAGGGCAGGCCAGAAGCCACAGGTCAAGGAGTTTCTTTTGGGGTCAGTGGGCATTTCTGAAGGGCTGCTCTGGCTGGGAACTGTGAAGCCAGGTTAAATATTCTAGTGTGCAGAGCAACTCCATTAAAGGTTTTCACGTCCCCCAATGCCACTAAATCGCCACGTTGTCCTTCCTATGTCTCCCAGGACTGCTTATGGTTTTTACTGCTCCACTCATGATACTTTTTCTTAAAGATCTTCATTAATTTTTTTCTCAGGACTGGAGCATGGCAAAGTACGGTCCCTCAACTTCATTCAGCATCCTCCCCAGAACTTGACAAGCACCCCCATAGGACTGTTTCCTTTCTGTGAAGAAAGGCTGTCTGGGAGGAAAGGCCTCCAACACACCCTCCCACTTAGGCGACTCTGGACACCTTTTCCAAGGCTAGAATTACCCAGAATCTCACCCAGGAGGACCCGACTTGGCAGCCAGGATACACAGGGAACACACAGCAGCATGCAGGACTTCATCTCCACCACCCCATTCCTGGAACTTACCAGACACCTTGGGGTTTATCTAGGGATCTAACAGTAGATCTAGTTTCTCTGACTCTGTCACTTTTGAGGTTGGAGTCACAGACACTGTTGGGTAAGTGGGATGGGGAGTCAGGGCTACATCAGGTCTTGCTCTCAGGAAATGGCAGAGCCAAGATTGAAGACAGGCCTGTCACTCTTAGGCCTGTCTTCTGCTGTCATCCTTGGGTGTGTAAACTCCAGTCACACATATGCTAAAAGGAGCTCTTCCACTGTGCCTTCTCCTCGTCTCCCTCCCCCACTGGCTCCCAAATCAAGCACGGCTTAGTTTACGACACTCCATAAATCCTTCTTCCACAGCTTCACAATGGTTCTGCCTTTCCATACTTTTATTTTCAAGTGGCTTCATTTATCCAAAGTCAACCGTGTTCTGGAGATATTAACTATTAAACAAATTATTAACTTTATTAAAAGAAGTAAAAATGTGCTAGTTTAAAATCATGTTACATTTAGTAACATACATTATTGTATAAATAAATCTTGTTCTACTCTGCTTCATCCTACTCAAGACCCCCATCACCCCTTTGTTCGGTATATCCACACTGATTTTGCTATTCTTCTTTTAGTTACTTAGTAGCTGGCTCAGTTATAAGATCAAGTGCCAAGGTATCACAGTGCTTACACTGAAGTAACCCTTATATGGTAGCCTAATGCTGTCATTTCTATTCATGTGTGTAGCACCCCAAGGTGCGCTTACCGGGAAGATTCTAGCCTACGCCCATCCTGGGTCAGAGCTTCATCGCATCTGCTCTGGAGAGGGGAGCATGGCGTCTGTCTCTCCGAGGAGCTGCCCTGCATCTGCTCACTTCCTCTTCCTCCCAGCATTCTGTTCTGTTTACTCCACCCACCTATGTTTTAACCTATGAGGGCCAAGCAGTTTCTTTATTACTTAACCAATGAAATCAACAGATTGATATGACACTCCCACATCACACAATGACTATGTGCCTGTTGTCATCTCTTTACTAAGCACTGTGCCATTTCATATCATTGCATAAAGATGGAGTGCAATAAACCTCGGAAACAGAGAATATTCACACCACATATAGCAAAGCACAATTTCTCTATTTTATTATTTTTCATCTTTTAATGTGTCTAATTTACAAAGTTGAACCTTGTTATAGATAAATATTTTCAGAATAGAACAAAAACATAGCATATATAACTTCAGGACCATGCATAGCTTCATGCAACCATTGGTTGAGGACTTGAACTATAACCCCAGAGAGTAGGGGACTATTCTCATTACTGTAGACTTTTACAAAACATGTCTGTTTTAAAGTGCTGTGTATTTTACTGCCTCCCCTGATGGAGGCTGAAGAAAGCATCTCTCTCATTCTCTCTCTGACATTCAGCAAAGACACTGTCACATGTGACTTGTCTTCCCCTGGATGTTTCATGACTCTGGAACTTACCTGAATGAGTCACTCTCTTTAGCTACATGACTTACTAAAGCTGCCTTGCAGGTAACAGAGAAAACAGCCGTCAGGGTCTTAGGGGGATGTTAGACTGAACTTATCTCGTGGGGCCTCCCTTAATGCCACCTCACTGTCTCACCTTCTGGGTGCAGAGAATCAAAATGTCCCTGACACCTTCAGCCCTAGCCTCCTTCAGATGAAGCTGACTTTCTTTCCTCGTCCATGGCCCCTGGAAGCCACCCTCCCTTACAGATAATGGGACAGAGACACTCAGCATGGCTTGCTCAGTCTCTGAGCACCCTGGAGACCAAGAAACGTATACAGAGCACTGCTTATGACAGAGTCTATCCTGTGAGCAGCAGCCGGAGCCAGCAAGCAGCTCTTGATGACATGTTTCTCTTTGGCTCACTCGACAGCTCCTAGCCTGTGTTTGCTGTCTAATTACCGTCCCTGTAATCTGCTCCTGCAGACTTTCTCTCCTGGCTGCCAGCACTTAACAGCTTTCCTCACAGATTTCCTAGAAAACGCATATGTCCTGCTTCTTGGCAGGGGTCACAGGTGAGGGAGTTCTGTTGGGTGGAGCTACACCCTGTAACTTCAGTAGGTTTTAGTATCAGTCAAAGTGTAAAGTGTTACTAGGCATCACGGAGATCACAGGCTGCAGGGGGCACTCTATCTTCTGTGTGTGTGTGTGTGCGTGCATGTGTGTGTGCATGTGTGTGTTCATATTCATGTGTTCAGTGCTGGCACATACTGTGCCTGGGTATCAATACATGTAGAGGTCAGAGATTGGTACCTTCCTTAATCAATCTCTATAATGATATTTCATTTGTATTTTATTGAGCTATACATTTTTCTCTGCTCCCCTCACTTCCTCTTCCCTCCCCTCAACCCCTCTCATTGTCCCCATGCTCCCCATTTACTCAGGAGATCTTGTCTTTTACTGCTTCCCATGTAGATTAGATCCACGTATGTCTCTCTTATGGTCCTCATTGTTGTCTAGGTTCTTTGGGATTGTGGTTTGTAGGCTGGTTTTCTTAGCTTTATGTTTAAAAACCACCTATGAGTGAGTACATGTGATAATTGTCTTTCTGTATCTGGGTTACCTCACTCAAAATGATGTTTTCTAGCTCTATCCATTTGCCTGCAAATTTCAAGATGTCTTTATTTTTTCTGCTGTGTGGTCCATTGTGTAAATGTACCACATTTTCCTTATCCATTCTTCAGTCAAGGGGCATTTAGGTTGTTTCCAGGTTCTGGCTATGACAAACAATGCTGCTATGAATATAGTTGAGCACATGTCCTTTTGGTACAATTGAGCATCCTTTGGATATATACCCAAAAGTGGTATTACTGGGTCTTGAGGTAGGTTGTTTCCTAATTTTCTGAGAAATCGCCATACTGATATCCAAAGGGGCTGTACCAACTTGCACTCCCACCAGCAATGCAGAAGTGTTCCCTTTACCCCACAACCTCTCCAGCATAAGTTGTCATCAGTGTTTTTGATCTTGGCCATTCTTACAGGTGTAAGATGGAATCTCAGATTTGCATTTCTCTGATGACTAAGGATGTTGACACTAAGTGCTTTTCAGCCACTTTGGATTCTTTTGTTGAGAGTTCTCTGTTTAGGTCTGTACTTCATTTTTTAGATTGGGTTATTTGTTCTTTTGATGACCAATTTTTTGGAGTTCTTTTTATATTTTGGAGATCAGACCTCTGTCAGATGTGGGGTTGGTAAAAATATTTTCCCATTTGTAGGCTGCCATTTTGTCTAGTTGATCATGTCCTTTGCTTTACAGAAGCTTTTCAGTTTCAGGAGGTCCCATTTATTAATTGTTTCTCTCTGTGTCTGTACTGCTGGGGTTCTATTTAGGAAGTGGTTCCCTGTGCCAATGTGTTCAAGTGTACTTCTCACTTTCTCTTCTATAAGGTGTAGTGTGGCTGGCTTTATGTTGAGGTCTTTGATCCATTTGGACTTGAGTTTTGTGCATGGTGATAGGTATGGATCTATTTTCATTCTTCTACATGTTGATACCCAGTTATGCCAGCACCACTTGTTAAATATACTTTCTTCTTTCCATTTGATATTTTTTGCTTCTTTGTCAAAAATCAGGTGTTCGTAGGTCTGTGGATTAATATCTGGGTCTCAGTTTGGTTCCGCTGGTCCTCCTGTCTGTTTTCATGCCAATACCAGGCTATTTTCAGTACTGTAGCTCTGTAGTAGAGTTTGAAGTCAGGGATTGTGATGCCTCCAGAAGTTCTTTTATTGTACAGGATTGTTTTGGCTATCCTGGGTCTTTTGCTTTTCCATATGAAGTTGAGTACCATTCTTTTGAGGTCTGTGAAGAATTTTGCTTTGATTTTGATGGACATTGTATTGCATTGAATCTGTATATTGCTTTTGGTAAGATCGCCATTTTTACTATGTTCATGGGAGATCTTTCCACTTTCTGGTGTCTTCTTCGATTTCTTTCTTCAAAGATTTAAAGTTCTTGTCATACAAGTCTTCCACCAAGATATCTTGTGCTATTTGTGGCTATTGTAAAGGGTGATGTCTCTCTGATTTCTTTCTCAGCCCATTTATCATCTGTGTAAAGGAGGGCTACTGATTCTTTTTTAGTTAATCTTTTATCCTGTTACATTATTGAAAGTGTTTATGATTTGTAGAAGTTCCTTGGTAGAATTTTTGGAGTCACTTATGTAAACTATCATATCATTTGCAAATAATGAGAGTTTGACTTCTTTTCTGATTTGTATCCCCTTGATCTCCTTTTGTTGTCTTATTGCTCTACCTGACACCTCAAGAACTATATTGAATAGATATGGAGAGAGTGGACAACCTTGTCTTGTTGCTGATTTCAGTGGGATTGCTGTGAGTTTCTCTCCAGTTGATGTTTGATGTTGGCTGTTGGCTTGCTGTTTATTGCCTTTATTATGTTTAAGTATGTACCTTGTATCCCTGCTCTCTCCAATACCTTTATCATGAAGGGATGATGTATTTTGTTGAAGGCTTTTCCAGCATCTAATGAGATGATCATGTGGTTTTTATTTTTCAGTTTATTTATATGGTGGATTACATTGCCAGATTTTTGTATATTGAACCATCTCTGTATCTCTGGGATGAAGCTGACTTGATCATGGTGGATGATTTTTCTGATGTGTTCTTGTATTCAATTTGCCAGTATTTTATTGAGTATTATTGCATCAATGTTCTTGAGTGAGATTGGCCTGTAATTCTCTCTCTTAGTTATATCTTTTATGTGCTCTGGGTATCAGAGTAATTGTAGTCTCATAAAAGAGTTTGGCAATGTTCCTTCTGTTTCTATTGTGTGGAACAATTTGAGGAGTATTGGTATTAGTTCTTCTTTGAAAATCTTATAGAATTCTAAGCTGAAACCATCTGCTCCTGGTTTTTTTTGGGAGGGGGGAGAAACTTGATGACTGTTTTTATTTCTTTAACAGTTATAGGTCTATTTAATTTGCTTATCTGGTCTTGATTTAATTTTGGTAAGTGATATTTATCCAGAAAGTTTTCCATTTCCTTTACGTTTTCCAATTTTGTGGAGTACAGGTTTTTGCTATATGACCTGATGATTCTCTGTATTTCTTCCATGTCTGTTGTTATGTCCCCCTTTTCATTTCTGATTTTGTTAATTTGGATATTCTCTCTCTGCCTTTTGGTTAGTTTGGATAAAAGTTTGCCTATTTATCTCATTGATTCTTTGTATTGTTTTCTTTGTTTCTATTTTGTTGATTTAGGCTCTTACTTTATTTCCTCCCGTAGAGTTCTCTTAGATGAGTTTGCTTCTTTTTGTTCTAAAGTTTTCAAATGTTCTGCTAATTCACTAGTGTAGGATTTTTCCAGCAGCTCAGTCCTGCTCCTGTGGAGTTTGCCATCCCAGGCCTGCTCCAACTTAGGTCACTGGCTCAGTCCTGTTTCCGTAGATGTCCCTGGTCTGAACCTGCTCTCACTCCGGCAGGAGCTCACCATCTCAGGCCTGCTCTGGCCTAGGCCCTCGTTTGTATTTTAATAAATAAAGCTTTCCTGAAGTTCAGAGAGTAAAACAGCCACACTGATCAGCCTTACAGACCAGGCAGTGATGGCACACACCTTTAATCCCAGTAGACACACTAGTTTGCTGTAAAAACCTGGGGGAGGAGTGTTAATGGTGCACACCTTTGATCCCAGCGCTACAGAGGATTATAAAATGGGAGGAGACAGCTCTCAGTCTCAGTCTTATTCTGAGATTTCTGAGTCACCATTTCAGACTGAGGTAGAGGTAAGAACCAGGGGGTGGCTGTTTTGCTTTTCTGACCTTCAGGTTGAATCCCCAAATCCATCCCTGGGGTTTTATTAACCACACTACAATTCTCCAACCTTACTTTATGACAGAGTCTCTCACTGAACCTGGAAGGTGTCCATTCAGTTAGGTTGGCCAGCCCGCACGTCCCAGGGATCTTGCTGTCTCCACTGCAATGCCAGAATCGTACCAGACATGCAATGCTGCATCTTGTTCTTTTCATAGGTGCTGCAGATCTGAACTCAGTCTCTTATGTTCAGCAAGAGCTTTACCAACTTAGCCCTCAAAACTTCCACGTGCCCAGTGCCATGCTCCTGGAAGTGAGGATCTTTCCCATGAGACCAGAAGTGCCCTGGGCCTTTTGGTTGGACTATCCAATTGTCTGCTAAGAACTGGCGGCACAGAAAACAACTAGAAGAAGAAGAAGAGGTTATATGTGGGGAGAGCCAACAACTTAAGTCTTCTGCTATGGAATTTGTAATGAACGTTAGGCGGAGCGGGCGCCCTCTGTGCGTCAGCATCCTTAGACAGAGATAATGACTTTAAATTACTCGCCTAGTTAGTGAGTGCACTACATACAGTCTGAGATTTTGAATGCCTAGAGAAGCTCTGAATTATACAGTCTTGAGCTCCCACGTAATCATTTGACATCAGAGAGCCCAATTCTGGCTGTATAATCTTACACAACAATGGATTTAAGTCCAAGTGTTCTGTGTTTGTAACAATCCTAGAACCCTAGTTGAATTACTTAATCTCCCCAGCCTCAGTTTCTATCACCTGGACCAAGGGAATAGCGATGAGTGCCCATCCACTGGGCTATTATGGGGTTAAGTGAGTTAGAGTGGGTAGCAAGTTCTTGCTGTATCTTCAGCGGCATCTCAGAGCGGCAGCATAAGTCAGCTCAGACAGCTCAGCTCAAGTGTCTAGGGGTCTGGGATCTATCTTTACCCTTATGCCATTGGAAAAGCTAAATCAAATTTATATATGAAAGAGCAAAGGCTGAGGATAAAGAAAGACAATTTTGAAAAAAATAAAATTCCAAGGTGAACCCATCTTACCAGACACCAGGACTCTTTAAAATATTTGATTTTTTTTTTTTTTTGGAACAACAGAGCCAACAAGACATACATAGATGGGGTGGGAGTAGGGAATCTATTAAGAGAGATTGGCTCATGGGATTATGAAGGCTGAGAAGGCCCAAAAAACTGTCATTTACAAACTGAGGCTCAGAAAGTCTTTAGAACATGAACCATAAGCACCCGAAAGCATCAGGAGCTGGGTCCTCACTTGGTAGAGCGAAGCTGCCTCTCTACAGTCCTCTTGTTCTGTTTAAGCCCTCAGATTGGACGATACCATAGCAACGGGAGGCTCGGCTTTACTCAGCTGACACAAATGCTACCATCTTCTAGAAACATCTATATGAACACATTCGGATGTTACACTTTACCATCTATCTGAGCACCCATTTGCCCAGACAAGTTGGCACATAACATTAATCGTCAGCTATTAGAACAACGATTAACCATCAGATAGAACCAGTAGACTAGAGGACAATGAGGCCCAAACCACGTGGAAGTGAAGATCCAGTTCTATAGAGCAGGAAAAGAGGGACAGCTGATGGCATGGAAAGGACTAAGAGGCCACACACGACACAGAACCCAAGTCTAAATGCATCTGAAAAGGTTTACATGACAGTCAAAGTCCACTTCCAGGGACAAGAAGGGAGGCAACATCTTCAACTAAAGTCTGGGGAAGGGTTCTTTAGATGATGTGCGCACACAAGGAAAACGTAAAGGAAAAGAACAGTGGTACAATAACGTTAAGTTTGAAACTTCTTTTTAATAAAGGACTCCATAAACAAAGACTAAATAAGGTCATGTCTAGGAGAAAGTATAAGAGACATGAGTAGTTGAAAAAGGCCAATAATCTAAGATTTAAAAGTAATTCCCACTCAAACCTAAGAAGCCAGGGAGATCGCCATAGTGTCTTGCATAGCACCTGGGCCCAGGAAGTACATGCAATAACATTAAAAAAAATACCAAAAGGATGCATATATGGCCTAACCTTGGAAATAGATGTTTAGTCATACGTAGGTTATGCCTTTTCTATCGTCCAGACACCCCTGAAGCGTCATTTCCTTCCTATCTGTCTCTCTGTGCCATAGTTACTTGTAGCAAGCACCCTCAGGGGAACTGTGTCAGGAAGCCTGGCTTGTAGACCGGTCCAGTCGGAGCTGAGAACTGATCTGGGCTGTGCTCTGAATCCATGAGCATTTCCCCAGCATCTTTGCCACTTAGAAGAACGGTCCTCTCGGAGCAGGACATAACTGCCTTGTTCAGATGGTGGTGGTAATAATCGTCAAAAACAAACCCAAGGAAATAAAGCCACCGGGAGGCCATTCTCTTTAATTAAGGAGACCTAATGAGTCGCAGTCCGGCCATGCCTGGAACTCCATTATCTGTGATAAACACGGGATGGGGAGCATGGCGTATGTATGTCTCTGCAGCCTTGCTGCTGTTTTCCCTTTTGTTCTTACTGGCTCTCGTTTGTGTTAGGAGACAGCTGTGACAAAGGAGGGGGGGACAAAAGACCCAGACGTCTGTGTTCTGGGGTCACCCAAGGACTTGCAATATGACCAGATAGGTTGACTGGTTGGTAGGAGGGATTAAGAAATATTAAGTATTCAGTCCCATACCCGCAAAGCTGGAGTGGTTTTTCTCCATCTTCCAGAGAGTACTGCACGCCTTGGGCAATGTACAGTGTTCATAATGGGGATCAGATAGGACAGGCTGGCATCAGTCATTTCAAGTACACCATCACCACCAGTGTACACACAAAATGGTCTTCCCACGGAAAGGGAACGATTGGATGCGGGTAAAGAGGTGATGGTGTTCAGTTCGCCTAAGACATTCTGAGGCCATGGGCCAGCTCCTGCCTTTGTTGTCGGAGACTAAAAAGGTGGAGTCCTCGCTATCCTCATTGTCATTTTGTGACCTTTTCCTAATCTGAGAACATATAATGTAGGGAAAATGAGACAGAATTAAGCAAGGAGAAGTCTGGGATGGATCATGGGGGGGGGGGGTAATCATAGTGAAATCCATTAGGCTGTGTAATCGCTTCCCAGGGGTGATGATGTAAACCTCTCAGCTATAATCATTTAAATTTAGATGGAGTCGTGAGCTAGTGAGTTGGCCCTAGGGAGCAATCCTGCAGGAAGAGGGCTGAGGACGGTGATAGGCCAGATTACTCACAGATCGGTTCCAACTTCATTTCTAGGACTGTGGGATCCTAATTAAAATGAACTATATTGCCTATTATGGGCCTGCCACATTAATGTTCTGTAAGGTCTCCAGGCACGCCCAGTGAGGGTAGTTTTTCCTTCATCTTGTAGAGCGAAGGTCCACAAGTCACAATTAACCAAGTAGCTGTCAGCTGCATGCTGACTTCTGGCAATGGACAGTTAAAGCCCTCAGAAGGAACTCAGCGCCTAGTGTGAACCGACAATTCACTCGGAGTGACCTGGAGGGGCAAAGAAGCACACTTTGACATCCTTTCTGCCGAGTGACGGGTCAGTAGGACTCTGGGGAATGCTGCAATAGGAAAGCCCCACCCTGTGATGACAGAGCCATTGCTGCCATGTAACACCAGGGCCTAACGTGGGCGTTCTCACGCACGGTCCTGACTCCCCTTTTAGGATCCACTGCAGAAATCTTAGGAGAGGTCCTGAATTCACAGCCCTGTCTAGCTCCTCACCAGTGGCAATCTCTCCTCCATGGCTGCTCTAGAAATAGGCACTGACAAGGCAGCTCTGACAGGGCCACTCACAGGCTGCCTAGGTTTCAAGGAGACTGTAGGTTAGGGCAGACGGACGGCGGTTCAGTTGCCCAGGTGGTGTTCTGTGTGAATGAGGGCATCTGTCTTGACTGTCTTTATCCTTTTCATTTTGTCCTGGGGTTTCCTCCCAAAATGTCCTCATGGGCCATACAACAGCAAGAAATCGCGACCATGCATCAGAAAGTGCCAAGTTCTCCCTGATTTAAATTTATAAACTGTGTTCTAATTACTCTGTGCGGCGTCTCCATGAAAATTGGAGTCATTACTCTGCAATGGTACAAGATGGTCCCATTGGTGGGACTGGGGGACTGGGAAATCTCCTGGTGTCGTGTCTCTATGACAGTGTCCCTAGCTCCGCAGGTCACCCTCTAAGTTCCCACTTCCAGTCCATATTTCTAACAAGTGGCGAAGTGGACATCCCAGAAACAGCAGGGGACAGCTGTGTCTCTCATTTCCCAGTGAATCCAGCTCAGCTCCTGAGAGAGAAGACACTAAATTAAAAAAAAATGTTCAAGAGACAAGGGCAGAGGTCCTCTACTGTGGACTGCAACCGCCTCGAGGGGGTCGAATGACCCTTTCACAGGGGTGACCTATCAGACATCCTGCCTGTCAGAGATGTACGCTACTATTCATAACAGTAGCAAAATTGTAGTTATGAAGTAGCAACAAAAATGATTTTATGGTTGGGAGTCACCACACTATGAGGAGCTGTATTAAAGGGTCTCAGCATTAGGAAGGCTGAGAACCACTGGGCTAGCGGACTGATGGCTCAGTCCATAAGGAGCTTACCATCAGGCGTAAGGACCTGAGTCTGGATCTCCACCCACATAAAATCTAGGTGCAGCGGGACATACTTAGAATCCTAGGACTGGGGACAGGCAGACCCAGGAGCATCCCTAGAGCTCAATGGCCACCCTGTCTAGACAACCAGTGAGCTCCAGGGTCACTGAGAGACACCATCTAAAAAACAGGGCAGAGAGAGACTAAGGAAGACATCTGATGTCAAGCTCTGGCCTGGAGCACACACAGGCACACACACACACATACACACACCCCTTATTCGATTATTAAAGTTGTATCAAGAGTCTTGGTTTTCTCTTCTACAATATGGCCTGATAATAATGACCCCAACAGCTACACCAAAGATCAAACAGCAGAACAACAAAAATAAAGTATTCAGGACAGAGCCCAGACTGGAACAACACATTGTCCCTTTGATATGGGAAGGTTATTTATTTCTGGGTTCAACAGATGTCAAGTCAAAGTCCTTTTTATTAGACAATGCACAAACAACAAGGCTAAGAGGCCGTGCTATGAACTTGGGGCTTCAGTTTTAATTGGGTTTCTGAACTAGACCAAGGTTTCCTATGTCACTAGCACTTCAGAGGTTATACCATCCCCAGCCCAAGTTCCTGGGCACTAAACCACCTGGCAAGATCCACACCATTGACAAGAGCTCTGGGGTGTTCGATTCTGATTCTTCTGCGGAAATAAACCCATGCGATAAACTTGGAGAAGGAGTGATGCCACCTGAGGATAAAAGTGGACGAAGGAGCATGGCGCTGTTTGCTGTTTCTAACGAGAATCTGACTTCTGTTAGTCCAGAATATTGTCGAGGTCTTTCTTGAGCTCCATGGAGATGTCTCGACTTCTCAGTGCTTTATTTTACAAACATTAAGTGCAGGAAGTGCGACCTTTGAAGGGGGCTCAAGTGGGATCTTGGTTTAGCAGGGCGTAGAGCACTCATTGGTGGGAACTTGCACATTGAATGACCTGCTTACAACCAAGCCAGGCTTACGGTTTTGGCTTTCCCACCAGCTTTGAATCAGCTCCTCCGGGTGCAGTCACCTCACTGTCCACCCTGTAGGCCAGTCTTCTCAGCTGCCAGTCTCATGACACTAGGGATGCTGGCCACAGGGCTCATGAGAAGGGAAAGGAGGCCGGGAGGGGAAGGAGGCTAGCACAGCCAGCACCCAGCTCCTGTCTGTTTTCCCTTACTCTGTGGGAGAGAAGTCTGGCAAGTGGAAAGATTGCCCTACCCCCACCCCCAGAGGATACTCTGGCCCCCTCAGGCCCCGCCCTCTGCCCCAGTTCTTCCATGATCTCATTTTTCGACTGTGTGGAAACTCCATCGTCCTGAAGCCAGAAAGCAACTTCTGACTTTTTTTACATCATGCTTTTAATTCCTGTTGAGTTCCTGGCTTCTGATAAAAGGTCTCTGGCACAAAAATTCCTCCCATCATGCCCTATTGCCCCAGGTGCCCTCTGCTGGCCATGACTGGTTACTGCAGCCGATGCAGATGGGCTCCCTTAACCCCGAAGCTCAGGAGCTGTTAATTGGTCCTTTAAAAAACTCTTATCCTTACTTCTTTAAACATAAAACAGAACTGTTTCTGTTGTTTTACTGTGTCTCAGAACTTTCCAAGGCAACATCAAAACACTGTACGCCCAGTGACCTGAGTCTGGCATCCTGTACCAGCCCGGCACTCAGCTAAGACGAGACAGGGAATAGCTGAGACAGGGACCTAGCACCCTTTGGAGCAGATGGGTGTGAAGCTTGCAGACTGAAGGAATTCTCTTAAAGCGTCATTTCTCAGACTTGGCATTGTCGACATCTGAGACCAAATAACTCCTTGCTGCGTAAGTCTGTCGTGGCACCATGAGAAACACTATTCATGACCTGCACTCTCCCCTCCTGATACAAGCAACGCCTCCCCAAACTAAACCCAAAAGCATCTTCTCCAAACACTTCCACTGTCGGGAGCTGGGGGCGAGGATTACTCACTGCTTGAAAAACACCCTGT
The DNA here is from genome assembly GCF_950005125.1 of Chionomys nivalis. NCBI lineage: Eukaryota > Metazoa > Chordata > Mammalia > Rodentia > Cricetidae > Chionomys > Chionomys nivalis. Next base: position 68,609,234 of record NC_080090.1, read on the forward strand.
TGGACGACTGCAGAAGGCCCGCAGTACTCAGGACCTCTCGGTGCTGGGAAGTGGAGAGCTGCTCTTTGGGACTACTTGGGGCTTCAGAAGACACCCTATTTTGTGTTGGAGATTGCCAATCAGTTGATGAATATATCCAGTGGTTGGGGGGCGTGGTCTCACCAAGAGACCTTCTCCTATGGGCTCTCAGTGACCCTTCTGGTTTCCTGTCACTTGTCATCTACCTGTCCAACCTGCTTCCTGCTTCCTAACTCCTGAGCTCCGGTTCCCAGCCTCACACCCTCAACCACTGCCTCTTTTTCTGTAGACTGTTAAAAAATAATAATAACAAATATAATGCTTTTCTCAATTCTACATCTTTGTGGGAAATTTCCCTTGTAATAATAACTGTGTTATGGCTTAAATGTGAAATGTTTCTTTAGACGTATATGTTAAAACACTGGATTATAAACTAGTGTCCCTGCTCGAGACCTTGTGAAAACTTTGGGGCAGGAGGCATAGCTGATAGAGGCAGGTCACTAGGGATTGACCTGTGAGGGTACAGCCTGCTTGACCCTCTCTAGCCTCATGCCTTCCCTGCCATAGTAGACTGTACTCTCTAAAATAGTGAACCAATGCGCGCACACACACACACACACACACACATTTGTGCACAAGAGCAAGCAAGCAAGGGAAGGGGGAGCTAACCTGACTGTAATTGATTCTCGAGGAAAGAGAAGAGGGGATTGGGAAGGGACCTGTCTGTGTGTAGACCCATCCACTTAGCCCCTGGGCCTGCCTCCCAGTGTGTCACCTGTACTAAGAGTCTCTACTCCTTTTCTTCTATTCTCAGCTCCTTGGCAAGTGTGTGTCATCTGTGTTGAGGAAGAAGGAACCCTGGGGCACACTGCACCCACACCCCCGGCAGAGGCTTAATTGCACAAATAACCTTGGTCTTGGGAGACATGTCTTTGTTTAAGCTCAGCAGGGAAAGTGTGCCGTGGACAAAAGAAGGACTAGGGATTGTAGGCATCTGGATTTCTTGTTTCTACTCCCCAAACAGCGTAGCTGTGACATGACTCACCGGAAGCTGATGCTCTGCCTTCCGGGCTCATCAGCTTCGTGGGCTGGGCCCGTGACCCTGTGCAAACCCCAGGAAGTTCAACCTCTGACACCCAAGTTGGTGCTGCACACTGATGTCCTCAGAAGACTCACTACGGACGAGTGACACATACAGTGTAGAACTATCCCAGCCCAGTCGTGATTAAGAACATATTGATGGTATCCTCTTAGACACCCCCTAGATGTAAGGCAGTGTAAGCCGGTAGAGAAAGAATCGACAACGTTATTCTCTGCGTGTGACAGTCTCGTCCCATTGTCTGAGACGGGGTTCTGTTTTACCATTTGAAGCAGATAAACCTCCCTTCCTCCGGCACTATCAAAGCCCCAGACCATCCACGTTGCCAGTTGTGGCAAACCTTTCTTTATGAGCCGTATTAGCTGCCTGGGAAGGCTGTGCTCCAGGGGAAGCTTCAGGGTACCCACGTCCTTTATGTATACCCAGAAGACAAAGAGAGCCACCTGCTAGCTGGCTGGCTCTCAGAAACAGCCTTTGAAAGGAAGAAGGAATAATACCTCATCTTGACACACCATGTCTCCCCACTGCTGCTGAACTGTCCACTGGAGCATGTCACAGTCTAGATAGCGCGTGAGAGACAAAGGCTCACTTGTCGACACAGCCCTAAATTCTGTCACTGGGGCTGTAAGGCACTGTCACAGGCTAATCAGGGGCAGCATATGGAGTCTTTCTGAGCCTGGGGCCTCTCAATGGAAGCAACTACCCAGGAGGAAAGAGATCATCTAAACAGAGATTCCGGCTGGCCTCAATACCTGAACTAAGACTACCTTACGTGCCTCGGCCATAGCCTCCTGGTCCCTGCAGGAGCAGACATTTTCTGGGTCCCTAATCATGCTTCCCGAGCCTGTCCTGACATCTTTAACCTCCATTCTGTAGCTCCAGAGATGACATGAGTATGCAGCCCTGGAAACCCAATGGGGGTTCTGCAGGGCTCCACAGAGATTATTTTGGGATGGAAGACGAAAGCCTTATGCTTCTTCTGGGAAGCAGCTGAAGTCCTTACACTCCACAAAACCTCCGGTGAGACCAAAGGAGACCTAACGTGCACTCCACATGGAGGGCAAAGACACGAGCACCTAACGAGTCAGCATCCAGAAATGCTGCAGAGGGGGGCACATCCCAGTCCGTGCTCCCTACCAATGCACCACCCCCTTCTCTCCTCTGTGGACGTGGCTTCCCGGCACAGCTCAGATAAGGAAACAACCCAGGTCAGGGACAAAAAGCCCAAAGATTGTCTACTGCTTACTGACTGTGTGTCCTTGGATGAATTCTTTTATTTTTATGAGCCTCTGGGCCCTCATTGGAATAAGCATGGTAATCCGCATCCCTTCCACAAGACAGCATCCGGCAAAAGCAGATGCACTACAGCAAGGTACACCATGCAAAATATAAATGGGGGGCAACCGTGTGCTTGACTTCTATATCCAGCCTTGTCAGGTATACCCTTTGAGCCTTGAGCTGAATTTAGGATACGTGAAATCACTGGAGACCAGGCGTTGTACCCGTAATTACCATCATTACGTAGGTTCTCTGCCTCACATCTGTCATTATGTCTGTCAGCTGCTGGTGTGGGGATGAGTCTGTCCATTATCTGGTAGGCCTTAGCTAGATGCAGAGAGTGTTTTACCTCTGAGATAGACCTTGGCAGGGTTGGGGCGGGGATGACAGGAGAATAGACGAGATAATCATCCTTTTCCTGGAGTGTGTACAATCTGGAAACTAGAAAAGAGGGAGAAACAACGTCATTGGGCAAGCAGCTTCCAATCTTTCAGAAATTCCATCTCTTCTTGAGGCTCAGTATTAGGAAGGCTCATCTCTGACTCCCCGAAGCTCTGGAACCCATTGTTAATTTTCTTCACAACAGAGACAAGGTTTGTCTCTGATTAGGTCAGTTCGAACCAGTTCAAGGCAACAGTGGACTAATTGCCAGGTGAGCTAGCTACACAGTCAGCCTTCATGTACCTGGTGTTGAACCGCTTGGTCTTCGTTGGCAGTAAGCACAACATGCAATAGAGAAGCAGCATAAATGAGCAAGTGACCAGAGAAGAAAGAAGTCTGAGTGGACAGAGGTATTCGAAGAATTTTGTATTTGACAAACTGTACCATAAGGGAAAAATTGGAACAGAGAAAGATATTGCCATTGCAAAGGAAGTCAAAACAGCCCAAACCAGATCATTGCATGTGAGTCAACATAAGAGTTTCATTGCTTGATGACCATTTTCAGCCTTACTTTAAGGATTAATATAGATCTTTGTTGTGATTTGAAGACAAATTCAAAGAATGGTTCTAAGATGGGGTGTGGGGAACACATGAATGCAGATTCCCTCAGGGGCCGGAAGATAGTGTAGAACCCTTGGAGCTCCAGTTACAGGCCACTATGAGACGTTCATTGTAGGAGCTAGGAATTGAACTTTGTAACAGTATGCACTGTTAACTATTGAACCATTTATCCAACCCAATTTCAAGATCTTATTTATTTATTCCTGCTGTCCTTGTAGCAGCCTTACTGTATGTCTTACCTTAGATGAACTGTCTTATTTCCAAATCATAAACAATTAAGCCAGGCAGTGATGGCCAGTGCCTTTAATCCCAGCACTTGAGAGGCAGGGGCAGGTAGCTCTCTATGAGTTCAAGGCCAGACGGTCTACAGAGCTAATTCCAGGACAGACCCCAAAGTTACACATGGAAACCCTGTTTCAAAAAACAAAACAAAGGAGAAGAAGAAGGAAGAGGAGGAGGAGGAAGGGGAGGAGGAGGAGGAGGAAGGGGAGGAGGAGGAGGAAGAGGAGGAGGAGGAGGAAGAGGAAAGAAAAAAACATAAAATTGTGTGAATAGGGTATTTTTCTGGTTTTTATATAACATTTTGAGTATTTCTTTGAGAATTTCATGCAAGTATTTTGATGTGGGGTTCTCCTCTGTATGCTGTGAATGTGGTTTATTATCATTGGCTAATTTAAAAGCTGCTTTGGTCAATGGCAGGGGAGAATATATCAAGGCAGGAAATCTAAGCAGAGATGGAAGAGGAAAGAAGGTAGACAGATGCCATGCAGCTACCAAGGAGAAAGACACCAGAACCTTACCAGGAAGCCACAGTCTCATGGCGATACATAAATTATTAAAAATGGGTTAATTTAAGATCTAAGAGCTAGCTAGGAATAAGCATGAGTCATTGGCCAAACAGTGTTCTAATTAATACAGTTTTGTATGATTATTCAGGTCTGGGTGACCAGGAAATGAAACTGCAGTCTCCAATTACAGTATTCTGATCATATTCACCCTCCCTCAAGGCCCTTCCATGTCCACCCTCTGTATCCTCTCCACCCTCCCCTCCCCACCTACCCAAGACTTTGAGTTTTCTTCTCTCTGTTTTTGTTTCCTATTAAGACTACTTTGCATCATCCAATTAGTCTTGGGAATGTGACATGACCTGGAGTGGGGTCAACCTAGAGTGACATCATTAAAGAAAACAAACGCACACACTTTCTCTCCCCTAGCAGCTACAGAGTGAATAGTTTCTCAACTAGTGGTGGAGTTTTGTGCCCATCTTCCCTCCCTTCACACTGGGACTTTATGTGGCTTGGTCTTGAGTACGTTTGTTAACATTGTCACAACTGCTATGAGTTTATATATTTAACTGCTGTGTCCAGGAAGACACTACTTACTTGATGTTCTATCTATGACTTCTGTATCTTACAATCTTTCTGCCCCCTATTTCACAATGATCCCGGAGCCTTAGGAATAGGGAATGGCATATAGATATTCCATTTATGGATGAGAACTCTGCAGTCTCTTATTCTCTGCATATTGACCAGTCTTGGCTCTCTAAGGTAATATCTATCTACTGCAAGGAGAAGCGTCTTTGATGAGTGTTGAGTGATACATTGATCTATGAGTACAGTGATGTCATTACGAGTCATTTTAATACTATGTCCATATAGCAAAATAATGGTACTGGGTTCTCCCCTAGGGCCTATGATCTATCTAGCCACAGGCTCTTGACCTTGATAATGATGCTAGGTATGGTTACATATCATACAGCAAGCCTTAAATCCAACTACAAAGGGGCTGGTTATTATCACAACATTTATGCCATTATTGCGCCAGTGGGCACATCTTGTCAGGCCAGTCACTGCTATAGCTTGCGTGATTCATAGCCGAGTGACACTCATGATTACTTTCTTCCTACAGTAATGTGTGTAGTACTTTGCAGTCCCATTGAAGCTGGCCAGCAGGGATGAAATTTCAAGGTGAGTATCAGGTTAACTTATACATTTTCTGTCATCCAAGTATGTGGTATCTTCAGCAGTAAGGACTTTCCACCAAGTTCTGGAGGGTGGTCAAGAATATTGGCAACAGCGTGTGATGCTTAGGGTTTTTTAGCTTGCAGTGCTTGAATCCCATTGCTTAACAGCTCAAAAAGTCGTAACTTATTCATGGTACTGGGGTTTTTATTTGCTAGCATAAGCTATCCAGTTGGGGTCAAGGTGAGGTAAAGTCCCACATTATCCATCACAGAAGTGGAGGATCTTCTAGTAGGAGAAGCCAGAATTCATTGGGTCCCAGAGTCCACAAGTTTCGTGCAGTGTTGCTTGCAAGCAGCCAACGTGTGCGCCTTAATAAGCTCCACCACATGCTCAGCTTTCATATTTATAGTTTATGTTCAAGAAATATTTCTTGGGCCAAATTAGATGCTTCCAGTCAGAAGCTGAGTCATTCTGTCCTCATCTCAAACACATGATGCTCACATGTGTGCGCCGTCTCTCATACACCACCCCATCTCGCACATTTCCTTTCTGCTGTGAGCTATCGAATGTCTCTAAATCTCATTTTCCTCTCATTAAACAGATATTCAGTGAGTACACACTGTACAAGAAGCCCTTTCTAGTTTCTATTTTGGTTTCTCGTGTGCTTGATTTATTCAGCTAAATATACATGCATTTCCAGCATCCACTTTGGACTACCTTTGAATCCAAAGATACAGAAATGAATGAAAAAATATCCCCTTCTTCCCATGAACCCAGAGTCAAGCAGACAAACTAAGCCATATGTCCAAACAACCCAAAACCCTGCTCAACATTGTGGAGTGGAATAAAAGGAGTAGAGGAATATGTGGGATTTTAGGGAAAGTTGTTGAAAGAATGATGCATTCTGGGAGTCAAACAAGTTCATAGAAAGCTCAGCTCAGCACTCTGTGCCCAGGACACAGTGCCAAGCATACTGAAGGTGATTTAGATGATTTATCAACAGATTCATACTGATGAAACTGAAGATATTAGAAGGATAAGGAGTTTTCAAGATGGACAAGAAGAAAAAAGAAAAAAAAAACAATGATGTATAAAAAATATGAAAGGCGGAGGAACTCAATTTAGTCTCATCATGGCAAACATTTGGAGGAGTACATGACAAGAAGGATGCTGAAGTACCTGCACATCCTAGTGAAATGCAGTGTGGAGAACATGGGGAATCCAGAGGTGACTGAATAGAACACAAGACCAAATCTGCTTGGTATGTGACATAGCAAAAGATATAGGACGAAGTGAATGTGCTAATTGACGCTACTCGTGCAGATCCAGGGCAAGGGACAGGACTGGAGGTGATCCTGGGGAAGGACTGCCTGCTGGGCAAGTGATTTGGAAATGGAGAGATCCTTCCAGGTCCCTAGCTTTACTTGGCTATTTAAGGTATGAGTGTATATTCCACTTTCTAAATTTAATGTGGATGGTAATAAGTAATGTAATGAACTTATTAAAAAGCATTGATGCTTAAGATGCATCTAGAAGTAGTTGGGGGATATATACCAAGGGTAGAAATCACATCACTGGGATGCATCTGGGTTCCATCCACTACTGCAAAATTAGAAGGAAATAAGAGGAAGGGAGAAAAGCTAGAGAGCACATACAAGAAAGCAAGAAAATACTTACCCATTCTAAGGCACAGCCAATACTCCTTGTGATGGTTTGCATGAGAATGACCCCCCCCCCATTGATCCATTTGTTAGAATATGAGGTTTGGCCTTTCAGAAGAGCTATGTCACTACAGGTGGGCTTTGGAATTTCAAAAGACTCCCACCATGTCCTGTGTGTTTTCTCTCTGTCTCCTGTTTATAGATCAAAATGTGAGCACTCACCTGCCCCTGCTGCCATGTCTTTGCTCAGCTATCATGGACTCTAACCCTTCTCTTTGCGAGTTGCCTTGGTAATGGTCTTTTCTCACAGCAATAGAAAGGTAACTAAGGCCTACCCACTAGATCTGGGAACTAACTTTGGGTCTAAGCTTCCAGAGAATCAAAGGGACGAAGTATAGTATGGGGCTATTTAGGTCTTAGCTATTGTAGTATATTTTGTTGGTACTAAATTCTGAAAGAAATTTGAACAGTGGCTCTTATTCAAAGTGCTAGCACCAATGCTACCCCTGCTGTTTTGTTCAGGTCTGACCTCACATGGTTGCTAGGAGAATTCCAGCCTGCCTGTCGAGTCTCGAATAACCCTGTCCTCACACCTAATGGAAATGCGGCTCTTATTCCACACTGACTGGCAATTTTCTCTTGATCACAGTTTAAGATTGTGTCAACAGAATTTTAGGATAAGTAGGTTGTACAGTATTCCATGAAGAATCTGCCTACCTTTTCTGGAAAAGTAATATTGCATAGATTGCCCACTGTTCATCCAAAAAGTGATGACTGGGGACCCCTTGGGCAAAGGAGGCTGTTGAATGAGTAAATGGCATGGCAGGGAGCCAGGCAGGTGGAGTTCTGGTCTTCACAGAGCTGCTCTTTGTAGAAGGACAGAGAACATATAAATATGTAGGCTGTATGGTGTTCGGTGGCAGTGAAAAGCAAGCAGGGTAAAGGGGTGTGTCAATGGTTTGTCCCTAAGGACTCCTTTGCATGGCTCCATTTTTATCTCTCACCCTTTTATCTGGTTATGTCACCTTTTCCTTGGCAACAGCACATGGGATAAACATGACATAACCAAACACCTCTCATCAAGTTGACCGTTAAAGATGGCAGGAAAACATCCTGCCGCTATTAGAAGCAGAGCTTCTTGCCAAATTGTTCAGAACTAAAATAGCAGCCCCTATCAACCAGGTCATTTCAATGGTGAACCTAATTTTAACCTCAGCTCCTGATTTCAAGCTCTTTCTGAGTTCTACTGCAGGCTGCCAGAGTGGTCACAAGGCTTGCTGTCGTCTATATAAACCCTGGTACAGGCTGCACCCCCAGTCCCTATCAACTCATTGTACAATAGTCCAGGTAATTGTGTTTGTAGACTGCATTGTGATCTCCTAGTCCCCTGCTCCAAGTGTATGTAATGGAAACCATATTGGGATAACTTTTGGAGACGAGGTCCCTGGGGGGTGGCCAGGCTTGGATGAGATCATGGGAGTGGATGAGGTCCTTGAGTTGAGATTAGTGCCTTGATAAGAAAACATCAGAAAGTTTGCTCTGACCCTGTCCCTCTGACACAGGCGGGCAGAGCAAGAAAGCAGCCACTTGAAAGTCATGAGTTCAATTCTCAGCAGAACTCATCATGGGATAGAACTCTGAACGTGGAAAGAGGCATAAGAGCAACGGCTCGCTGGACCCTGGAGCCAGACTGCCGCTCTCTGCATACCAACCTGGAGAACTTCTAGATGGGTGATGTCAGGCAGGCCACTTAACCTCTCTGAGATGGTACTTCTCATCCTTGTCCTTCTTTGATTTATTATTAACTTTTTTGAGATGGGGGTCTCGGTCTCATGTAACCTAGGCTAGCCTTAAATTTGCTATGGATTTGAGAATGATCTTGAGTTCCTGATCCTCCTTGTCTTCACCTACCAAGTGCTGGGATCACAGGCATGTGCTGTCGTGTTTAGCGTTGAGATTACTCATCTCATCTATAAAACGAGGGTAATAATAGTAAATTCCTTCCAGGGTTTTGTGAAGATTTAACTAGTTAATACTTATTTGATTCCAAGAACATATCTAACACATAACATTTTACAATTCCAATTTATAGCAAAGGTATTGAGACTTTGAGAAGTTATATAACTTGTTGAAGGGCATCCAGAGTCTGGATGACAGAGTCTGAACCCAACCTCACTCCAAATGGGCTCTTCCTGCTAGGATGCCCTCTGTCACCAATAATAGAAACTCCAATGGTAGTTCTTAAAAGATCTAGATGCAAGTAGACATAGGAAAAAATGCCAGAAGCATCCATGAGGATCTGGGGTCACTCCCAATACCCATGTGTCAATCAATACCACTTAGCAAGCACTATGGTAGCAGTACCAACTCAGAGCAAAGGAGTTTCCTGCTACCAACCACACACTTCAGACCTCCATTCATCTAAATACCATCTGAGGAACTATGAGAGATTCCTAGAAACAGAGTGAAGGGCCCTATTCTCAGTCTTGAGGAGAAAAGAGCAGAAAACAGAAATGACCATCTAACAGGCAGCAGGAACAGTTGCTTGAGACAGGGCCTCGTCACAAGACTGGAATGAGAAGGAAGTGTTTGATGGTCTAGAGTAGGACTAGATGTGGAGGTTTTGGTGGAAACCCTGTAAAAATTGAGCAAGAGAAGCAAACCAGGAGTTCTCTAAAGGAAGCACCACAAAGTCAAGACAGAGAGTAGGTGAAGAGACAGTTCAGCCAGTGAGGCACTTGCCACCAAGCATGTACCCGAGTTCAAACCCCAGGATTCACACAGTGAAGGAGAGAACTGACTACCAAAAGCTGCCCCTCCCCATCTCCACACATAAACCATGGTACTCGTGTGCCTCCCACATACATACATACATACATACATACATACATACATACATGTAATTTATTCTTTTTTAAGAACCTAGAAAGTAAGGGTCTCCCGAAAGTGTTCCCTGCCAAGACACTGAGAATTCAGTGACAGTTCTGCAGTGAGCTTCTACATGACTCTGTTCATTAGAGATTTTGTTTTTAATTCACTGATTCTCTTTCTTTTAGATGCATTTTTATTTTTGTGGACGTATGTACATGTTTGTGCATGTGTGGTAAAGGCGTGTATGCATGTGTGTGTACCTCACTGTGGAGGTCAGGGGCCACCCTCAGATATTGCTCCCCAGAAGCCACTCACCCTGATTTCCTTTTGTTGTTGACATTTTACTTTGCTTTGGAGACAAGGTCTTGCATTGAGACCTGAGGCTTCGCAGAAGCTCCAGCCAGGGACCTGCCTAGCTTTGTTTTTCTGGTGCCAGGGTTACAAATGTGTTCAGCCACACCTGGCTTCCTACATGGGTGCGGAGAGTGAACTCAGGTCTTCATGCTTGCATGGCAAGTATTTACTGCCTGAGTCATCCCCGGCCCCCTCATTGGTGTTCTTAAGGGGAAAAAAATCTAAATGTGACCCCATCACACTAAAGGAACACCATTAGCTCAGTAAGTGATTCACACAGAACTCAGTCAGAAGATGTAAATTACAGCTACTTTAATGGAGCGATTTTAATATGAAGAACTGTTAACTTGGTACAGGTTCTAGCTTAGTGACTCAAAGTGGGAAACTTGATGTCATATAGGCAGAAACCAGAGGCAGCTGCCTCGTGCTGGTGTTTCTCTACGGGCCAGAAAGAGGCTGCTTCTGTCAAAACTGGGGAAAGTGCAGGTTGGCTTTAGCTGCTGGTGAAAGAGGGTGGGGGAGGAAGCTAGGAGGATGCAGGCGGGGATGGGGGACAGGCTAGAAGCTAACTGTGTGGATCCTATTACCACAGCGGTGACATCATCTTCTGAGATCCGAGTTCCCTCCAGACAATGGCATGTGTCCTTTCTTCCTTCTCCAGTCTCGCAGCCCCTCTCTAGAGGCGCTTTTGGAGGTTGGCAATGCCAATATAAATGCAAAACAAGGGTGAGCATGGCTGCCAGGAAGCATAATAGAAATGTATGGCACCATAAGACTGCTTGGGACAAAAAATGGGTTAGAAATGGGCCCTACTGACAGCAGACACAAAAGCCCTCACGGGTGACTCCTGAGATGAGCCTCCAAAGAGATGTCCGTGGACCGGGTAGACAAGCTCACTAAGGAGCACACTCCATGCAGGAGGAGCCATCCAGACCCAGACATGGAAGTGAGAAGGAATAGAGTACCCGTTGAGACTATGGACATAATTTGACAAGGCTGGACTATGAGGTGCAAGAGACAGAAGCCGGGGAAAGAGATAAGACTCCTATGCTCCGCCAGGACTAGGTCATGAAGACTAGTCTATGATGGTTGAACTGTTGAGCCCTCTGCCAGGAGCCCTGAAGAGTGAATGCATAGTACAAACAAAGCTGTGTTTTTGACAACTAATGTCTGATCATTGTGGAGGAGCCCAGGTGGGAGAGCAAAGGAGGCCGATTAGGGACAACCATCTACTACCAGAAGCAGAAGTGGGGGCGAGGAGACAGAGTGAAGGAATGCTATCGAAATTGAGAGATGTGCAAATCAGTTCAGGACAAAAGGGACTGTGCACACTGTGCCTGGGGTCACTGGAGGTGCCGTTCTCCAGGCACTGGCCTGTGGGGAGGAACAAAGGGATAAGAGTATGATGTGATTTTCAGACCTTGAAAGTCAGATGACGAATGTTCCCAGAAAAGACAACTGAGATAATGTTGACCTCATCTTGCATGGGGCCTACGCTCTAGATGACATCAGTCCTCGCCTTCCTCAAGAGATGTTGCTCGCTGTCACAAGGTAAGCCTTGCAGCTCCAGGAAAGAGCTCTGGGGTCTGGGACTCAAACAAGAGGCAGCCATCCTTTCTAATTAGCGTCCTCTTCCTTTTGCTCACAGGGGAGTGCTGAGATGCATGATGGGAACATGGCAGGAGAAGATAAAAACTGGCAGGTGGACAGCTTTGTCCTGGCACTCATGACTAATTCTTTAACCGACTATTTTTCTGACGTGAAGTTTTTTCCTGAGAAGACATTCAGGAAATGTGCTTGAAAAACACTTTGCGTTGTGCCTGAAGTGAGCCCACATCTCAGAAGATGGTGCCACTGCTGTTTGTAAGTTCCTGGAGACCGCTGGTGAATTCAGTCCAGATTACAGCCCGAGTTTTCCTTTCTAACAAAATGTGGTTTACATTGAGAGAACAAGTCACACACGGGCTGGTGTGACCGCAGGCCTGGTCTGCATTGAGAGAACAAGTCACACACGGGCTGGTGTGACCGCAGGCCTGGTCTGCATTGAGAGAACAAGTCACACACGGGCTGGTGTGACCGCAGGCCTGTTCTGTTACAGAAATTCTAAAGGGCCTCTCCTTAGTAATTTGTCCTTCTTCTCACTCATGCAAACCATTTTGCTCTCGTGGTTAGAATGTAAAGAGGGAAATTTGTGAGCATGCAGAAGGTCTATGGATATCCCAGAATCAGCAGGAGACCAATTCTGTTTATCCTTCAATCCACGACTTGTGTTTACACACTCACCTACACAACCATTTAGCAATACTTTCTCTACAAAACCCAGCAAAAACCTACATTTCTTCCCCCCCCCCCCAATATCCAATCCCATAGCCATTCTTTAAGCATCAGGACCAAGACTCTTCAATCCTTGGGTGTCGGTATTGAACTCCACATTTTTCTGTTAGAGTAATCTGTAGGACAGTGTCAGCCTGGCAGCTCAGGATCTCTTATTTACCTCTCTGCTGTACTCTGCACTTACACCAATAGGTGTTACTAAATCACTACCCTGGTAAGCCTTCCTGTTTTCTCCTGGGCCAAGTCCCAGAGTCTCCTGGGATATACTTTGTGGCTCATCTAAGACCTCTCTGCTGTGTACCCCAGGCCTGCTAGCTCTAAAGAATCTCACCTCAGCACAGAAGGCCTTAAACAAGCTGCTCCCTTTCTTGGATTGCCCTGATCATCTCTTCCTCTCCTTCCCAGGGTGAGTCGCTGCCGCTATTGTGCCTGTATTCACCGACTCTGTCTTCATCAACACACTCTTGATCAACAAAGTGCAGGGCTATTACAAAAGGACACAACAGACTTAAACATCAATGAGCTTGGTCCATAAAGAACCCTCCTCCCCACATTCACTGCAATTCCTGACCTTGGACAGTAGAGGCAAGAAATTTAGGAGTTGAAGGCTCTCCTTGGCTATATGGTAAGTTAAAGGGAAGCCCAGGCTACCTGAAACATAGTCTCAAAAATAATTCATGATAAAGACAAGCTTGCTAAGTTCAGAAATCTTTTGAGCTTGAACAGAGACTGGACCAGGGGATCCACAGAGTGTATAATGATTTGAGTTTTCTGCCTTTGATGGGCATGTTTCATCTTGGGGCTGACTTTCCTCCCGGACTCACCAATATACTCATAATAAAGAAACTGTCTTAGGCCTGCAGGGAATAGAGGTAGGTGGGGGAAAACTAAACTGAATGCTAGGAAAAAGAAAAATTATATATATATATATATATATATATATATATATATATATATATTAGCAGTAGAGTCTAACAGACCAATTGCTGTTAGTCCTGATGTCTTTTGATCACACCCTATGACTCAAGGCCAGTCTTTCCACACTATGTTGAGCTTCTCTGAATTCCCAGCTGAGCTCCCAGATACCTCTTCTTGTTTATACAGAGAATCTTCAAATCTCTCTCCAGAACTCTGACTTCTCTCCACCTTTCCATTTTTATTTGTCATGTCCTGGGATTCTGTTCTTGTTTGAGCACTGTGCTATGTAGACCATTTCTGGCTGCGTTATACTCATAATAAAGAAACTGTCTTAGGCCTGCACAGGGAATAGAGGTAAGTGGGGAAAACTAAACTGAATGCTGGGAAAAAGAAGGAGGAGTCAGGGAGAAGCCATGTAGCCCCTCCAGAGCTGGCTGCTCTTGATTAAGGTATTGTGTTTGTGCAGCTCATTAAAAAGTGTAATATATAATTAAGAAATATAGGTTAATAGAGAGTCATCTATAATAGTCAAGCTTGTAGTTATGTTAGTTAGGTTTTCTAGATATATAGAGATATATTTCAGTTAGATAGGTATTCTTCAAATCTGTCAGAGACCTTCAAATATGGCATTTAAAATGTTTTATGAGTTTAAGACTTTTCATGACAATGAGACACATATGTTCCTGGCAGCACCAATCTACTTCAAGAGAAAGATGTGCATCGAAGAGGCTCCTTATGAAGTTTGTTAGTCATTTGAGTAAGAAACTGTTCTTGCCTGAACTGCTTGATGGTATGCTTTGTGAACTAGACATGCAGGACCCACAGAGAAATGACCGCTGAACTTGCCTAAAGGTGAGATGGTCCTTCCGGGTTCCTGCTACATGAAAGAGACTGCCAGACATTCTGCAGGACACAGAAGAAAGTGACTGACAGACTGCCAATATTGGTTAAACTGTCTTCAAAATTTCCTGCTTCATGGAAAAATCTGCTAGATACTATGGGCCTATAGGCTGACGATGGATACCCCAATGATACAGAAGAACTTTGGGTGATTGTCCAGGCAGCAAGGTATCGCTGTCATTTCTAGAGTTTTGGAAGTTGCTTACAATGCACTTTCTGTTTATTTAGGTAATATTATATCCTTCTGGAGTCCTTGATGGAGTTGAAGAATTTATAGTTTTAGTTATAGTTTTCCTTAGTTATTATAAAAGATAAAATATTGTAACTGTAAATTTTGCTTGATAGCTGTTTTGTTATACGTAATTTACTATGTTAAAGTTAAAACCTTCCTTTTCAATTAAACAGAAAACGGGAAGTGATGTGGGATTCCCTCTGTATGCTGTAAATCCCATTGGTGAATAAAGAAACTGCCTTGGCCTGTTGATAGTGCAGAACTTAGGTAGGTGGGGAAAACTAAACTGAATGCTGGGAGAAAGAAGGCAGAGTCAGTCAAACAGAAGCCATGGAGCTGCCACCGAAGAGAGACACACTGAAACTTTGCTGGTAGGCCACAACCTCATGGTGATGCAACAGATTAATGGAGATGGGTTAAATTAAAATACAAGAGTTAGCAAATAAGAAGGTAGAGCTAATAGGCCAAGCAGTAATTTAAATAATAGTTTCTGTGTGATTATTTTGGGTCGGAGCTAGCCAGACAACTGGGAAACAAATAAGTGGCCCTCCCTCCAACATTCCTCAATTACATCTTCTTAACAAGTTTTCCCTAAACACCTGCTCAACACTCCTCTTCCCTGTGACACTCCCACTCCCATGCTTCTATTCTCCTCACCCATTGAGATGAAACATGGGTAATATAGTTCATGCCAGCACCAAGAAATGGCTCAAAGAGGAGGTCCTTCATATTTTAGGCTTGTGTGATAACTGATCTGTATGTATACTTCTGAAATGTCTGTGATGGATTCTTCCATTGTTTTTGTTTGTTTGGATTTATTTATTTATTTATTTATTTATTTATTTATACTAAAATTTGACCAGCACTGGCTTAAAACTTTCTTTCAACAAACAAATCAGTTGTAAACAGATGCTGGAGTCTTGAGTTTAGGGACTTGGATCAAAATCATGAACCTCATAATGAAACCCAGTCACATAAGAATCAATGTAATGTCAATTGCAAAACATGTCAGTAAGAGAACTGTCCTTACAAGTTGAGACGTGTACCCAGTTCTCATGACTGGAAATTCCCTTCTCAGGATCTTGTACTCCTCCAAGGTTTGATAATTAGATGACAATTTTTGATAAGCATGGAACATATTTTCAAGATTGTTCAAAACTTAGCACCATCATCACCATCACCACCACCACCACAACCAACCACCTAGGAAATGTTCCACCCAGATAATCTAGTTTTGGGTTACTTCAGCGGGTATTTTATTTCTATGAACTCTTCTCTGATTTTCAAAAAAAAATCTATTTTAGGGATGTAGTTAGAAATAACAGGAGTCAAGAAAGCCACCAGAAAGGACAGATTGCTGCTTTTTATGGGGAAAAATGCTTTAACAACTTTTTCTAGTCAAAATATTAACCAAGAAACATTGTCCAGCCCCAAGGAATTGCAGATGCCCCTGCCAGGGAGTTGTCTGCCAATGTTGATACAAACATTTGGAATCAGTATTGTACAAAAGAGAAAAACCACAAAACAAAAAACTTCATAACTCCATCAAGACACAGTCTTGTCAAATGGAGGCTGGCACATTAATTTGATGCTGAGCATTTAGTTGCTGCTGCCTTTAGACCTCTCTGTGTTTCTGTAATTTAATTGAAGATATTCTTTTCATTGCTTGGAAAGAACCCTGACAGGAATGATGCAACATCCATTGAAGAATCCCAGATCAGTGGGGCCAAGTGGTTTCACTCATGGAACCCTTTTGAGCGCTCTGCCTCCAAGACTCAGCTCCGTCCACGTGTTCTCTAGCTCTCATGTGTGATTTATACTCTGCTTCAGGCACGTACTACCTGGATGGATAAGCCATGAGCCAATTTCACGTTTTAAATGTTTTCTGGTTTGCTAAATATTTTTATCAGTAATCACTGTTTTCAGTGGAGATAAAATGAGCTCATTTATGTAAGAAATTGCCAAATAATGAAATGTTCAATAAATGTCAGTTTCTGTCACACACACACACACATACACACACAGGAATGCTAATAAAATAAATCTTTAAAATTAAAATTAGGTAGAGAGCAATTGTATATAATAACTTCTGCCTCTTGCCTCCTCACACATGAGCACATACCTAAATGCATACACACATGAGCATGTACACACACAGACACACACACACACACACACACACACACACACACATAAAACAGGAGCTATGGTAGATACAGCCAGATGGAGCCCAACAAGGAGAAACTAGGTACAAACACATCTGGCTCTGTTTTTTTTTTTTTTTTTTTTTCTTTTTTTCAGTTCACTCTCAACTCTCCTGCCAGCATCATCTGTTGGTGTAGCCCAAGCAGATATGGGGAGCTGCAGAAATCCTGAGTGAAGTTGTGAAGAACAGACGAAGCCCCCAGTGAATGCATATGATTGGCAAGAGCCGATACCTCAGGCCCGTGTGAAAGGGAAAAGCCTTGTTCAGGTCCATATGCAATTATTGACAGAATATGCAGAAGGTATTGACCACAGCTTCCTCCTCAGGGTTGTTGCCAGCCTGAGACTCTTCATCTACAGAGATGTCCTACAGAGACTAGTAACTCCTCCTCCCTGTGCTGTACATAACAAACATGTTGAGGGTCAAGGTTGTTTCACAGTTTGTGCCCATGCCTCTGAACAAGCATGGCCCATCCTTTCTCAGCTTTTCTGCACACACATCTCTGTATTTCTCCCTTCTTCACTCTCTTATGGTCCCAGTCAATCTTCCATGACCAAGTCATGCTGAACATGGCAAGCATATGTCACAGGCAAGGATGTTTGGTTGATGTAGGTCACAGAGAAGAGCGAAGAATGGTACACACTCAACCTGGGGATACTTCATCTCAGCCCCTTTCTGTCAGAATGAGAAATGTGTCTCCAACAGTGAAGCCCTCTGAAGTCCTGCCAGCTACCATGCCATTGAAGATGGCGTGACTCAGCCATACTCCCACCCAAACCTAAAATGTTGGACACTACCAAAGACCCTTTAAATTTTTTACTTTCAAGTGGTAGTGTGAGGGTTCAAACCCACTGTCCTTCACGTTTTAAGCATATGTCCAAACACTGAGCTACCTCCAACCCAACCTGTTATATAAGGTGACAAGCAAGATAGAAAAAAAATAAATGAAGTATAGCTATATACTGAAGCTGATTATGCAAGGTAAATTGTTAAGTATGGCTTCCTTCACGCACCCCCAAACCCCACTCTCCAGTCCCTCTGGTGGATTAGTGTTCTTCGTTGCATTATCATTTTTTTGAGACACTGCTGAAGTTCAAAGATCTTAGCCTTGTCTGGGTTTTCCCCGGTGTTCCCATTTCTCAAGGGTCTGCTCTCTGTTCCAGCCTCTCCATCTTAGTTTTTGAGACAGAGTTGGTTACTGAACTCACAACTCTCCATTTCAGCTGCACTAGCTGGCCAGCAAGCCCTGGGGATCCATAGTAACAGACACTGATGCCATCACTCTCAGACCCCAGACTGGTCCTCACTTCTACCATGCTAACAAAAAGAGAGCAACTTTTGAGAGCCTTCACACAGACTTTCTGATTTCCTAGTTGTGTCCTGGCTAGAACTTCAAAGCTTTTTAATTTATTTGTTTATCTACACATATCATTTATTATTGATAAACAGTCAGGTACACCAAAATATTGATAATTATCATGGTCATCATAGCAACTAAAGACAATCACTAATTGATCTTCATCTTGATTTCCACTTACAAGCATTCTAATGTCTGTTACTGTTAATAATTTGAGTGTCATATCATAGATTATCTGCACGACATTTTTCTTTATCAAAAATTCAATGTATTCATTAAGTATGGTAGCAATTTGTATCAGTCTTTTGCTGATGCAATAATCAACTACTATAAACTCACTGGCTTAAAACAACACCCATTTGTTATCCTATATGTAAGAAAATATCCTCACTAGGCAAAAATTAAGGTTTCATCCTTCATAGAGACCTTAAGGGGTAATAAGATTCCTTGACTTTTCTAATTCCAGACACTGCCTTTAGTCTCTTGTTCATGGTCCCTTTAAAGCTGCCTTCAAAGTTAATCTTTTTTGTAATACATCACTGATACTATCTCTTCTAAAGCCCACTTCACTTTTAAGGACACTTTTGATTCTATGGGGCCATCTGAACAGCCAGAATAACCTATCTTTAAGTCAGATGATATCACTCTTAATTTCCTGTGTAGATATAATCCCCCTCTCCATGAAACAGTGTCCAGATTCCAGAAGTAGGAGATGAACATTTTCAGAAGACCATTATTCTACTCCCCACACAATATAATCCCATACTCCAGTTCACAGGCCTTTTGTTTGAGTAGCCATCTTTAGTGGCCTTAACTTATTCACCTGGGCCTTTGGGAAAAGATTTGCTTTTATCTGTAATTGTGTGTATGCATAAGGGTATATGTGCATGAATGCAGGTGTCTGGAGGGGCCAGAAGAGGGCGGCAGACCCCAGGAGCTAGAGTTACAGGGCCGTCACAAACTACCTGACATGTTGCTTGTACTAAAACATGGGTCACCTGTAATAACAGTATATTTTCTTAATGACTGAGCTAACTCTCCAGCCCTTTATTGGGGTTCTGCCTAAAAACAAGTGGTTTATTCTAAAAGAATGACTGGAGAAGATATTATCAGGATTTAATCACAATTACAAAGACAAAGTGAGGTAAAGTACAAGGACAGAGTAGTTTTTGAAAGTGCCCTAAAAACAATAATACCAAGGGCCAAGGAATGGAGAAACAACTCTCAAAATTATTTAAGATATGTGGCCTTAGGGCGAAGGACACAACCAGTGCCATGCCATGGTCTAGAAGATGCAACCAACCAGGGAAATAAATTCCTCATGCCACACTTACAATGTCCTTTAGTCTCCTTCTAGTTCTTCTACTAACCAAACATATCCAGGACATACAATGAAGAAGTCAAGAGGATGTGGCCAACAAAAGTCACCATCACACTCACAAAGCAAGTAGAGGACTGTGAACCTAAGGGATAGACAAACCAGAACCTGAATATTGTGCAGTAGGCCATTTTAAAAAAAATAACAGATTAACTCATGTAGAGTTTATGGGGAAAGTTTTTAAGCTTCATAACTTAAAACAAATCTTATCTATTAAGTATGTATAGCAGACTATGTAATATTATATTTAAGTATTAAAAATTAAAAGGTATAACATGCACACAGGAATATAGGATCAAAGTTATTTCATCATGTTTAATGAGTGAAGGATGACATGGCTCATTCTCCAACGACCAAGGTCTAGGAAAGAGTTTACTCATTCCCAATGATGTCATCCCTGGACACAAAAGACGTACCCATGCAGGAACTGTAGTTTCCCTCTCATTTCACCAGGACCTTACAGATAAAGTGATGCCCATCACATCCAAGACAACATGCAAGTCTGGAAGAGCATTGTGTCATACAAAGCTTTTGTGCCTTCCTGAAGGAAAATACACATCATACCACAGTTTCCAGCAGTGCAGATATGTAAGTCCAAAGTCTAGGAAAAGTGGGGGAGTCAAAGTGTATGTGCCAGTGAACCCCCATGCTGCATGCTTAGAAGAATTACAAACCAACCAAAGATAAAACTTGAGATCAGTTGCATACAGGCTCTGAAAAATGGATTTCTTTTACTGTGGAGAATTTTCCCCTTGAGGATGGGAACAGTTGCAGAGAAAAATGCATCTTAGTAAGTAGAAAAATTGTCCAAAAAATGTTTTGTGCAGAAGAAATTTTTCAAAGCACAGAGGTCTATAAATTCCTACTTCCAGGACAGGGTGGCATAAAGAACAGCTACTTCTTGGTCTAAGAGAAGTGTCGAGGAAAAGATGCCTTCCCTGTTCCCATGTTGTGTGTGCTCTAGGGCAACTATAGCTGTGATTCTAGAATACTTAAGTAGAACAGAATGGTTGGAAAGTAAAAGCCTGGTGCTTCCCCCTTCTCTAACTCTCTCCCTCCTACCTCTCCCCTTCTTTCTTTGATCCTATATTCTATAGATAGAGAAATACATATAGATAAAGGAAAGATGATAGATAGATAGATAGATAGATAGATAGATGATAGATGATAGATAGATGAGATAGATAGATAGATAGATAGATAGATAGATAGATAGATAGATATGCAGACAGAAAAGTAAAACGATATTTGTGAGGAATCTCAATGCTCAGAAAAAAACAAAATTCTCTGAGAACCTGAAATATTTATAAATAGGACAAGAAGTTTCAGTGAAATAACTTGGGTGAATCTTAGCTAATTTTCAGTCTCCTAAGACCAGGTAATTTATAAAGAATCTCTGTTTTGAGGCTGGGGTTATGGCTCAGTAGTAGAGTGTTTGCTTATTATGTGGAAAATGCTAGGTTCAATCTCTGTCTGAAGAAGGAGGAAGAAGAAAGAAGTGAAAATGGGTGAAGGGGAGGGGAGGAGAAGGGGAGAAAGTGGCCAGTTGTTCATTGGGCTCACAGTTCTGAACTCTGGAAAGTTCAAGAGCAGGGTATTGGCATCTATTAATCCTCTGCCCATAAGATGGCAAGGTTATCACAGTTATAGTTGAATACACTTAAGAAAAAGAGCTCGCCTTTGTAACACAACTAATCCTACCACAACCATTAACCCATGGATCCTTGATCAATTCATTCATGAGCTCAAAATCTTCATGAACCTAAACAGTTCCACCTCCTAATGTCATTAACACATGACTTTAGGAATTAACATTTCAACTCAAACTCTAAGGGACACAATGGAACTGAATATTACTGAACACAGGCAGGCTCTCATTCATGAAGTACCTCATACTGGACTGGATTGGCTAAGGGAGGCTGGCCAGCTCCTCTACCTTCTTTGGGGTGCTCTCCTTGAGCTCCTTCACAGAGCACAGAGGACACACGCAGCACCTCTAGCACTAAATGTGCTCCAGTGGGCCAGTTCACTCTTAAATGTAAGAAAACGGTGACCAAAGCAACTTCAAACAATGAAAACTAAATATCTCTTGAGCAAGCCTGGGAAAGAACAGTTTTATAAACAGTGTAGCCGACAATGGAGTGCCTTATTTAAATCCAGCTTCAGTGCTTCTGTGAGGTGTGCAGCCTTGGTCTGTAGAGACGCTGATCCTCAATCAGTCCACACAGAGCCTTGGAAAAAGGAAAAATTTATGTAGAAGAGAAATCAGCTCTGACATATTGATTGAAGCATCTCCTACTTGCTGAGAAATGCAGACTTGGCTTGATCCACCCCCACAACACACACACACACACATGCACGCACACACACACCTGCTGTCGGTGCTAGGTGAACTTCCCAGGGGAGGAGGAACAGCTGCTTCCCATGTCTGGGTCCTCTGGCAACTGCCCTTGAAAAGGGCTTTGTTATCAGCTGTGGATCAGCTGTTTCCTTTCTCCCAACCTGGGAACAACCAGAAAACAGAGAACTTCAAATATCTTTTGTCTAAGGATGAGGGTGGGCCCATGTGATTCTTTTGTGTTTTTCTCAAGTGGCTTTAGTTTTCCCTCCAGTGGTGAACATTAAAATTTCTGCAAGGACTGGTTTGAGAAAACTGTGGGACCAACTTCACAGGCAATTATAATGAAGAATAGAAAAAGAAAACTATAGTTCACTCCAAGCAGTAGCAGATTCGAGAGAAGCAGGCCTAAAGGGTTGACTTGCCTGGAGCCTCAGCTGTGAGCTGCTGTTCTGTGAAGAGCACGCACTGAGTGGAGCTGGGAAGCTGCTTAACCATTCTCTGACAGAGTAAGAGGCAGAATGAGGAAGGTTAACTTCATGAATAAAAGATAAAAAGTCTCTGCCAGGTTGGTTGAAGTTGGCAAAAAGTATCCTCCTGTCTTGAGGATATGTATGTATGTGTATATGTTTATATATTTTGTATATGTATGCATATATATTCGTTTGTGTATATATGGTATGTATGTATGTATGTACATTTATATGTGTGTATGTGTTGTGTATATGTGTATGTGTATATGCATATATGTGAATTTATATGTGATGTGGGATTCCCCTCTGTATGCTATGAATATGTTTTATTGCCATTGGTTAATAAAGAAGCTGCTTTTGGCCAATGGCTTAACAGAATGTAGCCAGGTTGGAAAAGATCTATAGAGAGAGTAGGCAGAGTCAAAGAGAAACCATGTAGTCGCCGCAGAAGACAGATGCCAGACACAGGACAGAGCTTTACCGGTAGGCCACAATCACGTGACAATACACAGATTAATATAAATGGGTTAATTTAAGATGTAAGAGCTAGCTAGAAGTACACTTGAGTCATTGGTCAAGCAGTGTTGCAATTAATATTGTTTCAGTGTGATTATTTCAGATCTGGGTGGCCAGGAACAAACAAGTAGCCTCTGTCTACATATGTGTGTGTATATTTATGCATATGTGTGAATGTGTGTGCATATGCATGCATTCATGTGTATGTATGTCTACATATACACATATATATGCTTTTATGTGTATATGTTTCTATATGTGTGTATATGTATATGCATGTGTGTGCTTGTAAGCATATATATGTATGTGTGTGTACCTGTCTGTGTGTATTAAAATACATATGTGTAGTTTTTCTTCTTCTCTTTCCTGATCTTTCTACCCTCTCAAAATTCTTGAAACTATAAAAACACAGCTGCAATCCCTCTCCTACTTTTATGGCATAGACAGCAGATCTAGCCTGATTTCTACAGGATGGGCCTTTGTCTTTCTTCTTCCCTTTCTTTGTAATCAGAGTAATCCTCTGTCCATATTGTTTTATTTTCTCTAGTCAGACTGTCAAGAGTATGCATTTTCAGTCTCTCAATGCCACCCCTTTTGTTGATATTTTTCTGCCCTACATTCCATTATATGGATAAGACTGATCATTATCAATCTCTTACATTCCAGTTCTTTAAAGAAACTAGAAAGTGAAGGGTATGCAATCCATATTTATTTCAGTCTCACATGAATGAATGCAAATTCTAGGTCTTAAGTTACCTGAAGGTTACTTACTGGCATGTTAATTGGGAATTATTAGACAAAAAAGGCCAAGAAATTAAAAAAAAATTGTCACAGAAACCTTAACTCTGCCATCTGCTCCTCTCATTTAACAGACAACCGCTTCTTCTCACTCAGTGGTGACAGCATCCTTAAAACATGGGGTGAAGTTCAGAGAAAATGAGTTCAGCCATATTGGGCACTTGATCACCATGACTGCTTTCAGCCCTGGCAGAGTAGATTTGCTCTTATCAGTGATTTCTTTCCATGATATCAACAATATAGTCTGTGTTCCAATATGGTTTTACAATTACAAGTTCAATGGCGCAGCTCCACGTTGCAGGTGGAGCTCTTGCCACCACCAAACAAGAAAATTCTTGTGCTGAATGTGTGGATCCCTTGATATTTTCACTACCACGAAGAAAGTTAGTGTTTACTTGAAGAGCAGAGCCAAAGTGTTATCATTTCTGTTGGCACCCCATGCTTTTAATGGTAGTGAACCTGACAAAAATGGATTCCCACAAAATTGTTAGCAATATCTTCTGAACCACTAACTGCTTAGCCCCATCACCACCACCATCATCCCTGCCAAACTGAGGCCATCCATGACAACTGATATCATGGAGAGACTTGATACTGCAAAGAATCCATGCCACCCTGCCACCCAAATGATCATGGGAAGTTACAGTGTAATGGCCATAAGGATTTCCAGACTATAATCACTATTCTGCTGACTCCATCAAGGCCATAGGATGAATCATTTCTGAGCTGAATGGGAATCTCACTGACTGGGCCTTCCATTCCCATACCCAGTGTGCTGGTTAGGGGTCTTCTCTGTCTTTTAGAGAAGTAGTCTAGTGCTGATGAGCATAGAAGAACAGAACGATCCTCATACATTACTAATGAGTGATTCTAATACCACACTCATCAGCAGATAGGTTCTTCAGACTAAAAATCAACCCAGAAACTTTAGAGTTAAACTGAATGTGGTACTTAGACTAAGAATGCCCCCCATGGGCTCTTAGATTTGAATACTTGGTCACCAGGGAGTGTTTAGCAAGTTTTCGTGTCCAACTATCTTTGGACCACCAGCTCTCAAGTATTGACATGGAGACTTCTGACTAATTATGAAAGCTTGGCCATTAGCTTAGGTTTGTTCCACTAGCTCTTATAATTTAAACTAACCTGCTCTTATTAATCTACATTCTGTCACGTGACTCAGTTACCTCTACTCTGTACCATATATCTGACCTCTTCAGTGTCTATCTGGCTTCTGGCTGACATAATCCAGGTACCTAGTTTCCTCCCCTTCTTCCTCCTCTCTATTCCTGGAAATATCACCTGGCCTCTCCTGTCTTGCTATTGGCCATTCAGCTCTTTCTTAAGCCAATCAGAAGACTCCACAGACAGAGACACATCTTTACAGTGTACACAAATATTCCACAACACTATTTGAAAGGATCAGGAGGTGTGGCCTTGTTGGAGGAAGTGTGTCATTGGAGGATTGGCTTTGAGGTTTCAAAAAGTCCCTTACAAGCCTGGAGTCTCTCTCTTCTTGCTGTCTGGAGATCTGAATGTAGAATTCTCAGCTACTTCTCCAGCACCATTTTTACCTACATGCCACCATGCTTTCTGCCATGAGGATAATGGATTAAACCTCCAAAACTATTAGCAAACCCCAATAAACTGCTTTCCTTCATACGAGTTGCCATGGTTACCATGTCTCTTCACATCTGACCAAGATACTGCATCACAGATTAGCTGGACCTAGCAAATATCTACAGAATATCTTTTTCCAACAGCTACCTAATGAACATTCTTTTTAGCAGCTCACAGAGTTTCTTTGTAATAGAGCATATTTTAGATCATAAAACACGCCTTAAAATGCAAGGGGGTAAAAATTATTTCTTGTACCTCATCAAATCATAATGGAATAAAATAGAACTCAGTAGCAAGAAAAGCCACAGAAATTAGGCAAATGCAAATGGTAGAAAGTTAATAATATGCTCATGAATGACCAGTGAGTCATTGAAGAAATCATGAAGTATATTAAAATATTCATAGAATAAATTAGAAATAAAAGCACAGCTTATCAGAACTCTTTGGACAGAGCAAAGGCAGTTCTGCTGCAAGTTTATAGCCATAATGCTTACATTAAAAAAAAACCCAGAGACTACAAATAAATAACCTAATGATGTAACATCAAAATTCTTAAAAAAAAAACAAAACAAAACAAGAACAACCCAAACCCAAATGCAGTAGACAGAAAGAAATAATAAGGTTAAGGAAGAAAATAATTAGATTGATATGATACAAAAAAATCAATGGAACAAGAGTTAATTCTTTGAAAAGATGAGACAGACAAACTCTTAACTAGCAAAAAGAATGAGAGAAAAGACACATTTATTAAAATTATAGATGGAAAGGCAGTCATTACAACAGATACAGGTAAACTCCAGAAGCCTACATGAAAAATTTTAAAACCTGTATTTTTAAAAAGTGAAAAACTGGAAGTATTGGAAAAATTCACAGGCATATTATCTACCAAAACTAAATGGAGTAAATACAAACAACAAACAGATTGAATCAATAAGAGTCCCCCCAAAAAACAAGTTCCCATGACTAGACAGATACACTGCCAAATTCTACCAGGCATTTAAAGCAAAACAAATATCAGCACCCCTCATATTATCCCACGAAGTCTGGTCATGGTGTTACACAATGTTTCCTATAGTCCCATCATTTAGAATGCAGAGGCAGATGTCAATCAGTTCAAGATAACCCTCAGCTACATAGTGAATTCAAGCAAGGCTGAGGTATCATAAGACCCTATCTCAAAGCAAAACAAATATTCCATCAAATAGTAAGGGAAGTAATCCCATCCATTTTTTTTTCTATGAAGCCACTATTACTCTGATGCCAAAATCATATAAGAATCCCAACTACAACAAAAGAAAGCTATAGATCAATTTATCCAGTTAACACATATACAAAATTTTTAAGTAAGATACTTGCAAACCAAATTTAGCAACTCATTAAGGTCATTCAACAATGAACAAATTGGCTTCATTCAGGGATACAGAGATGGGTCTTTGTATGCAAACCAATAAATATAATACATATATAAATAAACTTAAGGACTGAATTCACATGAGCATCTCAACAGACACATAAGAAGTCTTTTTATCAAGTAAACATCCCTTCATGATAAAATTCCTGAAAAACTAGGAAGAGAAGGAACATACTATAAAATAATAAAGGCTATATACAACAAGCCTATACCCAGCTTATTACACATGGAGAAAAACTGAAACTGTTTTCTTTGAAATGAGAAAAGAAAAAATGGTGACTCAAGCCCTTTCTAAAGCATTAAGACTAGAAAAAGAAACAAAAAGGATACAAAAAGGGGTTGGAGAGATAGCTCAGCAGTTAAGAGTGCATACTGCTATTACAAAATACCTGGGTTCGGTCCCCAGCACCCACAACCAGAGCGTACAACCACCTGAAACTCCAGGTCCAAGGGATCTGATGCCTTGAACTGAGGAGGCAATTTCTCTCTCATGCCCCCCACCCCCACAAACATACATACAAACTAACTCACAAGTGGTAATTATGAAAATAAGTACAGGAAAACATTAAAATTTATTAAAAGGAAGGACACAGATAGGAAAGGGAGGAATCCAGTTATCCCTGTTTTCAGAAAACACAATCTCATGTTTTAAAAGGCTACTAGAAAACTCTAAAATCTGATAAACATATTCAGTAAAGAAGATACAAATTGTCATATAAAATCCCATAACTGTATATCAATAATGAACTTGCTAACAAAGAAATCAAGGAAAAAATCTGTATAATAGCTTTTCACACACACACCAAAAAAAAAAAAAAAGCCCAACCCCCAAAACAATATACTTAGCAATAAATCTAACCAAGGAAGTGAAAAGTCCTCTACAATGAAAAATTTAAAGAAAGAATTTGAAGAAGATAAAGGAAATGGGTATGATCTCCCAACTTCATTGATTGGTAGTATATTCCAAAAATAACTACATTAACAATAGTGATTTACAAGCACCATCAAAATTCCAATGCAATCTTTCATGGAACTGGAAAAACAATCTTAAAATTCATATTAAAGCCATAGAGAAGACCCCACACAGTCAAACAATCCTAAGCAGAGGGAGCAGTGATGGAGCATCACAATAATACCTGGTCTCAAATTAGACTACAGAACCATAGTGACAAAAACAGAAAGGTATTCACACAAAACCAGAAAGTATAGCAATGAAACAGGATAGTGTATCTGAAAATACATCCACACAGATGCAGCCATCAGTTTTTGACAAATGTGTTCAGCATGTCGGAGCAAATACAGACTTTAACAAATTGTTAAGGGAAACTGAATTTCCACATATCAAGGCACATCTTACTCTCTCGCACATACAAATCAATTTAAAATGGAGTAAAGCTCTCAAAGCAAGTCCTAATCCTGCTATAGAAAGACAAAAGAATACACTTTAAGATATAGACATAGGCAAAGACTCCGATAGCACAAGAGATGATTGCAAGAACTGACAATCAGGGTAGCAGAAAACTAGAAGATTTCACACAGCAAAGCAAACAATCAGACAAGTGAAGAAAAGCAGAAGAGAATTTGTGATCTGTATCATTGGAATCTATAAGGATCTCAAAAAACTGAACGCCAAAAACCAAGCCATGCAATCAACAAATGGACATATGGAAAGGCAGTTCTCAAACTAAGAAATACAAATAGTCACTATAGATAAGAAAATGGTCAACATTCTTAGCTATCAGGGAAACACAGCAGAACAACATTGAAATTTCATTCTCCCCAAGTCTGAACAGCTATCATTACCATAACTAACAACAAGAGCTGGTTATAGTGTAGAAAAAGAATCCTTATGCCCTGCTAGTGGGGATGTAAGCTGGTGCAACCACTACAGAGATGGGCATAGGGTCCCCCAAATGTCTAAAAAAACCTACCACACCTACCCATACCACTCTGCCTGCATGCACTATGGAATCCAAATTAGGATACCACAGAGATATCAGCACACCTGTGTTTCTTGTTGCATCATTCACAGTAGCCAAGACATCAAAGCAGCCAAGATGCCCTTCAACAGAAGAACGTGGAAACAGAGTATGTGATATGTATGCACAATAGAGTTTTATTCAACCCCGAAGAAGAATGAAGCTATACCATTCTCAAGAAAATGGACGGGGCTCTCTGCTCTTCTCTGTTCTGGAGACAGCCGCTTCTTTTTGTCCAGTGCCAGCCTCGTTCCAGAGACACGATGGTGAAGGTCGGAGTGAACGGATTTGGCAGTATTGGATGCCTGGTTACCAGGGCTGCCTTCACTTCTGGCAAAGTGGACGTTGTTGCCATCAATGACCCTTTCATCGACCTCAACTACATGGTCTACATGTTCCAGTATGACTCCACCCATGGCAAGTTCAAAGGCACAGTTAAGGCTGAGAATGGGAAGCTTGTCATCAACGGGAAGACCATCACCATCTTCTAAGAGTGAGATCCTGCCAACATCAAATGGGGGGATGTCGGCGCCGAGTATGTTGTGGAGTCGACCAGTGTCTTCACCACCATGGAGAAGGCTGGGGCCCACTTGAAGGGTGGGGCCAAAAGGGTCATCATCTCTGCCCCTTCTGCCGATGCCCCCATGTTTGTGATGGGTGTGAACCATGACAAGTATGACAATTCCCTCAAGATTGTCAACAACGCTTCCTGCACCACCAACTGCTTAGCCCCCTTGGCCAAGGTCATCCATGATAACTTTAGCATCGTGGAAGGACTCATGACCACAGTCCATGCCATCACGGCCACCCAGAAGACTGTGGATGGCCCCTCTGGGAAGCTGTGGTGAGACGGCCGTGGCGCTGCCCAGAACATCATCCCTGCGTCCACTGGCGCTGCCAAGGCTGTGGGCAAAGTCATCCCAGAGCTGAATGGGAAGCTCACGGGCATGGCCTTCCGTGTTCCTACCCCCAATGTGTCCGTCCTTGATCTGACATGCCGCCTGGAGAAAGCTGCCAAGTATGACGACATCAAGAAGGTGGTGAAGCAAGCATCCGAGGGCCCACTAAAGGGCATCCTGGGCTACACTGAGGACCAGGTTTGATGGAGGAAGGTCATTGGCTAATAAAGAAACTGCCTTGGTCCATTTGATTGGCCAGCCTTTAGGTGGGTGGAGTAAACAGAATAGAATGCTGGGAGGAAGAGGAAGTGAGCTCAGATGCAGAGCAGCTCCTCTGAGAGACAGACGCCATGCTCTCCTCTCCATAGCAGGCGCCATGAAGCTCCGACCCAGGATGGACGTAGGCTAGAATCTTCCCGGTAAGCGCACCTTGGGGTGCTACACACATGAATAGAAATGGGCCAAGCAGTGTTTAAAAGAATACAGTTTGTGTGTCGTTATTTTGGGGCATAAGCTAGCCAGGCGACCATGAGCTGGGGTGGCAGGAACGCAGCCCGCAGCTCCCACTACACAGGTTGTCTCCTGTGACTTTAACAGTCACTCCCACTATTCCACCTTCCATGCTGCGGCTGGCATTGCTCTCAATGACAACTTTGTAAAGCTCATTTCCTGGTATGACAATGAATTCGGCTACAGCAACAGAGTGGTGGACCTCATGGCCTACATGGCCTCCAAGGAGTAAGGAGCCCACCCTGGACCACCCATCCCAGCAAGGACACAGCAAGAGAGAGGCCCTCGGCTGCTGAGCAGTCCCTGTCCTAACTAACCCTTGACACTGAGCATCTCCCTCACAGTTTCCATCCCAGACCCCAAGAATAGCAGGAGGGGCTTAGGGAGCCCTACTCTCTTGAATACCATCAGTAAAGTTCATTGCACCCCTAAAAAAAAAAAAGAAAAAAAGAAAAAGAAAAAAAGAAAATGGACAGAACTAGAGAGCATCATTTTCATGAGAATAAGTCACACTTGTAGAAAAATGTCACTTACTAAAGTTTTCACCCATACACAGAGTCTGAATTTAAATTTCATGTAAGGGGAATTAAGGGGACTAAGAGCAGAGAAAAGGGTTTCAAAAGGTGGAAAGGAAGAAGAGGGGGTAAAGGAGGGGAGAAAGACAAAGTACCATGTTTTTCGTTGACATGAGGATTCTAGATTTATATATGAATACATATACTTAGAATATATATGCATATATGTTATACCCCAGAAGGTGGAGTCGCAGGCAGTTGTGGGCGCTTGGAACAGAACCTGGGTCTGATAAAGTAGCATCGTTCCATCCTAGCTACTTTTCTATTGCTGACACAAAAACCACAGCCAAACAGCTCAGAGGGGGAGGGTTTATTTGGCTTACCTTCCGGGTTTCAGTCTATCATTAAGAAGAGTAGGGGTGGTCGGGTGGGGGGGGGGGAAACTGGAGCAGAAACCATGGAAAAACTGGGCTTCTTGGCTTGTTGACCAGCAGCTCATGTTGGGCGAGCTTTCTTAAACAGCCCATGCCCACCTCCCTACCGATGGCGCCGCCTGTAGTGCACTAGGCCCTCCTACGTCAATCATCAGTCAAGACAATCTGATGGACATGACCACAGGCCAATCCAGACAAGTTTTCAACTGAGGCCTCTCTTAGCAGGTGATTCTAAGCTGACAATAAAATCTTACCAGCACTGCTCTTAACCACCGAATTACCTCTCAGACCCCAAAACGTGGGTTTATTGAATACACACACAGGAAATATCAACAAAGAAATGAAAAGGAGGGAGAGGAGAAGGAGGAGGAGAAAAAGGCAGAGGTGGGGGAGGAAAGAACCAGATATAAATTATAACTAAAATGTGAAATAATTGAAAATCTCTCATAGGAAAGCTTCGCGGCAGAGTGGTGATAGTGACGAGGGTGATTAGCAAATAAACATGAAAACAGGCTGAGAGACATTATCAAAAACTAAAAGCATGTTTCATTGGAATTTCCAAATGAGAAATAAGAAAAATAAAGAGAAAATAGCTACAAAAATTGCAGTCTAACTGCCTCTAGGTTTGACGGTTTGGCAATTATTTATTGCTCTAAGAACATGGTCTATTCTAAGCAGAGGAAATACAGAAAGCAGCCTGCTGGCATGGCCCCCTCAGTGGTTGGTTAAAAAGTCAGCCATAATGAGCGGTGTTAGGAAACAGTACAGTGAGCCCCTGGGGTGGGGATGATGGAGGAGATGGAATTATTATTAGGAAGTTAGGAATCATCTATTCCGGGCACCATTGGAAGGTGGCTGGGTTGGTGCAAGCATTTGTCAAAACTCACCCCACTAATATTTGTATACATTATTGTATGCAAATTATTTCTAAGTTAAAATTTATTAAACTAGGCATAATACTTAAAACCTCAGCTCAGCTCAGCCTTTCTTTATCTTGTCTTCATGTCTTTAGTTTTTGTCCTTTCGTCGCTTTCTCTGAAAGGATCATGCGAACTTCCAAGTTTAAAATGGAGGCACCAAAATGACATACATGTCTGCGTTCTGTTTCTTCTAAGAACAGACTAGTCCAGTTCACTCGCACAGAGGTCATCCAGGTCTGCACTTTCCACGGCCCCTGAATCTTTAATCCCTTGTTTAAATGCCTGTTCCTGCACCTGCTCATTGGACATTAATAGCACATTAGGATGAGAATGAATGAAATTTGTGAATAAAATTCCACTAAAAAATTCATACATTACACATGAATGTAGAAGCGCTATGAAAACAGCATGCTGTGTTTCTAATTTGCCATTTTGATTTTTGTCTAATTATTTTAAAAATTGAATTTTTCTTTGGAGCTGAGAATACAGATAAATGTTGTATCAATTGCTGAGTATGCTTGAGATCCTAAGCTTAATGCTTAACAACTTACAATATTTTTTAAGTTTCAAAATCTTGACATTTTAGAGCGCTGTAGAGATAAGTAAAAAGCTTGTCACAAAAAGCATGAGGTCCTGAAATTCATTCCCGGTGTCCACATCAATTTGCCAATGCCAGCATTGAGGAATCACGAACAGGTGGATCCCTGAGGTTTGCTGCTCAGACAGCTTAGCAGAACCAGCCACTTCCAAAACAATGAGAAAATCTGCCTCAGAAATCTGGGTGGATGGTTTCTGGGGGATAACAGCTGAGGTGCTCTTCTGGCTTACACACACACAAAGACACACACACACACACTCATGGAAAGAAAGAGAGAGAACAAGATGAGGAGAGGGAAGGAAGGGAGGGAGGGAGGGAGAGAGAGAGAGAGAGAGAGAGAGAGAGAGAGAGAGAGAGAGAGAGAGAAGAAAGGAAGGAAAGAAGGAAGGAAGGAAGGAAGGAAGGAAGGAAGGAAGGAAGGAAGGAAGGAAGGAAGGAAGGAAGGAAGGAAGACAGGGAGACGAACAGACAGACAGAGAGATAAGAAAGAACGAGAGTGAGGGAGGAAGAGGGGTCAGACAGACACAAAACACATTGCTCATCCCTGCACATCAAAATAAAGGGAAACCACAGTGTCCCCTGAAGAGGTAAAGCAAATGTGTAGCATGGAGCAGTCGGTCTTCAGACATGTGAAACGGAACCTCGGGGAAGGTCGTGTCTCTGCTAGACGCTGTGGGGTAGGCAGTGGCTCCAGAGGGGAGCTAAGGCCTTGGATTTCCTTGGAGCCCGCCAATGTTCCCTAGAAAGACCCAGGAGACAAGGCTTTTTCTGAATGTCAGAGAGCCTGTCCCCGCACACTTTAAAATTATTTTTAGCAAAGTAATTTGCTTAGTTTTTCTTTTTTTTTTCTTAAGCATACATTTTTCTTTTGGGCCCTTTTGAAAATCTTGACGAGAGGATTTAAGAAAGGAACAGACTTGAGACTTGGGCAGCATCCGGCTCCGAAGGGTAGAGGGTGCCTCTAACTGTTGGTCGCCACAGATTTAAAGCTCACAATATGCTAATGTCTGCACATTTTTATTTCAAATATGAAATAATTTAATTATAACAGGCAATTAAAATGGTGAGCATTATATTTGTGTCTCTTTAAGAAGTGTGAAATTTTTTTTGGTCCATTCTGGCATTATTGGTGTGAAAGGAGGGGAAGGGAGAGGAAAGGGGGAGGGGTTGCCAAACGGGAGAGTGGGGTTGAAGAGAGAATTCATGCATTTTTGTCCATGAATGGAACAGAACACGATCAAATTGAATGCCAGCTTACTGTGAACTGCAGCTCCTGTTCTCTTAAACAATATAATATTGAAGATTTTAATTTTTATTTTTATTAAAACTGTCCTTGGGTCTGGTAAAAAAGGCCACAATGCAATGCAGATTCCCAGCCAGCTCTTGGTATATTCTCATCTCTTCATTGTTTCCATATTTGGTTCTTTGGCTAGTCATGCCCACACGTGTAGTTAATACAACTCTAGATGCTGATATTTTGTTCCGTTTCTATCCTTGAGCTCTTGAGAAAGGACATTTTTCTTTCGTTAACCTATTTCTCAATTTCTCCTAATGTTTAATATACCTATTGTTTCTTACTCTTTCATTAGCTACTATTGTTATGTCAAATAATGTTACCGTTGTCTCCATGGAGCCTGGAGAGATGTCTCAATGGTTAAGAGCACTGGGTGATACCTCAGGGGACCCAAGTTTGATTTCCAGAACCTACATGGCAGCTCACAGATGTCTTTAACTCCAGTACCAGACCTAACACCTTCTTCCTGCCCCCATTGGTACATACACATGTATGGTGCCTAGACATACACGCAGTCATATATGTAAACACCTACATATGTAAAATTAAAATATAGAGAAATACCTATAAGGAACTTTACACAAATTGTTGCCATCAACCCTCCTGCTGCTTTTCTAACTTGGGAAGTGACTGACACTTCCTCTAGAGTTCCCCTGCCTCACCTTCTGTCTCCTATTAGCTCCATATCACTATACATGGCCAAATATTTATCAATGCTTTTGTTTTGTTCAGAAATATCAACACCATTCGTACTTTATTGCCATTAAAATAGTAAAAAAAAAAAACAAAACTATCATCTGCTGCTTGCCCAAGAAGTATATTAAAGTGACTTTTCATTCTCTGTGGTAGCAGATGAAGGTTCTTGATCCACTGCAAAGACTATTCTTAGCATCAAAACCAAATACTTTTTTTCATTGTATTATTTGCCTAGACCAACACCACTTTCTCAGTGGCTTCACACTGCACTGTGCCTTCTTATGTGGGTTTTGTTTTTCCTAGTAGCCTTCTCCTGTAGCTCTTCTTCTTTGAGAGAAGAGGGTTATTTCAGACGTTCAGTGTCTCCTTGGGTATTATATAAACCACACGTGTAGGTTTGGTCCTCTCCTGGCCCTCTGAGCTGGTCCGCATCAGAGCTCTCTAGGTCTTCATCAGATGTCTTCCTGGAAGTTCTCATCTTACCTGATTGAATGCACTGTGTGGTGACTCTGAGGTCCCAATGGTGATGGAATATATTCTCCAGTAACTAAGTTACTTGCAGATCAAAGTCCCCAGGCACTTTCAGGCCCTAATCTTCTCTCGCTGTTGGCCAATACTCAAGTCTAGGCTGAAAATCATTTGTTCCAAAGTATTTTAGGTTTTTGGTTTTTGTGTTATTTTGTTTTCTGAGACAGGGTTTTATTGTGTAACAACCTTGGCTGTCCTGGAACTAGTTCTGAAGAGCAGGCTGGCATTGAACTCACAGAGAGCTTGTCTCTGCCTCTCGAGTGCTGGGATTAAAGGCATGCACCACCACTGCTCAGGGCTGCAGAGTCTTTTAAAAGCACTTTATCTTTTGTGTTTTAGCGTCTCCTTTTATTCCTCAGAAGTCTCGTGGCAGTGTGATTCTCGGGCATTTGTAAGTGAACTGTCTTAGCCACCTGAAAGCATTTGGACCTTCTATATATAGCATTATGTGATTTTGCAAAGATGTATCCAAGTTTAGGATTCTTTTTCATTTGTCATACTGAACTTTCTACCTGGTCTTCAGCTCTAGAAAGTTCTTTTCTTTTTTATAATACAATCTCTCTGCTTATCTCTTGTCTCCTTTTCCAACTCTCCCATTAAGAAAATAGTAGCTTTCTTGGGTTGTCCTTTTAACATCTCATTTTAAATTTTCATATATTTTATATTATCCATCTCTAACCTACTTGTCTTATATTCTGACAGGTTTCTCAACATTCAATTTCAGCCCTTCCGTTGAATGTCTAGTCCCAGTAAGTGATCTTCCAACACCACAGAGCTTGTTCCGCTGTGAGGACCCTGTGCGACTCTGTGGAGGTCAGATGCTCCTTCCCAGTGCCCTAGTTAGTACGAACTGTCAACCTGATGCAGCCTAGAATCATTTGAGAGCCGGGGAACTGCCGAGACCAGACCCGCCTGTGGGGCTGTCTGTGAACGGTTGTTGTGATCGTTAGTTGATATAGAAGACAATCCACAGCAGGTGGCACCTTTCCCTGGGCAGGTTATTTCAGTATGTATAATAAGCTAACTAGGCATGAACCTAAGCAAGCCAGCGTGCAGTGTGGGACCATGGCTTCTGCTCCAGGTTTCTGCACCAAACTCCTGCTTGTGCCCATGCTGACTTCCCTCACTGATGGGCTGTAACCTGTAAGATGAAGCAAGCCCTCTCCTCCCCTCGTGTGCTTTTGGGCAGTGTTTTGTCCCAGTAGAAGAATGAAACTCAGACAAACAGATGTTTCTGGAAAGGAACAGTGGACTAAGATGTCTTGGTGAAGTTGTCTGGAATCCACTTCAGTATCTACCTTGAACCCTCACTCCTGGGAAGCTTCCAGAGCTCCGCGGGGACTCCCTGGGGAGTCCTTCCCCTTCCTTGCCAGTCCACCTTTCTGCCTCTGTGCTTCCAGGGCCGTGAGGCCAGCACTGCAGTTGGGAGCTTTTCTGTCCTGACTCCTGGTTCTCTCCCCATTACCTGTCACGCCGTGTCCCAGCATGCAGTTCTCAGAGGACTGGAAGTAAGAGAGCATCCTGTTCGCCCTCTGTGAGCAGACTCTCCCCTTGTACCACTGCAGACAGCCTGAGTACTTACGATTTAGGTTTCTTTCTACTAGTGTGAAAACAGCACTCATGCCGTAGAAACTGTACTTTGAATCTTGAATCCCAGTCTTTTATCTGCAGTCGCTCACTGTGCTGGCCATGGAAGACAGTGGCAGCTCCTGGCCAGCCGTGATTATGAGGGATACACTTCAGTACGCCGTGCTGCTGAACTATGATGCTCAGTAAGCTGGGTGTGAAATTAAAATGCATTGATTTTTTACATTTTATCTATGTGCTGCATATGTGTGTGTGAGAGATGTATGTGCACATGTGTGTGTGCGCTATGGCCTGAGAAGGAATTGGGTGTCTTGCTTTATTATCCCCCACATTATTCCCTTGAGAAAAAGTCTCTTGAAGAACCTGGAGCTGGGCTGGCAGTCAGCAAGCTCCAGTGAGCTTCCTATCTTTGCCCCTCACCGGCAATGGGAGTATAAGCCCTCCCTACTTAGCCTTTTACATAGGTGATGAGGATTTGAACTCAGGTCCTCATGCTTCTGCAGCAAACCCTCTTACCTACTGAGCCATACCCCCGGCCCCTAAAATGCATTTTGACTTGATATTTTCAACACTCAGTGAGTTTATCTTGAGGACTACAGCAGAGGATCAACAACACTTCATTTGCTCTTATAGCACTCAATGCATCTATCAGAGTACTCGTTCCCTAGTGTAGTGGCCTGGTAGGCTGTGCTTACATGAGAAGAAATCAGAATGAAGTAGGAAAACAGTAGTGTTAGTATGCCAAAAAGATAGGGGAGGAGGCTAAGTACACCCCTTCTCCCCAACTCTCCAGAAGGTCATTTAAAATAATTCCTAAATTTACATGCGTGCAATTACATGAGTCTGCTACTCCATAAGAATTTCATGGGAAGGGAAGCTGTGCCACGGGTTCATCCAAATAATATGCAATGAGGATCATTCATGGCCTTGCTCTTGAAGTTACCTTAACACTAAGCCAGGTCTTGTTTTGTCAATGAATTCTCAGTTGCCTATGACAGGCGCTATGCCATCTCTGGCAGAACAATAGTGATAGCTGCTAATGTTATTTAGTGTGCTGACTATGTACACAGTCAGGAAAGGCAGTAAACACTTCTCTTCCTGCTTTCATTGAATCCCATGCAATGCATTTAATACATAGGTAAGAACACTAAATACCATCTAAGTTTGTGAATGGACCATGGTCTCACAGTCAGGAGGATGCACACATATGCCCACCTCTGGAATCTACCCTCTCTGTCACATCTATAGCCTGCCTCTGCCTGTTTCTAGCACTCAGAAGACACTCAGTAGCTATTGGTTGGTTAATAATATGGCACACAAAATGCATAACGTAAATGCTATTGAAATTGCTCAGAAAAAGGCTGCGTATGCAAGAAGCCTGTGCATTCTGAATGGTCTTCAAAAATGAGACACATTGTCCATCAAGATCAGATCTCTTACTTGAAGTTTCCTGATCCTGTGGTACCCATAAGTTGCTTTTATCTTTGAAATACAGATGCTGCTTAGAAGGCAGAGCATAACACTCCTCTTATTTTATTTCTTGGGTCACTTAGGGCCTCTGTGGGGAGAAGAGGCAATGTGTCAACACAGACATGCTTGCTTAAGTATAGAAAACCAATTCTACTTATCCAAGTCTCTCCTTATGCCTCTGGAGAAGCAATTAAGCCGAATCATTGACCTCTTCTGGAGTGGCTCGTGTGTCGGTTTTATTTATATGAAAGGAAGAATCAGGGGAAAGAAAATGCCAATGACCTCAACTCTGCGAAAGTCTGTTTATGCACAAAATATACACAGGAGACCTGGAAGCATTGTTTGTGATCTGTTTTTCTCAATATTCAGAAAGATGCTCATATTAGACAGTGAATGTTGTCCTTTTGTTCTTGGAATTCCTTTGTGCATTACACATGGCTTTCCAGGGATGCCTAGTCATGAACAATTGCCTTTTTGCATTCAGATGTTTATCAAAAGGTTAGGATTGTTTTAAGAACTGAAGATATGGCTGCCCTTCCTCTCCTAGGAATAACACAGTTAGATGAGGACAAAATCCTTTTCATCTTTCTCTTCTAGTTTTTCCTACCAGCAGTCAACAGATGCCATTACGTAAATAACCACTTCTTCACCCTTTTGGAAGTCACCAGAATCTAGCAGTCACAGCCCTTAAATGCAAGGTGTTATTTTAACATTAAGAACTGAACTCTGATATCGAGAAGAGTTGCATGTGAATCCTGTCAGGAAGCCAAGACTGCTCAGTCCCTAAGTCCTGTTGTTGCCTCATGTAAGCAGTTACAGGAGGGTACACAGCCGACTCCATGTGCTAACATTATGTTGTTGTTCCTCAGCCTGTCTTAGCAAAGGCCAGATACAATACAGTGCTCTCCAAAAGCAAGTAACTAAATAAATCGGCAGACCCAAAATTGGGTAGTGTGTAACCAAAAGAAGAGTGAGAACCTCGTCATACTACCAAATGCAAAGATCTCCAACATAGTATTAAGTGAAAAGGTTAGAATCTGGAAAATGCGCATAAAATGCTGCTACTTATAGAAAAAGAATATCCACAAGAAGAAGGGCTCTGGAGAGTTGCTCAGCAATCAAGAGCACGTGCTGCCCTCTCAGATGACCCCACTTTGGTCCCCAGCACCCACATGCTAGCTCACTATCAATCTCAGGGAGTCTGATGTCCTCTTGTGAACCATGCAGGCACTACATGCACACACGCACACACACACACACACACACACACACACACGGAAACATACACATGAGATAAAAGTAAGGAGTTTTTTTTTTTGCATGATATGAACTCTTTTTTTTTTTTTCTGAGACAGTGGGGCTGAACTAACGAGAGCTCACCAAGGCCAGCTGGACGGGGACTGAAAAAGCATGGGATAAAACCGGACTCTGAACATGGTGGACAATGAGGGCTGCTGAGAAGCCGAGGACAATGGCACTGGGTTTTGATCCTACTGCACGTACTGGCTTTGTGGGAGCCTAGCCTGTTTGGATACTCACCTTCCTAGACCTGGATGGAGGGGGGAGGACCTTGAACTCCCCACAGGGTAGGGAACCCTGACTGCTCTTAGGACTGGAGTGGGAGGGAGAGGGGAGTGGGGAGTGGGGAGGGTGGAGGGGGAGGGAAAAGAGAGGCGGGGAGGAGGCAGAAATTTTTAATAAAAAATTTTAAAAAGGAATTTTTTTTAAAAAAAAAAGAATAAGTAGACAGACATGGAAAAGATATTAGCAAAAGACATGTCTGGCAAAAGACTATGATAAAATATATAGAGAACTCTAAATAAAAAGTAAAATCCTCAACTTTAAAAATTGGCAAGAGATATGAGCAGATCTTTCACCAGAGAGAATACTCAGATGGCAAACGAGCACTGAAACAATGTTCAGCATCTTATGCAATTAGATAATTAGATAATTAGGTAACGGCAAGTTAGATCAATGGGACCTATTGGACCTATTGGAATACGCACGTCCGAAACGCTGCCATCAGCAAAGGCTGGCAAAGAGGTGCGTCCAGCCTTTGGATGCTGCAAAATGACGCTGTCATCTACAAAGTTCATGCTCAAGAGCTTCACAATTGAGTCACAAAGTCAGTCACAAAAATTACTTATTCGGTAAGTTTAGGAGCTTGCCTTGGGCTGCACCACTGCTCTCTTGAGCAGCACGCTGTCATACAGCCACATATACTTGTGTTCATGGCTGGGGGTGATAGGAAATGGCACAGCCCCTTTGTGAGGACAGTTTGGCAGTTTTTCACAAATTATCATATTCTCACTGTATGATCTAATAATTGTGTTCCTTTGGTATTTATCCCAATGAGGTAAAAAATCAGGTTCACCCAAAAACCTGAACTTAGATGTTTATCATAGTTTTGTTAATAATTGCTAAAAGTTTACTTAGAAGCAAGCAAAATGTCTTAAGTGAGCGGGTGAGTGAATGCTGATATTTCCAGACAAGAGAATTCAACACCAAACACAAATAAGCCAGTGAGCCATGGGAAAAGACATGGATGAAACTTAAATGCGTATAACTAAATAAAAGACGTCAAGTATAAAAGACTGCACGGTGGGCAATTCTAACTAGACAGTGGTCTAGCTGTTTTTAAACCAGGTGGAAAGAGGCCAGTGGGGCAAACAGAAACGAAGGGACAGAGCAGAATTTTGCTTGGATGTAAAGGTTAAGAGAGTCACGGGGCAGCACACTGATGAAACAGGCCATTACTTGCTTGTTAAAACTTACAGAATATACAGCATCAAGAACTAGCATGAACCTTGGGGGATAATGATGCATTGATCCAGGTTCACCAGTTAGGTAACAAAGGTGCCATTCTTGTGGGACTGTTGACACTAGAGACAGCTGTGCATTTGTGGGAACAGAGAGGGGTATGAAAACTTCTCTTCACTTCAAGTCTTGCTATGAACCTAAAACTACTCTAAAGTTTGCTGTGGACCTAGTGTTGCCTTTTGAAAGCCAAACAAAAATGAGATCAAATCTGTTTGCACTTTGGTTTCCTCCACGTTTTTGTTATTTTGAACACTATGCAGGGAATACCACAGACCAGCAGCCTCCATGAGGCTCTGATTTCAAACTTTTAAAATAAACACCCCAACAGGATTGT
Organism: Chionomys nivalis; assembly: GCF_950005125.1. Taxonomy (NCBI): domain Eukaryota; kingdom Metazoa; phylum Chordata; class Mammalia; order Rodentia; family Cricetidae; genus Chionomys; species Chionomys nivalis. The sequence goes on from NC_080090.1 coordinate 68,650,543, forward strand.
TCAATCTTACAGTGCTCTGATTTTAATTTTATCAAGAACCCCATCACTGTTTTTGTGGCACTGTAATCCTCTCCAGCAGTACATAAGGTTTTCCCTTCTCTTCTAGAAGTTCTATAGTTTGGGTCATGAGTTTCAGTCTTTGTCCACTTTCTGTTGATTTTTGTGTATGGTATTCATTGCATTTCTTTTATTTAAAGAAATCCATTCTTGGCCATAAAAACTGCCCCCAGGGGATGCCTCCCTCACCCTGTGTGTGGTGCTTGAAGACAGACATGATCCACACAGTTGCTTACCTGAGCTGCCTGGCTTCTGAGAGAATTACCAGTCTGGGTCACAACCTTTTTCCTTGGGGTCACCATTGCTCAGCAAAGCTCGGCTTCCGACTCTGGGGCCCTAACTTCAGCACTGCCTTTCACATTTGGGACCACTTGTTGTGGAACATTTAACTCTGCAAGGATTGTTGCATTTGTTTCTACTGCATTTGTTTAGTTAATAAAAGATGTGTTTCTGTTTCACCTTGCCTGCTTGCCCAAGGCACCTGATTGATTTGATGAAAAACGGAACAGTCAATAGCTAGGCAGAAGAGGGATAGGCAGGATTGGCAGGCAGAGAGAATAAATAGAAGGAGAAATGCAGGCTTGAGAAGAATGGAAATATGAGGAGAAAGAGAGGGCCTTGCCTGGGGCCCAAAGCTAGGCAGCTACTGGCCAGACCAACACTGGAGGAAGCAGGAAAGTAAGACCTACAGATGGAAAGATAAAAAGCCCCAAGGCAAAGGTAAACAAAGAGAAAAGGGTTAACTTAAGTTAAAAGAGCTAGCCAGAAAGGAGCCTATGGTAGGCCTAGCATTCTTAACTAATAAGAAGTCTCTGTGTCGTGATTTGGGAGCTGTTTGATGGCCCAAAAGAAAAAGCCTGGTACAACCAATGTTTATACCCACTTACCTTTAGAACTTCAGTGGAATCTAATTAGACTCAAGTAAAACCCCATCCTAGCTTTGCCCTCAGGAAACTGCCACTGATGGCAGATTCCTGCTGTCACCGCGACTATGCCAACCCTTACTATCCCTAAGTTGAGAAAGAGGTTGGTGGATAGAAATTTAAATAATTCATGTTTAATGCATAACATGTGATTTCTGGCACAGTGAAAGACTTGGCATCAGGGCTTTGCAACCGAAGAAGTACAGTGTTTGAGAGCTGCTTGACTTCCTAATGGCGCATGATGAGCGTGCTTGCCTGCGGAAGTATTGTGTGGAAAAGCTGAACAGAGCTGTAAGCTGCCTATAAGAATGACACCATCCACCATTGCGGGAGTTATGCCCTGAGCATTCAAAGATCACTCAGTCTGGAAAAACAAATGATCAGAAACTAGTTACGTTGAAGGGTAAAGATAAGGGCAGCATAAGTTAATGCTGGGGTTTTCAGGAAAGACAGACAGGAGGGGCTCTTTTCCACACCAAGGTGGAGCTTGGATTAGTCCTCTACAGAGAACTCCTGCTGGTGAGTGTTCCTTCCCAGACCTCGGTCACATCCTTGGCATCTCCAGGAGGCGGGGCGGGGAGGGGGGAATGAGCACTGCTGGCCCATCCGGTAATAGCAATCAACCATTGCATGCTTAACTTCAAAATAACTTCCTTTAAGCTGACGGAGAAAAGTAGAGACAAACGAACATCTCTTCTGGCTTGCAAACAACCATAGCCGAATGTTTCTAGGCACCAGCATGGAGATGTCTACTCCTCCATGGATGGCATCCTTTGGACTTACAACATTCTCCAGGTTTTCTGGAGGACTTCTTCCTTTTAATTGGGAAGAACTGTTATCCTCCTGTGTATTTCCCTGGACTCTGAAGGCCAACCCAAGTGTCAGGAAAGCAATAGTATGTTTTCTCCTCCTTTTCTTCCTCTTTTTTTATTCCCACCAAATTTTAGAAAAGATAATTAGAAAGTGAGATTAGAAGAGAATTGTGGTCAAGAGTACAAAGGGTCACAGAAAGTCCCTTCGATACTTTGCTAATATCAGTATATTAATAATGAATCAATGGTTCCAAATGTGCTGCAATGTCCCCACACGGCATTTACCTGTGGAATGGGTAGCTGGGTTTGTTTTATGGATGTGTATGAAGGGTCTTTTACTTTTGAAAAGTTAATTAAAGACCATTGTGCTGGTTAGTTTGGGTCAACTTGATACAATCTAAAGTACCCGGGAAGAGGGTACTTCGACTAAGGAATTGCCCCCATCATATTAGTTTGTGGGCACGTCAGTGGGACATTTTCTCCAATGATGATTGATGTGGCAGGGCTCAGCCCACTGCGGGTGGTGCCACTCCTACGAAGGTCATCCTGGCTTGTTTAAGAAAACAAGTTGAGCAAACAGGGAGAGCAAACCAAGAAACAGCCTTCCCGCATGGTTCCTGCCTCCGCTTCTGCTTGAGCTCCTGCCCTGACTTCCCTCGGGGACTGAATGTGGTTGAGATGGGAACCCAACAAAGCCCTTTTTCATCAAGCTGCTTTTAGTCATGGTGTATAGCATAGCATGGAGAGCAAACGTGGACAGCTACCAGAGAAAGTAGGCGAAAGAACACTCCCCGGGTACCTAACATTGGCTGCCCTGCGCTGCGTGCACATGTACTTCTCTTTGTTAGGTCCCCAGAACCCGCCAGTGTCTCAGAGACACCGAGAAGGAAAAGGACGGTGGTGGGACAACGAAGATAGAGGTCACTGATGAGACTCCCTATGGGCCAGTACCCTGCTGTCTTCGGTCAGTAAATGCTGAGGGATTGCTTTGTGGCCAACATTATCTCAGGTCATTTTTAAGTCATCCCTCTGAAGCTTCAAGGGGAGTGTGGATGACACAGAGGCTTTCAGTCAATACAACTACAAGAGGGAGTCTTTGGAGCCTTGGTTAAGAGGGGAGAGGGCTGTGGAGAACTTGATCAGAGTCCAGCGGGCTTGGGCTGTGGGTGTGGGATTTAGGCGCTAACTTAAATGAATGGTGGCGGTAGGCCATTGGGATGGTGACATCTGGGGCAGCCTGTAGTTGTGACTAGAAGAGGATCTTAGAAAAGAGGAGCCACCTGTGTAACGGCCCTGTGTGTGAAGGGGCTCAGAGTATTGGGGTGGGGTGGGGCGGGGGCAGAAAAGAGCCAAGAACCAGATCCTGGAGCTCCTGTCAGGTTAATGCAAGGAATCTGGGATTTGCTGCAGGTGAAGTGAAGGTCAATGAAGAGGGAGTCAAAGTCACGTGATGTGGTCTCACATTCATCTTACATACAACTGTTGTGTTGAGAACAATACTCTACCTTCCACAGGTTTTTAGTGCAATACTGTTCTGAGATTCCTGGAATTCACCTTTTATGAGTGAAACCCTGAGGGGCAAGACAATCAAGCCTCTTCCCTTTCAAGTGACAAGGTTAGGAGTCAAACTCACATAACCATTGTGGCATTTCCAGACCTGGGATCCCGTAATGACTGCCTTGAAAGACCAACTTTGAGCACATGTGTTCCTAACAGCCAAAATACAGACTGCAGGTCCAGTGAGAAGCAGCGTGCCCCCTCTGACTTAAATAGCGTGTGACACAAATAATAATCCCCATGCAACAATAAACACAAATAATAACCCCTAGCAAATAAGGGTTGAAGTCCTCGTGTTCATGAACAGAGTGTTGCACATTGGAGGTATGAACTCACCATTTCTTAGATGGCATAGAGTCGAAAATGGGAGACACGGGGAGTGCTGACTGTGCAAATGAGAACAGAACTTGGATCCCCAGAACCCAAGTAAATACTGGGTATGCCTGGCACTCTACTGTAATTCCAGAACAATCAGAAAGTAGATACAGAGGAGCCCCAGAGCTACAGCGTGGCTAGCCAACTTGCCATATTGGTGAGCTTTGGGTTCCATCGAGAGACTTACCTCAGTGAATAACAGAGAAAACGACTGAAGAACGTGGTATCATCCTCCACATGTGTGCACATACTTGTAAAACACACCCCCCATACACATGTGAACGTACAAAAACACACACACATACACACAAGGAAAACAAGAACAAAATAATAAAGATGGATATTAACAAACCCGTGCGCTAAAGTACGAAGGGGTGATTTGACAGACTCTGAAGCCGCAGTAAGGTCAAAGGTGCAGTTCATTCCAGGGTGAAGAGTGAGATCGTGAACTTCTACAGCAAAAACCCTTTTCTCATGTCTGATGTCTTGTATTTCCTGGTTTACTGCATGAAATAATCCAAATGATTTAGAGGAATGATCTCTCCTCTCTCTCTCTTCTCTCTTCTCTCTCCCTCTCTCCCTCCCTTCTCCTTCCCTTTTCCTCCCCCCTTCCTTCTTTTTCCCCTTCCCATCCCTCCTTTCTCTGTGTGTGCTTTCTAGGAAAAAGGCTAGGATTCTTGTTTGGAGCATACTCCCTGGATCTGACTGTTAACTTTCGTTTTGCAGTTTCAAACTGTTGAGTTCTGCTGCTGGGACACGTTGCAAATTGTTGGGAATTGAGAAAGCAGAAGGGAACAGAAGGCTGTCTGTGCCTTTGATTCAGATTACTGTAACTTATGGTATGTGTGTGTGTGTGTGTGTGTGCATGCATACGTGTGTGTATGCATGTGTGTGAATCAGCAAGGTCTCACAGTGTTGGCACGGAAACCCAAAGCATCCATTTCACTTCCAGTTTTCCCCGTGTGAACTCTTGACTCTGTTACTTTCCCATCCAACTGCTTGTGTGATTTCTTTTCTTTTTCTTTTTTTTTTTTGGATGTGATCCTTCCAGGCACCCTTGCCAAGTAGGAGAAAGGCAGCATCATGAGAGGGAAGCAGGAGGGCCTGTGCACACCTGGCCTACCGTGGCCTACCGATCTAATTCTACAGATCGCTAAACTGTGAAGCGTGGGAATCTATGTGACTGCTTCATCCAAAACTCAGCCTTAAAATCCTAACATTCAAGGGCCGTCTGTATTCAATGAGACAAATCACGTGAAGGTCTTGACCTCACAGTTTCTCTCTGAGCACTGGCTCTTCCCCCATCGGAAGAGATTCGGCAGTGTTGAGCTTGGGTCATTATTTTGGTTACGGTAACATCCCTTCCTCCTCAGAGGGATGGTCACTGGTTTCATTTATTATCCCTGCTCTCAGGAAAGCAAAACAGAAAGCTAAGAAATCACAAGCCCCTTGCTGGGATTTCACCTTGGCTGGTTCCTTCGGTAGCATCACCCTGGAGGATTATATAAATATTTTGTGCTCCCAGAATCTTGATGAAGCAATGTCCCAAGAGAGCTCGGCATGTAAACACCGAGTTGTAAGCAGTCTGCTCTCAGACTGTGGGTCTAGAGAAATAGTAATGGCAGTCGGGAACACTCCTAGGGAGATGAGGACAATCCAGACACTCTGGTCAATATTGATTGATGAAATACATCCTCTCTCTAGGACAGATTGCCAAGTATAAAAATCATCTCATTCCTGGGGTCCGCTGAGTACTTGCTTGCTTTCTGCTTCATGACAAGATCACAGCTGCTTTATGTCTGTCTTGTGTCATTGCTCTTCCATATGAGGAAATGGGGACAGGAATCATCTCTCAGAATTGAAGAGGGTCGTTCTGTGACAGTCAGCCACCAATTAGTGACATAAAGATAATCACCAATTTTTGTCTTGAAGAGAAAGCAGAACCCAAGATGACCAGTCTGGCTCCTTGCTCCAGAACGTAGAGTGACTCTGTTGTTTGGCTAGGACACCCTAGGAAAGCAGACGCAAGGGCAGGACTCTGCGTAAGGGGAATTCCACGAACCATCCATCATGGCACACTGTTGTGTGACCTTTCCTAGGGAGATATGAACAAATGGCTATTCACCCCAGAGTGGTACCAACAAAGAAATAATTCCATCAAAGTCTAGTTCCGTAAACCAATGAGCTTATGGAGGTTATTGACAGGAGCATTGAGGTTCCAAGGGAATCTGCATTGCCCACCCTTTCATGGGTGACAACGCATGCAACCTGCATCCCTAGATCTCCCCACAGGACTTGCAGGCAGCTGCACAGGAGCTGCTCCTCAAAAGTTATTTACTATTTATGGACCTTAGGGATTCTGCCAGCTTCGAACTTTCTGAGCTTCCTGAGTCTTAGGGGGCCTCCCTCCTCCCTTCAGGAAACATGGGTTCAGTTCAAAGGAAACTAAACAGTGCACAAAAGCAAGTGAGGCGCACAGACAAGGGACTAAAAGTGGTAGCCAAATGTAGCAGTCAAAATGCCCATTGGTGGAAATGTATCTCTCCCTTAAAGGGGCATAGAATTCTTTTATTAGAATTCGTTCACCTAGAGGATAAGTAGATTCTGATGATGTAAATGTTACTAAATTGAGACCCCTGTAAAGGCAAAGTTTGAAGAAAAAAATCTTTAATTTATTCTGTGCTATGGAGTTGCAGGCTCATGAACATCCAATACGGGACATTGCCGAAAGTTCTCTGTGAGGGGCAGAACCAGGCAGTGAACATGGGATCATCACATGTCTGCTTTTCAAAATGTATTTCAACTATCTTCAGAGATGGTTCAGTTAAACTGGAACTTCAGTTTAACACTGGGCTTCGATCTCTCTGTTTAGACCTAGAATCCAGCAGCCCGCTACAGACACAAGGAAGCTGACAGTCTTAGAAAAGCGGGGTTTCAGAAGGCCAGGGGTTTTAGCCTTGCAGAGTAGAAAACAAGACTGAGCCACGTGAGAGGGGGAATGTGTTAACGCTGTTAGAAATAGACCAGAAGGTCATGGTCAGAAATAAACCCTTGGAGCCAGCACACCAGGTTGTGGGACACATATCTAGAGTGGAGGAATACTAGAGCAAGCTTCTCTTTATGCTCAGTTAGCTCAGAGCTATTGGAATCATGTGTCTAATTCCAGGAGGCACAGCTGAGAAGGGCAGGGTGATCTGGACCAACTTCAGAGGCAGAGCTGTCAAGATGATGGCAGAACTAGAAAATAAATAATGCCTGTGCAAGAAGAGTTAGGATAGGCTGGGTACCAAGTAGCTATGTGACCTCAGTCATTTGCTCCAAGCAGCCCTGAGCCCACGCCATCAAAATGAGGACAGCGGCCTGAGCACTCAGGAACTCCTTGGTCTCCCAGTGTCCCTGTTAGTCCAGAAGCTAAGAATGACCCTTCTTCCCCATTTCAGTCCATTACCTATTACTACCAACCAGCCTGTCTTCCTCATGGGATGCAGAATAAAAGAAGAAAGACTGAGACTACACTCAGATACTTTGTAGATGTCAAGGCTGGGCTGGGGGAAAGGCTTTGTCCAATCAGAAAGAAGATGCAGAAGTCAGAGGAAGTAATGTAGCTAACCATGGAAGTTTTCATCTAAAGTTATTACTGTATGTGTGTACATACAGTACTGGGACTCAGCCCAGGCCTTGCTTGTGCTAGACGAGCGTTTCACTGCTAAGCTATAATAATCTTAGCCCTAAAATTATATTTGATCCCCTGGCTTGAGAAATCAGTAGCTGCTTCTATACCCTGGAGGAGTTCCCCATGGTCCTCACCATGCTGTCATGACCAGTTTGTTTCCTAGGGTTAGAGGAGATGGAACTGACCAATTACCTGCTCTGGCAGTAGTCTGTCTGCAAAGCACCGACGACAAGGCACCAAGGACGTGGAACCCACTTAAAACGGCAAAGTCCAGCCCTGGCAGTCATGTAGCATCCCTAGCCAGAGGTTCCCTGGCAGCTGAAGCAGAGTTCTTCTCCAAGAAGCTTACTAAAGTGACCTGCCTCTGAAGGCATTAGCCTGACTTCTGTCCTGAGTCACTCCGTGTTCCACTTCCTTGGGGAAGCAAAGGGCTGGGAGTGAGAGCAGAAGCAAAATGGACCAATCTGAGATAATGATTGACAAGCAGAACCCTAGAGTCTTTGCATGTGAACGGATCAGCTTGGTTCCAAGGCAGTCAGATTGCACACGGGGTGGGAAAGCCTGCTGATCAGCATGCTCATGTCACCTCTAGGACTAAGGCCAGTCTGAAGGTCCACCTTCCGGGAGTGATCTTGGTCTACCTAGTCATTTTCAAACCTTGGCTGTCGTTGCAACCGTCTAGGGAGCTGGCTCAGAAACGATGGTGCCCAGGCACCATCTGCAATGAAGAAAATGAAGATCTCTGGGATTCAAGGAAGACTTTCCTTACACAACAGATTGTACCACAAACCACCGTATGCTCCCAGTGGCTAATTAACTTCAAATGCACAAAGCATTAGAAGACTCAAAAACAAAGGAGAAGGAAAGCCGCAGCTGAGAATACCATATCCTTAACCTTTATTGCTCTCCTTAAATCCTCTCTTGTGGAATTACTGTCTGTCCGCACCTATGAGAAGCCTGGCTGATGCATTCTAATCTCGGAATGCACAGTGGACCAGAGGAACATCTGTCCTCAATGAAGGGTTTGGGGAGGGGGCTGGTGCTGAAGAGATTTTTGGTTTTGTTTGTTTGTTTGTTTTGTCGTTATTGTTGTCAGTTTTGTTTGTTTGTGTTTTGAGACAAGGTCTTCCTTATTATGGTTTATTATTAGTTTGAATTTGCTATATGGGAGAAAAAAATTTGAACTTCTGGTCCTCTTGATTTTCCCCCAAGTGTCCATCACCCTTGGCTTATGTGGTGTTGAGGATTAAACTCAGGACTTTGGTCACACTAGACAAGCACTCTGGCTAAGTACATCCCCAGCCCTCTAGCCAGTTTGATAGCTATCATGATTTGGTCATAGTGCTTGCTACTTGGTGGAAACTTCACATGCTTTCAGTAACCAGCAAGACCATCCTTCATCTTACCTAGAAATTTCAGTCCTTCAAATCCTTATTTACTTTTGTAGTGATGGATCTTGAACCTAGGGCCTCTTAAGTACTAGGTAAACAATTTATCTCTGAGCTACATCTCCAGTCCTTGATTGTCTCGCGCTTTAGACAGCATTAGAGTAACTGATTTTGATCCGAGAGTCTCAATATCTCATATTCATAGGGGCTGCTGGCCATGGTGTAGTTTGACAGAACTTCAGGTCCATCAACACTTCCCCTGCCCTAGCTCTTCTTGCAGACTTACCCAGGGCTCACATTTGAATTCTCCCTGCAGGAGAGTTTGCCTTTGCCTTATCTGCCTCATTAAAGAGTTCAAGGTCAATTGCAGAAGAGATAAATGGTGAAAATTTCCTCACTGTTGACAACAAATTTTGGAGCTGACCCTTTGGATTCTACTTAAGCCTGGGCTGTGATTTACTGTTCCTTTGTAGTTCTCTTATAGGTGAAAGATGGCCTTGGAATGCAATTTATCAAAGAGTTAAACTGGCATGCAGATTGCAAACCATATAATGCCCCAGCCATCAGTACTCACTTTGAAGCCCTGTTCCTCAGCCTTCTCCATCTCTGTTCAAGCTTCTGCCTCCCCTGGGCTTCTCTTCCAGCTCCTTCCCTCGCTCACTATCTCCCAGTCTTCCAGCCATTCCTGCAGTCAAACCCTTTGGAAAGTCTTCCGAAGGGCGCTGGTGTCTTCACGGTAGCTACTCCTCTTTCCCATGGCCAGATCTGATACTGTATTTGTAGCATCTGAATGCAGAAATTGTGTTTACTCCTTTTCTGAATCATAGCACTAACAATATACAGATATTTAATGTTTTTGTCAATATATATAATTATTTAATCAAAGTCCAAAAATGTTCAGAGTTCGAACATTTTCTTTCTATTTCCTCAAGAAGAAAGTCAGCCTTTCCTGCTAATGAGGTCTGCAGAATGGATAGCTGACACCCTTTTTGGCTCCATGCTCTCTATGTGGTGAGTTCTTTCTCCTCCTCGGGTATCCAGCCTCCTTTTCTGCTCTCTTCTTCCTTCCCCTGTCCCACTCGGCTGGAGCTTCCCTTCCTCTTACGGGGCAGTTCTTCTCTTTGTCACCTGCCATCTACTGTCCCCATGTAGACACAGGCCTGGCCTTGCCGGTTTTTGTTTTCCTGAAATTCCCCATTTGTCATTTCCTAAAATTCCTCATTGTTGGACTTCATCCAAACCACTTAGATGTGTTTGCCACCCTCCACCTATCTGACGCCAACTGTCTTCTTGATTAGCTGTATTTCCCCTTTCGGTCATCAGCAAGCCCTCTGCACCCACTCAGACCTGTCAGCCATGTGGCTTTGTTTAGCTCCACACTCAGCAGACTGCCCTTCCTTCCACAGAATACTGAAATCTTACCTATCCTCAAGTCAAGTCTTACCTTTCCTGGAGGGGCGTCCCAGTCTCTCCCAGATCTTCTGGCCTCCACCACCACCTTACCTGTCACCTCTTTGCCTGCTTGCCTCCTGCACCATTGGTGAGATCATGGCCTTACTAGGGGAGCAGGAGTTTGCAAGGCAGAGGTGGGACCTTTCAGGGTGCTGACAAGAAGATAGATTTGAAAGGAGAGGATCCTGTGGAGATAGCTATGTGCGTTTTAACTCAAGCGTAAGTTTTAGGGAGATATAAAGGCTAGTAGACAGTGTGGAGGTTTTGGAAGCTCATAGGCTATTAGCCTGTATAGGCCTCATGGTTTTTGGCTTATAAGTTTTTTTGTTTTTGTTTTGTTTTTTTTTTTTAAAAAAAAAAGCTATTCAAAGTTTTTGAGAAAACTCCAGTAGCAAATTTTTGCAGAATCTTGCTGCATCATTCCCTTAGGAGGTTGGAGACAGAAACACTTGGCCCAAGGCAACCAATTTCCTTTTTGTTTGAAATGTTAGACTTGAAAGGAAGATGTCAAATAGAACTGAAAACTATCAAACATCCCAGATAATCAGAAATCTGCTTTCTAATGTGTGGGATTTTGCTAAAATGTATAATATTTGCATGTTTCTGGCGTTGTCATAGAAGCAAATGGCATGTTTTTGAGAAAGGATCTCTTCGGGTGGTTCCTGGCTAGTACAGGCTGTACTTTCAGTTGTGGGGGGAGGATGCCTGGAGCCCTAACTGTGGTTCCCTTGCACCTTGCTGTGTCAAAATGCTCCTAGGTGAAAGGCTGCCTCCGATTCCAGCATGAACAGTTCTTTCAGCCTTTCGCAGGAGTACTTCCTAATGCAAAAACAAAAAAACAAAACAAAACAAAACCAAAAAAAAAAAAAAACAGATGAAGGAGGCCAAAATCAAAAGGAAGCCATTGTCACCCACAACTGCATTTGCATTTATTTATTCAGAATTCATATTAACTGGCAGTAGCAGCTTGTGCTCATTTTCTCTGGATCATTAAAATGTGCTCATCTGAGCCATAAACAAAGGCACCGGCACCCAGGTAGCAGCTCCAACAGTAATTGCACCATGGCTCCCCTGTAGCAGCCCACAGGCTCATTTGATTACGGTAGCTCCAGACTGTAGAGGGCATTCATTAAGCAAGTGCTTCTTCGATGTGACCCACAGAAAGACTGGAGGCACACGGAGCATTGCCGTGCATTTCCATTCTTGGCCTAAACTGGTAAGGAAAAGCATAATAAAATAACAGGGAAATCATTAGAAACATAGACTTGTGACACAGGAGGGCCCATGTGACCAGAGCCTAACACAAAATGCAGGCTTTTGCTAGTGAGAGTCAAGGGTGTGGGTTGTGAGTGACGAGGACAAAGGGGAGTGGAGTGTGACCGTGCCCAGAGAACCAGAGCAGAGCAGAGCAAGATGAAGCATTTGTGTGGTGCAAAGATGTGATGCTGTGGTACAGTTTTAAGTGCTGGCCCATTGCGACGGCTCACATCTGCAATCCCAGCACTTGGAGGATAGAAGCAGGATGAGAGAGAGACAGGGAGGTGTGTTGGTGCTAGAGTTTATATTTGGTACTGTCAAACTCGATTAACCTGTCTCTAGATCATTCTTTCCTGGTTCATTTCAAGAGACAAAGCCATATATGGCGGTGAATAATTGAAACCCCAGAACTTAGGAATGGGAGCCAAAAGGATGAAGAGGTCAAGGCCAGCAGACCCCCTTTAAAAAAAAATCAGTATTTTAAAATTTAAGGAACTGGTCAGAACAATCATAGTCCCCTAAATTAAGTTTGAGGATCAGATAATTACTGCAAGTCAGTGGACAGGAGTAGTTCAAGAAGAAGACGTGAAGCTGTGGGTAACAGACGACCCAGGAACAAGTCTGTAAAAGCAGTGACTTGTGCTGGTCCTTGGAGACGAGCCATCTCCAACACTAAAGCTCAGATTCCTGCCACAAATGCCTCACCATTGAGTCCCTCAAGTTCAAATCTGACCTAAGACACGTGGTCTTTCTCTAATCGTGAATCCTTCACTGCTGGGCAATGTAATAGACACTCAAAGATCATTTGCTGAGCAAATCCTGGTAGATAATTCAGTTCATGTGTAGAGTGAAGCTGAACTAACCCAAGAGACCACCATGTCTGCTTCGGCACCCCACTTCCCACAGGGTCAAACTGC